>NC_135821.1:783457-1083457 GCF_964213995.1 Mustelus asterias | reverse complement strand
CAGGATGTTGCCTGGTATGGAGGGTATTAGCTATGAGGAGATTGAATAAACCGGGATCGTTTTCCTTAGAAAGATGGAGGCTGAGGGGGCAACCTGATAGAAGTTTATAAAATTATGAGGGGTACAGATAGGGCGAACAGTTGGAAGCTTTTTCCCAGGGCAGAAATGACAATTACAAGGGGGTCACAAGTTCAAGGTAAGGGGGGAAAGATTCAGTGGGGATGTGCGGGGGAAGTTTTTTTACACAGAGGGTAGTGGGGGCCTGGAATGCACTGCCAAGTGAGGTGGTTGAGGCAGACACGTTAGTGACATTTAAGACTTATTTGGATAACCACATGGACAGACGGGGTATAGAGGGATACAGGCGGTTGGTCTAGAAAGGACAATGTGATTGGCGCAGGCTTGGAGGGCCGAAGGGCCTGTTCCTGTGCTGTACTGTTCTTTGAAAAAGTGAACTTGGAGACTGGCTTTTACTGCCAGCCTCTGTACTGAACACGCTGAACTGAAGATATGTCTGATTTTCATCATTCTGCCTTTAGCTGCCATGCCTTCAGCCGCCTGGGGCCAATGCTCTTGAAGAATGACAGCTGCCCTCCGATTGGGCTTCCACACGAAGCACCAAGATCCCTCATTAAAAAAAACACAGAACCTTTCAATAAAATAGGTACAACAATGACTTTCTGCTGTTTTGGACATGGGTAACATGTTCAAATGGAAACATAGAAGATAGGAACAGGAAGAGGCCATTTGGCCCTTCGAGCCTGCTCCGCTATTCATCACGATCATGGCTGAATGAGGGGCACAGATCAGCTAGATAGTCAATATCTTTTCCCATAGGTAGGGGAGTCTAAAACTAGAGGGCATAGGTATAAGGTGAGAGGGGAGAGATACAAAAGTGTCCAGAGGGGCAATTTTTTCACACAGAGGGTGGTGAGTGTCTGGAACAAGCTGCTAGAGGTAGTAGGAGAGGCGGGTACAATTTTGTCTTTTAAAAAGCATTTAGACAGGTACATGGGTAAGACTGGTATAGATGGATGTGGGCCAAATGCGGGCAATCGGGATTAGCTTAGGGATTTTTTAAAAAAGGGCAAGCGTGGACAAGTTGGGCCAAAGGGCCTGGTTCCAAGCCGTAAACCTCTATGACTCTATGATTGTCCAACTCAATAGCCTAATCCTGCTTTCTCCCCATAACCTTTGATCCCATTTGCCCCAAGCAAATGAATTCACAACTGAAGCTAGTGTATTGTATAGTCCAATCCAATGTGACAATGCAGGAAATTTGGTACTACGTCATTCATTACATTTTAAAAGTTGTTCTTAATCAGCTAGTATTTCCAAGCTTTAAGTTTATTTATTAGTCGCAAGTAAGACTTACATTAACACTGCAATGAAGTTACTGTGAAATTTCACTAGTCGTTGCACTCCGGCGCCTGTTCGGGTCAATGCACCCTAACCAGCATGTCTTTCGGACTGTGGGAGGAAACCAGAGCACCCGGAGGAAACCCACGCAGACACAGGGAGAATGTGCAAACGCCTCACAGACAGTAACCCAAGCCGGGAATCGAACCCGGGTCCCTGATGCTATGAGGCAGCAGTGCTAACCACCGTGCCGCCCCCAATCACTAATCAATGGCTTAATTACGATTCAGGGCATAAACATGGACGTCAGATGAGGGAATGTTTAACCTCAGTCTTTTCCAAGCAGGGCTAGATAAATTAAGACGTTACGCGGGCGGGGTTCCAGGATTGATGGGACTGCCGCTCCAGCAGGAAAAGATTGGGGTGAAAAAAAAAGACTAAGAAACATAAGAAATAGCAGAGTAGAGTAAGTGGGCCCTTGAGCTTGCTCAAGGAGACTGTGGCTGAACTTCTATTGCTTCTCGGCCTTTTGGCTAAGATGAAGCTTCGGATCAAGCCCAAGACGGGGTGCAATGCCTTATCTTGTCAACTTGGATCTTGTTTGTCTCTCTTGTGGAGACCGTGAATTGGATTCAATTGGAATTTGATTTTTTGGAGCAAGCAAGGAATAGATTAGCGTCTGTCTGGTGCACTCTGAGCACTGGCTTTGAGAATGGAATAAATAAATTGAAAAAGAAACTCCAGTTTCCCATCCTATCCCCATATCCCTCAATTCTCTTCATACCCAATAACCTACATCTCTCAGGCTCAAAGATACTCAATGACTAGGCGCCTACAGCCTACTATGGAGCCTGGCAAATTTCAAAGATTCAGTCCCGAGATAAGGAATGTCTCCTCACGCAGCCCTACATGGCAAACCCCTTAACCTGAGATTGTGATCCCCAGAGAGCAAGCACTGCCTCAAGTTTCTACCCCATCCAGCCCTCTGTTACTGCTGGGAAATAGATTCAAGGATCTGCAGCACACGGTAACAATGCAAATGGGCGACAGCATGTGGATGCACAAATACAAATTCTACACAACTAGCTTGGGAGTCATACCAACTTGGGGTGCACGCTCACCTTGGAGAGGCGGAAAAGTAACTTGGATCATGAGGTAGAGTAGCAAATGAAAGGAGAACTTTAAAAATCAGAAGAGGGCATTCAAGATCTCAAACAATGATGAGACAAAGTACGGGAATGAGATAGAGAATGCGGTGAACTGATGCGACGACAATAATTTCACCCTCAATGTCAACAAAACGAAGGAAATAGTCATCGACTTTAGGAAGTGTAGTGGAGAACATGCCCCTGTCTACATCAATGGGGATAAAGTAGAAAGGGTCGAGAGCTTCAAGTTTTTAGATGTCCAGATCACCAACAACTATCCTGGTTCTCACGCCTCTACTTTCTCAGAAGACTAAGGAAATTTGGCATGTCGGCTGCGACTCTCACCAACTTTTACAGATGCACCATAGAAAGCATTCTTTCTGGTTGTATCACAGCTTGGTATGGCTGCTGCTCTGCCCAAGACCGCAAGAAAGTACAAAGGATCGTGAATGTAGCCCAATCCATCACGCAAACCAGCCTCCCATCCATTGACTCTGTCTACGCTTCCTGCTGCCTCGGAAAAGCAGCCTGCATAATTAAGGACCCCACGCACCCCAGACATTCTCTCTTCCACCTTCTTCCCGTTGAGAAAAAGATACAAAAGTCTGAGGTCACGTACCAACCGACTCAAGAACAGCTTCTTCCCTGCTGCTGTCAGACTTTTGAATGGACCTACCTCGCATTAAGTTGATCTTTCTCTACACCCTAGCTATGACTGTAACACTACATTTTGCACTCTCTCCTTCACTTCTCTATGAAGGGTATGCTTTGTCTGTATGGCACGCAAGAAACAATACTTTTCACTGTATGCTAATACATGCGACAATAATAAATCAAATCAAATCAAATAGACAGGAGAAGATAAAAGAAAGGGAAGAAGGAAGAAAGAAAGGTGGTGCAGAGAATTTTAAAAGAAAACTGGGTGAAAATTCCTGATGTTGTGCAGTTGGGCCAATGGGGGCCATAACTAACGTGATTCGAATCAAACTTACTAAAACATCAGTAAGCACGCAGAGTCCGTGGCATCCCACAGAGTGTGTGATTGCCGTGTCTAGTTTTTTTTTTAAAAAAAGAAAACCCCCTCCGTATATACTGCCACCCCCCTGCCTTGTATTTGCAATCCTATGATGTGGTGTCAGGAAGAGGCTAAGTGATACTGGAAAAGTAGCTTCAAGAATGAGGAACTGGTTAGGTCTCTACTCTGACCACGGGAAATGAGAAGGAGACCGAAGGAGGCTCTGGGTTGTAAGCAATCTATTCTTGAATAAGGGAAACTCCAGACTGACTGCTCAGGGGGCAAGTTTGGTCGGGAGGTGGGTTGCGGAAACTGATAGTTGCAAGAGTATGCCTTCATAAATTTTACTAAAACTGTTATTCATTTATCGCCCTCTGTTTCTGATGGCACCAACTCTTGCCCAAAGATCAGTTCAATGGGCAGCGGCCTCTCTCTTGTCACTCACTCGAGTGGCGATTCTTCAGATGCGGCAGTAAACTATGTGAGGGGCGGCACGGTGGCACAGTGGTGAGCACTGCTGCTTCACAGCTCCAGGGACCTGGGTTCGATTCCCAGCTTGGATCACTGTCTGTGTGGACTTTGCACATTCTCCCCGTGTCTGCGTGAGTTTCCTCCCGCAGTCCCAAAGATGTGCGGGTTAGGTTGATTGGCCATGCTAAATTGACCCTTAGTGTCCCGAGATGCGTAGGTTAGAGGGATTAGCGGGTAAGTATGTAGGGATACGGGGATAGGGCCTGGATGGGATTGTGGTCTATGCAGACTCGATGGGCCAAATGGCCTCTTTCTGCACTGTAGTGTTTCTAGGATTCTATAGCTGTGTGCCTGTTTTGGAGACAGGTGAACGGACTCTCAAGCTCAATCCTGCCTTCGTCCAATACATGCACATAAACATTTTGTAATTAGTACGCCTACGGTGCAAATGAAAAGGACCAACTTCAACTTTAGACAACATCACAAAATGCCTGAACTTTAGTTCACTGCTTTGTGGTAGCAGCTGAGTGCACCTGCTGGAGGAGCACTAATGGGTGACCACGGATGGGCTGTTTGATACGTACAATCGTTCAGGTCTCGGGAACCAGGGCAGGAATGATTTTTTTCCTTCATGGCACATAGCCCCTATCATCAAAGTAGTTGGTCTTCTCAAGGAAGATCGCCAGTGGCCACATCATGCGTGCTTGCCCTGCCCTACTGCCGCGTGCACTTTCCAACTGCGTGAGACAGGGCCAGGCAACTTGCTTTCAGATCTTCACCTGGCAGCTAGTCCATAACTAGCCATAGGAGGAGAAAGAACCGGGAAGACTCATTCGCCAGAATCTTACCACCCCTGGCCGCTATGGGAATCAGAGTGGGCGAGGGGCGGACAATGGAAAGGTCCGTTCATCTCGGGTGGGATTTTACGGTTTTGGGACGAGTGAAGCTGTAAAATCCTGTCCACTGACTTATTTTTTGCTTCCCTTGCTGTGGTGCACATATTCCATCTCTCCCCTGCTTCAGATCGTTCACTACACTCGCCATTAAAGTTTTTTAAAGTTTATTTCTAATCACAACTTACATTCACACTGCAAGGAAGTTACTGCGAAAATCCCCCCAGTCGCCACATTTCTGGCGCCTGTTCGGGCACATTGAGGGTGAACTTAGCACGGCCAATGCACCCTAACCTGCACATCTTTCAGAGTGTGGGAGGAAGTCGGAGCACCTGGAGGAGAAATCGGAGCAGACACGGGGAGAATGCGCAGACTCCGCACAGACGGTGACCCAAGCCGGGGATCGAACCCGGGTCCCTATTAATTTCAATTATTCCCATCGCGACAACATCTGGTGGTGCCTCTGATTTCTAAAAGTGAAATAAGGCGTCTCCAATTCTCAAATACATTAATTGCAGAATGCTGCCTTGAAATTAAATTTGGATAGGTAATATCTGCTGCATGTTGGGTTTCCTGTGGAGCTTTTTTCTCATTTTGGCCTGGAGAGAAATAGAAACGCAGGGACACAGCATTTAAGTTCAGTGTTAATTTAGAAGTGGTGCCAGCACAAGTAAGGAAGGCACTGGAGAGAGATCTGAAAGGCTCAATATTGGTCACACAGTCGCGGTAGAGTACCAGTCAGCAATGAAGTCATCATTTTGAAGAAATACTGAGCGAAATCTTCCCATTCCGCCCACCCTAGGAATTGTAGCAGGCAGGACAGAAAATTTGGCAGACCGTTAAAAAGATCCGTTGACCTCAGGCGGGAATTTCCGGTTTTGGGGCATGAGCTGGTGGAAAATCCCACCCGCAGCGTCCGATTCCTGGGACGGCAGGATTGTCATACGAGGATAGAATGGGTCGACTGGGCCTGTATTCCCTGGAATTTGGTAGAATGAACGAGGGGGAATCTTACTGAAACATAAAATTCTGAAAGGGCCAGACAGACTGGATGCAGGGATGGTGTTTCCTCTGGCTCGGATGTCTAGAACTCGGATGTCTCAGGGACTTGGGAGTCCTTGTTCAAGATTCTCTTAAGGTTAAAGTGCAGGTTCAGTCGGCAGCTATGAAGGCAAATGCAATGTTAGCATTCATGTTGAGAGGGCTAGAATACAAGAGCAGGGATGTACTTCTGAGGCTGTATAAGGCTCTGGGCAGACCCCATTTGGAGTATTGTGGGCCCCATATCTAAGGAAGGATGTGCTGGCCTTGGAAAGGGTCCAGAGGAGATTCACAAGAATGATCCCTGGAATGAAGAGCTTGTCATGTGAAGAACGGTTGAGGACTCTGGGTCTGTATTCATTAGTTTAGAAGGATGAGGGGGGGGGGATCTTATTGAAACTTACAGGATACTGCGAGGCCTGGATAGAGTGCATGTTTCCACTAGTAGGAAAAACTAGAACCAGAGGGTACAACCTCAGACGAAAGGGACGATCCTTTAAAACAGAGATGGGAAGGGATTTCTTCAGCCAGAGAGTGATGAATCTGTGGAACTCTGCCGCAGAAGGCTGTGGAGGCCGGGTCATTGAGTGTCTTTAAGACAGAGATAGATAGGTTCTGGATTAATACGGGGATCAGGGGTTATGGGGAAAAGGTAGAAGAATGGGGATGAAAAAAACATCAGCCATGATTGAATGGCGGAGCAGATTCGTTGGGCCGAGTGGCCTAATTCTGCTCCTATGTCTTATGGTCTTATAGGATATGGGGTAGGCCATTTAGGAGTGAGGTGAGGAGAAACATCTTCACTCAGAGGGTGGTGAACCTGTATACCATAGAGGGCTGTGGAGGTCCAGTAACTGAATATATTGAAGGAGGAAAGGGATAGATTTCTAGACACTAAAGGTCTCAAGCGATATGGGCACAGCACAGGAGTATGACGTTGAGATAGAGGATCAGCCATGATCATATAGAATGACAGAGAAGGCACAAGGGGCCGAATGGCCTACTCCTGCTCCTATTTTCTATATTTCTATGTCTGGTTAGGCTCCAATTTCAACTCTGGGTTGAGTGCTCATCACATAGGCACAGGGAGAAATTAAAATCCTAAAAGTTGCACAGAAGGGGTCATTGTGCTGATCGTTCATGTCAAAGGATTGGCTTAAGGGCAAGGTTGGAAAGACTCAAATTCCTCAGCCTTTAAGTGGAGATGCCAGCGTTGGACTGGGGTGGGCACAATAAGAAGTTTCACAACACCCGGTTAAAGTCCAACAGGTTTATTTGGTAGCACGAGCTTTCGGAGCGCTGCTCCTTCTTCATCAGGTGAGTGGGGCCTGATGAAGGAGCAGCGCTCCGAAAGCTCATGATACCAGATAAACCTGTTGGACTTTAACCTGGTGTTGTGAGACTTCTTACTGTGCTCAGCCTTTAAAGAAGTCAACCTCCAGTGATCCACTGAGAGAGCGCTTGTTTGGAGGCTGCAGTGCCACTCAGCACATTCTGAAGTTGAATGTAACAGAGATACTCATTATATTGCCTCGTCCAAATCAGGTCGCAAAATACAATTCAACTGCAAACCCATGGAAGCCTGACTGAGGAAATCTCTCACTGTGGTGCAGAATTTTGTCCCACACCAATAAAAAAAGTTGGATATTTCCATTTCCTTCAGAGTCTAATCCTAAATTACTGCATAGCATCTGCATCTTTTGTAAAAGGGGGCAAGTTTCTTACAAGCTAAGTTCACAGAGATCCAACGAAAGATACAAGACAGTCAATGGATGATGAAGGATTTGGACCTTCTCCCGACACGATCACTCAGTCCCACGCTTGTGCAGAAGTGATCTCTTCTCGAAGGCTAGGGCGCTCATACTGTACCAACGTATCACCACACCTTTCAAAAAGATGGGCAGTACGGTGGCACAGTGGTTAGCACTGCTGCCTCACAGCGCCAGGGACCCGGGTTCGATTCCCGGCTTGGGCCACTCTGTGTGGAGTCCGCACGTTCTCTCCGTGTCTGTGTGGGTTTCCTCCGGGTGCTCCGGTTTCCTCCCACAGTCTGAAAGACGTGCTGGTTAGGGTGCAGTGACCCGAACGGGTGCCGGAGGGTGGCGACCAGGGGAATTTCACAGTAACTTCATTGCAGCGTTAATGTAAGCCTTACTTGTAACTAATAAATAAACTTTTAACTCTAATTCATACTGCACCTTCTAATTCATTTCCAATAGAGGAAGCAACCTCCACATATTCTTCCCCAATGTCCTCCAAGAGCAAAGGGACACTTGGCCCATCATCTCAGCTAGATTTAACAGGTCTTGAGAGACACTCAACTCACTAACAAGCTCTTACTTAGAAAGCACTTATTAATCCTGATGTTCCCTCACCGTCGTCATTCAGCACGGCTTTGCACCCTATGCATGTACTCCTTTTCTTTGCAAAGGCCATGAGTCCACCCACTTTTGACGTCAGCACAGTCTTGCATCTTGTGTGTTCGCCCTCTAGAACAAATAAAAAATTATTATAACTCACACTTTGGTAGGAAGGACAAAAGAGTTGAATATTATTTAAGTGGAGAAAGGGAACTGCAGCACCGGGAGGATTTGGGGTCATTGTGCATAAAACATAAAAAGCCAGCGTGCATGTTCACAGGTAATTGGGAAGATACATGGAATGCTAGCCTTCATCTCAAAGAGAATGGAGCATAAAAATAGGGAAGTCTCACTAAAATTATGCAAGAGGCGAGTTAGACCACGCCTGGGATACTGTGAACAGTTTTGGTCCCCTTATCTAAGGAATGATATACTGGCATTGGAGGCAGTCCAGAGAAGGTTCATAGAATCCGAGAAGGCCATTCAGCCCATCGAGTCGGCACTGACCACAATCCCACCCAGGTCGATTCCCAATAGGGAGGGATTTTTCTTATGAGGAGCGGTTGTAAAGAGGTGGCACAGTGGGTTAGCACTGCTGCCTCTCAGTGCCAGGGACCCGGGTTCGATTCCCGGCTTGGGTCACTGTCTGTGTGGAGTTTGCATGTTCTCCCCGGGTCTGCGTGGGTTTCCTCCGGGTTGCTCCAGTTACCCCCCCCCCCGGCCAACAAGTCCGAAAGGCGTACTGGTTAGGTGGATTGGCCCGTGCTAATTTCTCCCTCAGTGTAACCCGAACAGGCGCCGGAGTGTGGCGACGAGGGGATTTTCACAGTAACTCCATTGCAGCGTTAATGTAAGCCTACTTCTGACTAATAAATAAACTTTAAACATAAAAGCTCTTCAACTGGGGGGTTTGACCTGTCCTCACCCTGGGATTCACATACAGGTCACTTTCATCTCATATTATGGATAATGATCAAAAGTGGCAAAACTGTCTGTTTTCTTTCTGCCCTGGAGTAGGTTGCAAGAGCAATGTACCTGACCAGCACGTCTTTCGGACTTGTGTAAGCTAGTTAATATTTAACGTCTGGATTCACAAATGGAGGGGCACTGGAGTCGGCTACAATCTGAACCACCACCAAACCCAGCATCACTTAGTGTCTTAAAACAAATAGTTTTTCTTCCTTTCAGAGGGGGAAGAGAATGTGGAACATCAGATTTCTCATTGGATGTCATCCAAGATAAGCAGGAGGATGACAAATTTATGCGTGACCGCAACCAGAATCACTGAATCTCTACAGTGCAGAAGGAGGCCATTCAGCCCATCGAGCCTGCACTGACAAAAACCCCATCCAGCCCCTATCCCCGTAACCCCACATATTTACCCTGCCAGTCCCCCTAACCAACACACCTTTGGACACCAAGAGGCAATTTAGCATGGCCAATCAACCTAACCTGCGCATCTTTCGGACTGTGGGAGGAAACCGGAGCACCCGGAGGAATCCCACGCAGACACGGGGAGAATGTGTAAACTCCACACAGACAGTCCCCCAAGGCCGGAATTGAACCCGGGTCCCTGGTTTTATGAGGCAGCAGTGCTAACCACTGTGCCACCGTGCCGCCCCAAATTATGAAATGAATTTAAATTCCACCAGTTGCCATGGTGGGAATTGAACATGTGCCCCCCCCCCCCGGTGTAAGCTTTTGGGTTACTAGTCCAATGGCAATGCTACCATCTCCCCTGTCCCACTTTTTGCTCATTGACTGACCTCATGAAGCACAAGAGAAATATGTGGAGGGCAGCGATTATAGAGAACAGATCAGAATTAGTGATCAAATTTATGGATACGTGCATGGAGTGGCACAGTGGGTTAGCACTGCAGCCTCACAGCGCCCAGGACCCGGGTTCGATTCCCGGCTTGGGTCACGGTGTGGAGTCTGCACGTTCTCCCCGTGTCTGTATGGGTTTCCCCCGGTTTCCTCCCACAGTCTGAAAGACCGTGCTGGTTAGGTGCGTTGGCCATGCTATAAATTCTCCCTCGGTGTACCCGAACAGGCGCCGGAGTGTAACGACTAGGGGGACTTTCATAGAAACTTCATTGCAGTGTTAATGTAAGCCTAATTGCGACGAATAAATAAACTTTCATAGCTATACCATTGGAATACTTTGGTGTTTTACTTCTAACGACTAATGGAACAGGTGTCCCCTAATTCTGAATAATTCCATACCAGAAAGCTATAATTCCTTAGTGCCATTGGTTTCAGGCTTCGAGGTGCAGATTTACTCACTTAGGAGTACAGCTTCTGCCTTGGCCTCTCCCAGGATGGGTTCGAAGATTCTCAGGAGTGGTTTTGCAAGTTGCTGCTCCAGATAATATTGCGTATCAATTGGAATGTTGTTTTCCAGAACATAGATTGGATCCTTGAAGGGGGTGGGGTGGAGAACAAGGACATTAATAAATGGGAAAGAAACTTTTACAGTGGAAAGTTTTATCAAGTTTTATGTGGCTTGACTCAACCGTTCTTAAGTACCCAGTCAACGAAACAGTGGAGGGAGCACAAATTAATCTGCATCCCAGGATAGGGAGGACTTTCAACGAAGAAAAGTATGGTGCACGCGTGGGTGCGCGCTGCAAGAGTATCTAGCTAAGTTGTGTTGCTTAATTGAAATACCCTATTGCCACTTTCCAAGGATATAGAAACATAGAAAAACTACAGCACAAACAGGCTCTTCGGCCCCACAAGTTGTGCCGAACATATCCCTACCTTTTAGGCCTACCTATAACCCTCCATCCTATTAAGTCCCATGTACTCATCCAGAAGTCTCTTAAAAGTCCCTATTGAGTTTGCCTCCACCACCACTGACGGTAGCCGATATGAAGAAAGAATGACTGCAAGGCTATTAACTGACCGCATTGAAGAACAAAGTACAGCACAAGAACAGGCCCTTCGGCCCTCCAAGCCCGTGCCGATCATGATGCCCTAACTAAACTTAAAAAAAACCTTCTGCCCTGACTGGGACCGTACTCTTCTATTCCTTCCTTAATCCTGTTGGCCCCTTTGGAAAAAGGACGACAAGAGTATAATCAAAAAATGAACACAGATAGCTTCATTCTTACTGAACCAGAGGAAAGTGTTTGAGCTGGGCGACCTAAAGTGAGATAGTGGGCGGCACGGTGGCTAGCACTCACAGCGCCAGGGACCCGGGTTCGATTCCCGGCTTGGGTCACTGGCTGTGTGGAGTTTGCACAGTAAGACATCTCACAACACCAGGTTAAAGTCCAACAGGTTGGACTTTAACCTGGTGTTGTGAGACGTCTTACTGTGCTTACGCCGGTCCAACGCCGGCATCTCCACAGTGTGGAGTTTGCACGTTCTCCCCGTGTCTGTGTGGGTTTCCTCCGGGTGCTCCGGTTTCCTCCCACAGTCCAAAGATGTGCGGGTTAGGCGGATTGACCATGCTAAATTGCCCCTTAGTGTCAGGGGGTACAAGCTAGGGTAAATGCATGGGGTTGTGAGGATAGGGCCTGGGTGGGATTGAGAGACTCAATGGGCCGAATGGCCTCCTTCTGCACTGTAGGATTCTAAAAAAAACTCTGCTGACAGAACTGCCTTATTTTCATTATTGGGGTTGGGGTGGGAGGGTTCCTTGGGCTTCAGCGCCATCATCAACTCTGCACGGAGTCATAAAACACGTTTTCAATGGCATTTGGCCAGTGTCAAGCTGTCAGGGAGATTAGTCGGCCCTGGAACAGATTCAAACTTGGTTCTCTGCTGCGATGAATGGAACCACTTTAGGATGCTCAGAGCCCCTTCAGCTTTGCAGAGATGATCCACAATGGCAGTACGTTTGCAGATATCTTTTGAAAGGAGCAAGGTGGGCTTTCGTAATTGGTGGTAATTAGCTCACTCCTGGTCTCCTCAGGACCTCTTTGCCACGTACAAGTCAGGAATGCGACGGAATAATCAACACTTTGGGTGCAAAACAGCAAGACTCAAGAAGTTGGACATTGTCCAAAACAGAGCGAGAGCTAAAGTGCACCTACACTGAGCTCAGTAATCACTATTAATCAATAATACTCCACGACTGCATTATGTCCAAGCTACAGGAAACACTGCAGCAATTTACCAAGGTTACTTCAACATTTGCTACTTCTACCACTGAGAACAAGAACCGTAACATCATGGGGATAATAATACCTCCAAGTTCCCCTTTAAGTTGCAGACGCCCCCGGACGTGGACATACATGGCTCTTGTACAATCGGCACTGAATCAATATCTTAGAATCCCGTGCACAACACCACTGTGGAGGGAAATCAACACAGGGACTGCACCAGCTCAAGGAGAAGTGCGGCACTGCGTTGCAAGGATGGCACGGTGGCGCAGTGGTTAGCACTGCTGCCTCACAGAGCCAGGGACCCGGGTTCAATTCCCGGTTTGGGTCTTTGTCCGTGCGGAGTCTGCACGTTCTCCCCATGTCTGCATGAGTTTCCTCCGGGTGCTCCGGTTTCCTCCCACAGCCTGAAAGACGTGCTGGTTAGGTGCATTGGCCATGCTAAATTCTCCCTCAGTGTACCCGAACAGGTGCCGGAGTGTGGCGACTAGGGGATTTTCACAGTAACTTAATTGCGGTGTTAATCTAAGTCCACTAATAAATAAATTTTAAACTGAAGCGGATCAGCCATATAAATACTGTGGCTTCCCGAGCAGGTCAGAGGCTAGGAATCTTCCAGTGAGTAACTCAGTTTGTGACTTCCCAAAGACTGTCCACCATCAATAAGGGTGGCACAGTGGTTAGCACTGCTGCCTCACAGCGCCAGGGACCCGGGTTCGATTCCCGGCTTGGGTCACTGTCTGTGTGGAGTCTGCACCTTCTCCCCGTGTCTGCGTGGGTTTCCTTCGGGTGCCCCGTTTCCTCCCACAGTCCAAAAGACGTGCTGGTTAGAGTGCATTGGCCGTGCTAAATTCTCCCTCAGTGTACCCGAACAGGCGCCGGAGTGTGGCGACTGGGGGATTTTCACAGTAACTTCGTTGTGGTGTTAATGTAAGCCTGCTTGTGTTACTAATAAATTAGTGAAAACTTTAATTGCAATCACTTTTTCAGAGCGAATGTGGATGGGAAATAAATGCAGCCCCTTCACGGTCAGTCAAATCCAGAGAAGAAAATGACAGGCAATGAGGAAATTACTTTGAGCTAAATTGCTCTCAGGATTAAGAACATAGGAACATAAGAAATAGGAGCAGGAGTAGGCCATCTGGCCCTTCGAGCCTGCCCCGCCATTCAATAAGATCATGGCTGATCTGAAGCGAATCAGTTCCACTTACCCGCCTGCTCCCCATATCCCCTAATTCCCTTATCGATCAGAAAACTATCTACCCGTGATTTAAACATATTCAACGAGGAAGCCTCCACCACTTCAATGGGCAGAGAATTCCAGAGATTCACTACCCTCTGAGAGAAGAAGTTCCCCCTCAACTCTGTTCTGAACCGGCCCCCCCTTATTTTGAGGCTGTGCCCTCTAGTTCTGGTTTCCCTTCTAAGTGGAAAGAATCTCTCCACCTCTACCCTATCCAGCCCCTTCATTATCTTATATGTCTCGATAAGATCACCCCTCATCCTTCTAAACTCCAACGAGTACAGACCCAATCTGTTTAATCTCTCCTCATAAGCTACACCCCTCATCTCCGGTATCAACCTGGTGAACCTTCTCTGCACTCCCTCCAAGGCCAATATATCCTTTCGCAAATAAGGGGACCAAAACTGCACACAGTACTCCAGTTGCGGCCTCACCAGTGCCTTGTGCAGTTGCAGCAAGACCTCCCTGCTTTTATATTCCATCCCCCTCGCGATAAAGGCCAACATTCCATTCGCCTTCTTGATCACCTGCTGCACCTGCAGACTGAGTTTTTGCGATTCGTGCACAAGGACCCCCAGGTCCCTCTGCACAGTCGCACGATGTAATTTTTCTCCATTTAAATAATATTCCAATTTACTATTATTTCTTCCAAAGTGGATAACCTCACATTTGCTAACGTTATATTCCATCTGCCAGATCCTCGCCCACTCGCTCAGCCTATCCAAATCTCTCTGCAGACTTTCCGCGT
This sequence comes from Mustelus asterias, assembly GCF_964213995.1. Taxonomy (NCBI): domain Eukaryota; kingdom Metazoa; phylum Chordata; class Chondrichthyes; order Carcharhiniformes; family Triakidae; genus Mustelus; species Mustelus asterias. The sequence continues at coordinate 1,069,067 of NC_135821.1, read as the reverse complement.
CCTCCACGCAATTCGCTTTCCCACTCACCTTCGTGTCATCAGCAAACTTGAATACCCTAGATTCAGTCCCCTCCTCCAGATCATCTATGTAAATGGTAAACAATTGAGGCCCCAGCACCGATCCCTGCGGCACGCCACTGGTCACCAACTGCCAACCAGAAAAGCACCCATTTATCCCAACTCTCTGCTTCCTGTTAGATAGCCAATCCCCAATCCATGCCAACACCTTACCCCTAACTCCATGTACCCCAGTCTTCTGCAGCAACCTTTTGTGAGGCACCTTATCGAACGCCTTCTGGAAATCTAAAAACACCACATCCACCGGTTCCCCTCTGTCAACCGCACTAGTGACATCTTCATAAAAGTCCAGTAGATTCGTCAAACACGACTTTCCCTTCATGAATCCATGCTGCGTCTGCTTGATCAAACCATTCTTATTCAGGTGCTCTGTTATTTCCTCTTTAATAATGGACTCTAGCATCTTCCCAACTACGGACGTTAAGCTAACCGGCCTGTAGTTACCCGCCTTTTGTCTACTTCCTTTTTTAAACAGCGACGTAACAGTAGCTGTTTTCCAGTCAGCCGGCACTACCCCAGAGTCCAGCGAATTTTGATAAATTACTACTAACGTATCTGGTATTACCTCAGCCATTTCTTTCAGTACCCTGGGATGCATTCCATCCGGGCCCGGGGACTTGTCTACCTTCAGTCCTATTAGTCTACCAAGCACCACCTCCTTAGTAACAGTAATTGTATTAAGGACCTCCCCTCCCACCAACTCTCGATCTCTAATATTCGGCAAACTATTTGCGTCTTCCACCGTGAAGACCGACACAAAGAATTTATTTAAAATCTCAGCCATTTCCTCGTTTTCCACTATTAAATCCCCCCTCTCATCTTCCAAGGGTCCAACATTCACTCTAGCCACTCTATTCCTTTTTATATACTTGTAAAAACTTTTACTATCATTTTTTCTATTTTGAGCTAGTTTAGTTTCATAATCTATCTTTCCTTTCTTAATCACTTTCTTAGTCGTTCTTTGTTTTTCTTTAAAGCTTTCCCAATCCACTAATTCTCCACTATTTTTGGCCACTCTGTACGCATCTGATTTTATTTTAATACTCTCCTTTATTCCCTTCGTTATCCACGTCCGGTTATCCTTTTTCTTACAGTCCTTCTTTATCACCAGAATATATTTTTGCTGAGTACTTAAAAAAATCTCCTTAAAAATCCTCCACTGTTCCTCAGCTGTCCTACCTACCAGTCTGCTCGCCCAGTCTACATTAGCCAATTCCACCCTCATCCTATCGTACTCCCCTCTGTTCAAGCAGAGGACACTGGTTTGGGACCCTACTTTCTCATCCTCCATCTGTATCAGAAATTCCACCATATTATGATCACTCATCCCAAGAGGATCCTTCACAAGAAGATCCTTAATCCTACCTGTCTCATTGCACAGAACCAGATCCAAGATAGCTCGCTCTCTCGTAGGTTCTGTAACATACTGTTCAATGAAACAATCCCGACAGCATTCCAAGAACTCTTCCTCAAGCCCTCCACGTCCAATTTGAGTCGACCAATCAATATGTAGGTTAAAATCCCCCATGATTATTGCCGTTCCACTTTTGCACGCATCCATTATTTGCTTGTTTATAGCCCTCCCCACCTCCAAGTTATTATTTGGGGGCCTATAGACCACGCCTACCAGTGTCTTTCTCCCCCTACTATTCCTTATCTCCACCCACAACGATTCCACGTTTTGCTCCTTAGAGCCTATGTCGTCTCTCACTACCGTCCTGATATTATCCTTCATTAACAAAGCTACCCCACCTCCTTTTTCTACCTGTCTATCCTTCCTAAATGCCTGATAACCCTGAATATTCAGTTCCCAGTCCCGGTCACCCTGCAACCACGTTTCTGTGATGGACACTAGATCATATTCATTTGTATGGATTTGTGCCATCAACTCATTTACTTTGTTTCGAATGCTTCGTGCATTCAGGCAAAGTGTCTTTATGCCAGTCTTTATCTGGACCCGGTTTGTTGAAGCGCTATTAACATCTCCCAAGCCCTCTCCTCCTTTAGCTAGTTGTTTATTCACTATACTCTTGGCATTAGAGTAGACACCTCTCAATCCTATGGTCTGACCTCTCCCCTTCTCTGTTCCCAGTCCACCTGCCCTCTTGCACTGCCTATAACCCTTCTCTGTTTGCGAGCTACCTTCCTCACTCTCAGTCACTTCGCTTTGATCCCCTCCCCCCAACCTATCTAGATTGGCTCATGAAATTTATTCTTACTCACACGGATGTACAAATTAGGATCAAGAGCCTTCTAGCCTGCTCTGCCATGCGATCAGGTCATAGCTGAGCCAACTGTAACCTCCCGCATACCCTCTATCATTGCCTTGCTTATCAATTATCTACTTCTGCCGTCAAAACTTTCAAAGACGCTGTTTCCATTGCCTTTTCAGGAAGAGCGTTCCAGAGACTCATGATCCTCTGAGAAAAAAAATAAGACCCATTTATGTCAAATTTGTTTCCCGTCAGCTCGCCAATTTTCCATCCAAGCCCACGTTACCCTCTACACCACGAGCTTTTATTTTCCACCTGATGTGACACCTCATATCTTGCACGATTTGATACCTCAGTCTTTCCCAACTACATGCCTGGCCCTCTCTTTTCTATCCCAATGCTATCAGTTCATGCTCTGGTGCAAATCCACAGTACCACTGCCCTCTCTTAACTCGTTGTCTTAGAATCATAGAAATCCTACGCTGCAGAAGGAGACCATCCAGCCCATCAAGTCTGCATCGACTCTGACAGAACATCTCATCCAGGCCCACCCACGCCCTATCCCTAGAACCCCACACATTTATCCCGCTAACCTACACCTCTTTGGACACTAAGGGACAATTTAGCATGGTTAATCCCTCAACCTACATATCTTGGGACACTAAGGGGCAATTTAGCACGGCTAATCCCTCAATCTACACATCTTGGGACACTAATGGACAATTTAGCGTGTCCAATGCACCCTAACCAGCACATCTTTCGGACTGTGGGAGGAAACTGGAGCACCCGGAGGAAATCCACGCAGACACGGGAAGAACGTGCAGACTCCGCACAGTCACCCAGGCTGGGAATTGAATCCGAGGCCCTGGTGCTGTGAGGCAGCAGCGCTAACCACTGTGCCGCCCCACTGGGGAATGTTAGCAACAGTGGCAGGGGGGGTATCACATTGAAGCCTCACCTCAGTTAATGTGTACACTTTCCAGCAGCAGATGCCAGATAGCAATTAAAGGTAGCACAGTGAGGGGCGGCACGGTGGCACAGTGGCTAGCACTGCTGCTTCACTCACAGCGCTAGGGACCCGGGTTCGGTTCCCGGCTTGGGTCAATGTGGGGTCTGCACATTCTCCTGGTGGGTTTCCTCCGGGTGCTCCGGTTTCCTCCTACAGTCTGAAAGACGTGCTGGTTAGGGTGCAGTGACCCGAACAGGCGCCGGAGTGTGGCGACTAGGGGAAATTTCACAGTAACTTCATTGCAGTGTTAGTGTAAGCCTTACTTGTGACGAATAAATAAACCTTACTTTAAAAGGGGATCCTTAGATGGATTCCCTAACCCCACTACTAACTAATGCCCAAATGAGATCATTTTTCTTCTCTTTCATGGGATGTGTGTGTCACTGGCTAGGCCAGTATCTGTTGCCCACTCCTCAGTACTAATAGGTGGCGGCCAACTCCGCATAGATCTTGGATTAAAGCTGGAGCTTTTAACCTTTAATTGCAGGGGCTCAGAGTAGCCAAACAATTCTATTTTTGATCAATTGTACTTATAACGACTGCATTTTTCACAAATGCACAAATACCCTTTTTTGCTTGACCCTTCTCCCCAACGTCGCTGTAAAATGAAATACGTAGAAGTGCGCAATTTACAGTTGTGTCGCAACAGTATGGCACAGCACTCCCCTTCAATTCCTCTGTATGAATTCTTAAACAGCTGTAAAAGACATTTGGCTGTAAAGGTTGGATGTGAAAGGAATTAAGGAATTTCCGTCGTCCCAATCCAGGCACAGGTCCTCAGTACAAAGCTAATTGGCAAGCTTGTCGAGGAGTGACAGGATGGTTGAACTGGGAAGTGGAGCAACTCTGGAAGCAGTGCCGTCCTTCAGGGAATGAGGCAAGGAGACCATAACTGGGGCAGAGGAAACTCTGCACTGAACCATGCCATAGCTGACCTTGGGAGTGCTCAAAGCAAAATAAAGTCATCATCGAATCAAACAGTGCAGAAGGAGGCCATTCAGCCAGTCATGCTCTTCGAAGGAACTACCCCACTATCAAGAACAAAGAACAGTGCAGCACAGGAATAGGCCCTTCAGCCCTCCAAGCCTGGGCCGATCATGATGCCTGCCTAAACTAAAAACGTATGCATTAGAGAGTCCATAACCATTCGTTCTCATCCTATTCATGTATTTGTCTAGTTGCCCCTTCAATGCCGCTATCGTACCCGCTCCCACCCCCTCCCCGGGCAGCGCGTTCCAGACATTCACCACCCTCTGTGTAAAAAACTTGCCTCACACATCTCCTCTAAACTTTTCCCCACGCATCTTAAACCCGTGCCCCCGAGTACTTGACTTTTCTACCCTAGGAAAGAGCATCTGACTATCCACTCTGTCCATGCCACTCATAATCTTGAAAACCTCTATCAGGTCACCCCTCAACCTCCGTCGTTCCAGTGAGAACAAACCAAGTTTATCCAGCCTCTCCTCAAAGCTAATACCCTCCAGAACAGGCAACATCCTAGTAAACCTCTTCTGTACCCTCTCCAAAGCATCCACATCCTTCTGGTAGTGTGGCGACCAGAAAAGTACATAATATTCTAAATGAGGCCTAACTAAGGTTCTGTACAGCTGCAGCATGACCTGACAATTTTTATACTCAATGCCCCGACCTGCTTTTTATTCTACAGCCTTGCAACTGTTTTGAGTATATAGTCAATTTCTCTTGGGCGGCACAGTGGTTAGCACTGCTGCCTCACAGCGCCAGGGACCCGGGTTCGATTCCCGGCTTGGGTCACTGTCTGTGCGGAGTCTGCACGTCCTCCCAGGGTCTGCGTGGGTTTCCTCCGCGTGCTCCGGTTTCCTCCCACAGCCCGAAAGACGTGCTAGTTAGATGGATTGGCCATGCTAAATTCTCCCTCCACGCACCCCAACGGGTGCCGGAGTGTGGCGACTAAGGGGTTTTCACAGTAACTTCATTGCAGTGTTAATGTAAGCCAGCTTGTGACACTAATAAAATAAACTAAACTATAAACTAAAAACTTTGAAAGTTACTATTGAATTTTATTTAAACAGACAATGCATCCAGACCATCATTACTCACTGTATTAAAAAAAAATCTCATTTCCACTCCAGTTTCTTAGCTACTTCCAAAACCCATGCCCCTGATTCCAGACCCTCCTGCTTGTGTAAACTACCTTCTCTTCAAAACCCCTAATAAAAGAGTGGCCGAATTAATTCCAAAAAAAGCTTTCTACTTTTTAAATTAGTACAAGCTTGCTGCAGTGGACAACAAAGAACCTTGTGGTTTGTTCGCAGGCTGCAGACTCTTTGCCTTATTAGGTTTTACAGATATGGGCATCCCCCTAGCACCACTGTAGGATGGGAAACACACCTGATACCTCAACACAAACATCAAAACCACTGAACTTTCTCTTTGAGCCGAGGAAGTTGAGCGATCAATTAAAAACGTGTGCAGAAAATAAGGAAATACTTTCACAAAACTGAAAAAAGAGAAGCAGTGCTCAAAGGCTCACTTCCCCAAGCACTGCGTGGCTGATACCACAATGGGGAGGGAGGGTTCCCAAAAACACTCTCAGAAGGCGGAGTCACTAGCTTCAACTTCTCCAGCCTTCATCTAAATGCTACGGCGCTTCTTTTGGAGAGGGTGGGTGGACGATAGGTTGGGGACAGGAAAACACAATCTCAGATGGCACGTCTGGGTGGTGGACTCCAGTCTTCTGCATTCCTGTTTTGACGAGCAGTGCATAAGGCGCTGGTCGGAGCAAAGAACAAGGAAAATTGCAGCACAGGAACAGGCCCTTCGGCCCTCCAAGCCTGCACCGACCATGCTGCCCGACTGAACTAAAAACCCAAAAGAACATTGCAGGATCACCTCAGTGGAGGACTCTCACCAGGCTTCTCTACTGCAGAAGCTGGTCAAGTGAAGCATCCACCTGCTAGGAAGTGGGGAAAATGAGACAGGATACCAGCTGACATCTGTTGCCTTCCGTTGGCACACTGTGGCACACATGGCAACTTGGGCAGGAGAAGGCCAAGTACGCTTGACAGTTGAACAGCCTACCAACTGTTCAAGAACCCACCTGCGTTAGGTACCAGACGGCAGCAGGTGTTCATGAACCCCAATGAGGTAGAAAAATTAGAAAGAAAAAAAAAAATCTACTGAACTTAGTAGTTTTTACAAAAGACAAAAGCAAAATACTGTGGATGCTGGAATCTGAAACAAAAATAGAAAACGCTGGAAAATCTCAGCAGGTCAGACAGCATCAGTGGAGAGAGAAAAAGAGCCAATGTTTTGAGTCTAGATGAAGGTCATCCAGACTCGAAACGTTGGCTCTATTCTCTCTCCACCGATGCAGTCTGACCTGCTGAGATTTTCCAGTGTTTTCTACTTTTGTTTCAGATTCCAACAACCGCGTTAATTTGCTTTTCATAGAATCTCTACAGTGAAGGAGACCATTCGGTCCATCAAGTCCACCCTGACCACAATCCCACCCAGGCCCTATACCCGTAACCATATTTACCCTGCCAATCCCCTTCACACTAGGGTGAATTTAGCATGGCCAATCCACCTAACCGGCATAACTTTGGAGTGTGGGAGGAAAACGGAGCACCCAGAGGAAACCCACGCAGTCACGGAGAGAATGTGCAAACTCCACGCCGACAGTGACTTGAGGCCGGAATTGAACCCGGGTTCCTGGCGCTGTGAGGCAGCCGTGCTAACCACTGTGCAACCGTGCCGCTTAATCAGCTCAAAGTTCCAACCTCCTGACTTGGAGATATATCACCATTCCTTCATCGTCAACATCAGTTTAACAGATTATCTGGCCATCACCTCATTACTGCCTGTGGGATCTTGATGGTTGCAATTGGCTGCCAAGTTTCCTGCACAATAGCAGCTTCAAAAGCACCTAACTGGATGAAAGCACGTCAGGGCATTCAGGAATTGAAAGGCTTTGTTTATTATTCGCAGCATTCCCTACCAAACGCTATTGGAGTGCACCCTCGGGCGGCACGGTGGCACAGTGGTTAGCATTGCTGCCTCACAGCACTAGGGGACCTGGGTTCGATTCCCGGCTTGGTCACCGTCTGTGCGGAGTTTGCACGTTCTCCCAGTGTCTGCGTGGGTTTCCTCCGGGTACTCTGGTTTCCTCCCACTGTCTGAAAGATGTGCTGGTTAGGGCGCATTGACCCGAACAGGTGTCGTTGTATGGCGACTAGGGGAATTTCACAGTAACTTCATTGCAGTGTTAATGTAAGCCTACTTGTGACAAATAAATAAACTTTCAACTTATCAAGGAGAAAGCCATTAATTTACCAAAAAGAAACTCGGCATAGGCAACAAATAAGACCTTGAATCTTTTTTTACAAAGTGAAACATCCGTACCTCAGACTTCATGTAGGCCGCTGCACCTTTTGCAGCGCTGATGATCACATAGGGTACTCTGTCTCCGAGATTAGGTGCACTGCCCGCATCTCGCTTCCGCATCCTACATGGCACAGACCAGAAATGGATCAAAACACACACACAATTGGGTTTTTATGTTTTAAAAATTAATTCCAGCCAAATCACTCCAGCATCTTAATTAATGGCTATTCCCTAAAAAACTTCTGTGGTCTTGGTACTTACTGGCCCACACTCTCCACTCCGTTACTGTGGTGGGATTGACAGTGCCGTCAGACTTTTGAATGGACCTACCTCGCATTAAGTTGATCTTTCTCGACACCCTAGCTATGACTGTAACACTACATTCTGCACTCTCTCCTTTCCTTCTCTATGAACGGTATGCTCTGTCTGTATAGCACGAGAAGAAACAATACTTTTCAGTGTATGTTAGTACATGTGACAATAATAAATCAAATCAAAAGTCCTGAGATGATGGGTGGGATCTTACAACCTCGCTCGTCCCGAAACTGTAAAATCCTGCCCGAGGTCAACAGACCTTTCCATGGTGCGCCCCTCGCTCGCTCCGATTCCCGTGGTGGCCTGGACAATAAAACTCTGGCCAATAACTCAATCTATGGTGATACTGAAATGAGGACTTGTTCTTTTAAAATTAGGAATAATGCCAAACACACAGGATGACTTGACAAGGTCCGCTTGCCAAGTTTTTGAAGATGAGGTTATATCTGCAAGAATCTGTCTGCATATGAAAAGAACTTCAGTTTGGCATAGATTGTCAGATAATTGCAGACTAATTACTACTTGAACGTGACCTTGCCTAGCAGAATGCGGCAGGGCAGAGCAGGGTGCAAAGAAATAAATTCTGTACTTAAAGACAGTTCTGTGTTTAATAATCAGGATAACAAGTGCGACATTATAATCAATATCTTTTCCCAAAGGTAGGGGAGTCTAAAACTAGCGGGCGTATGTTTAAGGTGAGAGGGGAGAGATACAAAAGGGTTCAGAGGGGCAATTCTTTCACACAGAGAGTGGCGAGTGTCTGGAACGAGCTGCCAGAGGTAGTAGTAGAGACGGGTACAATTCCATCCTTTAAAAAATGTTTATAATCATAGATAGAAACCCTACAGTGCAGAAAGAGGCCATTTGGCCCATCGAACCTGCACCGACCACAATCCCACCCAGGCCCTACCCCCATATCCCTACACATTTACCCGCTAATCCCTCTAACCTACACATCTCAGGACACTAAGGGGCAATTTTAGCATGGCCAATCAACCTAACCCACACATCTTTGGACTATGGGAGGAAACCGGAGCACCCGGAGGAAACCCACGCAGACACGAGGAAAATGTGCAAACTCCACACAGACAGTGACCCAAGCCGGGAATCGAACCCAGGTCCCTGGCGCTGTGAAGCAGCAGTGCTAACCACTGTGCTACCGTGCCGCCCACTAGACAGTTACATGGGTAAGATGGGTATAGAGGGATATGGGCCATACACAGGCAACTGGGACTAGCTTAGTGGTAAAAACTGGGCGGCATGGACAAGTTGGGCTGAAGGGCCTGCTTCCATGCTGTAAACCTCAATGACTCTATTATTGTTATTTGAACAGCGATAAATGGAAACTTAAGGATATTTTCTTTCATTGCTGAAACAGCTCTTCATCCTAATTGATTTAAAAGTGAGGGCCCCACAAGCATATCAGGGTTAGCTGAAGGTGGAACTGCAAACTGCATTTTGCACCATGATTTTTTAATATATCCATTCGTGCGATATGGGCGTCGCTGGTTGGCCAGCATTTATTGCCCATCCCCTTGTTGCTCTTGGAGGGCAGTTAAGAGTCTGTGTGGCTCTGGAGTCACATGTCAAAGGGCGGCACAGTAGCAGAGTGGTTAGCATTGCTGCCTCACAGTGCCAGGGTCACGGGTTCAATTCCGGCCTCAGGTGAGTGTGTGGAGTTTGCACGTTCTCCCTGTGTCTGCGTGGGTTTCCTCCCACATTCCAAAGATGTTCGGGTTAGGTTGATTGGCCATGCCCAGTTGCCTCTTAGTGTCAGGGGACTAGCAGGATAAATATGTGGGGTTACAGGACTAGGGCGGGATTGTGGACGGTGCAGACTTGATGGGCCAAATGGCCTCCTTCTGCACTGTATGGCCTCTATCATTATATATATAGGCCAGACCAGGAAAGGACGGCAGATTTCCTTGACTAAAGATCATTAATGAACCAGATGGGTTTTTCCGACAATGGGTCATCAGTAGATTCTTAATTCCAGATATTTTTTATTGAATTCAAATTCCACCAGCTGCTGTGGCGGGATTCAAACCCGGGTTCCCAGATGAGTTTCTGGATTCATAGTCTAGCGATGATACCACTAGGCCATTGTCTTCCCATCAGCAACTGTTTCTTGGGTACAGTGGAACAGGACTCAAGTACCAGATACAATCATTCACCCTGAAGCCCGTGACACACACAGAGAGTTTAGAGATGTGAGGATGAAGTTTCCCTGATTACAGTTTTTAAAAGAAAACGTTGGGAGTATCTGCTCCAATCCACAAAACCTACTTTTAAAAAATGAAGCAATGCATTTATATAGCACCTTATTGAACCTCAATGAATGTTTTTAAGGCAAGGATAGACTGAACAGTAAAGGAATTAAGGGTTATGGTGAGCGGACGGGTAAGTGGAGCTGAGTCCACGAAAAGATCAGCCATGATCTTATTGAATGGCGGAGCAGGCTTGAGGGGCCGGGTGGCCTACTCCTGCTCCTAGTTCTTATCCCAGTGGCAGAAGAATCTTGAAATGATTCTCACTGAGAATGACTTTATTTCACACCAGCAAGCACAAAACCTACTAAAGCACATGTGAATAGCTTCATAAAGACACATTTTAAACAGCACCCTCCAAACCCACTACCATCTAGAAGGACAAGGGCAGTAGATACCTGGGAACACCACCCAGCTGGAGACTCACCTCCAAGCCACTCACAACCTTGACTTGGAAATATGTCGGCCGTTCCTTCACTGTCGCTGGGTCAAAATCCAGGAATTCCCTCTCCACCAGCATCGTGGGTGTGCCAACACCTAAGGGGCTGCAGGGTCTCAGGCAGGCAGCTCACCACCATCTTCTGAAGGCCATGATGTGGAGATGCCGGCGTTGGACTGGGATGGGCACAGTCAGAAGTCTCACAACACCAGGTTAAAGTCCAACAGGTTTATTTGGTAGCACGAGCTTTCGGAGCGCTCACTCACCTGATGAAGGGGCAGCGCTCCGAAAGCTCGTGCTACCAAATAAACCTATTGGACTTTAACCTGGTGTTGTGAGACTTCTTACTGTGCCCACCTTCAGAAGGGCAACTTAGGGTTGGGCAATAAATGTTGGCCTAACCAGTGATGCCCACATCCCGGAAATTAATTTTGAGGAAAACATTCTGATTCATGTTGCTTTGGAAGGAGAGCATCTCCCCCAGTGATCGGTATTAGCTTTGGTTACAAGTACAATTTCTGCACTGCTGCTTATGAAACCAAGCTGACGGAATTTGTTAGCTGACAGACTCATTTTGTTTTAAATTAAGTCTTTCTCCCCTTGTCTTCTGACAGTGAGGTTCCTTGTCGCAGTACATTTCCACAGGAAACAATGCAGAGGCCAGCTGTTCTGTACCGATCAATTGACAAACTGACTTTAACTGAGTCACTGGAAGAAAGCTGGGCAGCACGGTGGCACAGTGGTTAGCACTGCTGCCTCACAGCGCCAGGGACCTAGGTTCGATTCCCGGCTTGGGTCACTGTCTGCGTGGAGTTTGCACGTTCTCCCCGTGTCTGCGTGGGTTTCCTCCAGGTGCTCCGGTTTCCTCCCAGTTGAAAGATGTGAGGGTTAGGTTGCTTGACCATGCGAAATTGCCCCCTTAGTGTCAGGGGTGCATAGGTTAGAGCGATTAGTGGGGTAAATATGTGGGGTTAAGGGGATAGGACCTCGGAGGGATTGTTGTCAGTGCATACTCCTTCTACACTAGGGGCGGCATGGTAGCACAGTGCCTCACAGGGATCCGTGTTCAATTCCCGGCTTGAGTCACTGTCTGTGCGGAGTCTGCACGTTCTCCCCGTGTCTGCGTGAGTTTCCTCCGGGATCTTCGGTTTCCTCCCACAGTCTGAAAGACGTGCTGGTTAGGGTGCATTGACCCGAACAGGCGCCGGACTGTGGCGACTAGGGGAATTTCACAGTAACTTCATTGCAGTGTTAATGTACTTGTGACTAATAAATCAATAATAGTGATTTTATGATTAATTCAGTTTAACATTTCAGAAAACATGGATTTATGAAGTAATCAGGTACCTCTCAGCACAAAACCCTAAATTCTTTCCCTTTGGACAGAGTTGATTTGTCCAGGGGCACAGGCCCCAGGGCCTCCCATCAGCTCAGAGGCCACCCTTCATGTATGAACCAAGACAGTGAGATTCAGCGGGCTATTCAACTCTGGGGGGCACCGTGGATCAACCCAACTTTCTTTCCCAACTGACTGTGATCAGCAGCAGGGACTCTGGTCACATTTTTCACCTCTAACCTGGAGCACGAAGCTGAGGTGTGACATCTATACCATATAACGTAGGATTGGTGAACTCTGCACATACAAGGCATTGAAACTCAAAAGGCTCTGATTCAGGTTGGAAAGTACATAGAAAATAAGAGCAGGAGGAAGCCATTCGGCCCTTTGAGCCTGCTCCACCATTCATTATCATCATAGTTTGATCGTCCAACTCAATAGCCTGATCCTGCATCCCCCCCATATCCTTTGATCCCCTCCGCCTCAAGTGCTGTATCTAACTGCCTCTTGAAAACTTTCAATGTTTTGGCCTCAACTGCTTTCAGCGGTCCACAGGCTGACCACTCTTTGGACGAAGAAATTTCTCCTCATTTGTCCTAAACGATCTACCCTGTATCCTCAGACTGTGACCCGTGGTTCTGGACAGCTCCACCATCGGGAACATCCTTCTTGCATCTACCCTGTCTAGTCCTGTTAGAATTTTCTAGGTTTCTATGAGATCCCCCCCCCCACCTCATTCATAAACAGAGTTACTGGGGAGCTCCTCCATCAAGACTATTTGCAGTTAAACATTGCTGGTTAGGGCGGCACGGTAGCACAGTGGTTAGCACCGCTGCTTCACAGCTCCAGGGGCCTGGGTTCGATTCCCGGCTTGGGTCACTGTCTGTGTGGAGTTTGCACATTCTCCTCGTGTCTGCGTGGGTTTCCTCCGGGTGCTCCGGTTTCTTCCCACAGTCCAAAAGATGTGCGGGTTAGTTGCAGTGGCCATGCTAAAAATAAAATTGCCCTTAGTGTCCTGGGATGCGTAGGTTAGAGGGAATAGTGGGTAAATATCTAGGGATATGGGGGTAGGGCCTGGGTGGGATTGTGGTCGGTGCAGACTCGCTGGGCCGAATGGCCTCTTTCTGTGCTGAGGGGTTTCTAAGTTTCTACTTAAGGGTTGAGAGGAGGGACACATGCAACAGAACTTGACAATCAAAATCTTCACAGGTCTACACGGAATCCTTGCTCGCATTAATACAATTAGATTGAAGCTAAACAGAACAGAGGGTCCAAGATTCAATTTCTAGTCTACACCAAGCTAGCTGTTGGTGCGAAGGTGCCACAATTTGTCTTAGTATCCTGGGGGGAATGGGGTAGGAGAGGAGTAGGGGAAACATAAAACCTATTCCATCCAGGTTTTTTAAAATTCATTTATGGGACATGGGTGTCGCTGGCTGGGCCAGCATTTATTGCTCATCCCAAGTTGCCCTTGAAGGGCAGCTGAGAGTCAACCGCATTGCTGCGGCTCTGGAGTCACATGTAGGCCAGACCGAGTAAGGATGGCAGATTTCCTTCCCTGAAGAACATTAGTGAACCAGATGGGTTTTCCCGACAATGGGTCATCAGTAGATTCTTAATTCCAGACATTTTTGTTTACTGAATTCAAATTCCACCATCTGCTGTGGCGGGATTCGAACCCGGGTCCCTAGAACATGAGCTGAGTTTCTGGATTAATAGACTAGTGATAACACCAGTAGGCCATTGCCTCCTATAGAGAGTTGTCCACCTGCTCCAGGGAGATTGAAGCTTGGTTGTTGAGATATTGGATCGGAGACAGCGAGATGTTATTACGTACTCCATGATTTGCTCAGCGTTTCCCCAGTCGCAGACCAGCGGGGTTTTCAAGTGCAGTCAATATATCAGGTGGCCAATTCGGCCATATCCAGTCCGTATTTTATTGAGGGTTATCCTTGGGAGGATGTTTCCTGCCCTAGCTTTCCTCCAGGTTTCGTCAAGTGTTATGAAGCTGTTCAATTTGTGTCCAGAGTGGATTTCGTAGAACCCTGTGGCTGGTTGGGGGCCTCGTAGGTCTCTCTAGATGGGGAGGTTCAAGTTGATGCTTTTTTGAGTTATTTCTCAGCATGTTGCTGCATCCGTGCTGAATGGAGGCAAAGGTAATATTTGAGAGGACTGGTGACCAGCGAAATCCAGTCGATCTCAAGAGCTCCAGAGATTACCTCACAGGTCCGCCAGGGACCTGGGTTTGATTCCCGGCTTGGGTCACTGTCTGTGTGGAGTTTGCACATTCTCCCCGTGTCAGCGTGGGTTTCCTCCGGGTGCTCCGGTTTCCTCCCACAGTCCAAAGATGTGCAGGTTAGGGTGCATTGACCATGATAAATTCTCCCTCAGTGTACCCGAACAGGCGCCCGAGTGTGGTGACTCGGGGATTTTCACAGTAACTTCATTACAGCGTGACTGTGGGCCTACTTGTGACTAATAAATAAACTTTATCCTCGTTGCTGAGTGAAATTGTGCATCATTCAGTCAGGTGTGATAACTTGAGCTTCATAGGAGAGGTGATGAGATACTTATAAAAGAATAAAGGAAATGGACGCTCTAAAGCAGCAACCTCTTAAAGTTTTATAAAGTCCTCTCTAGGTTGATGCCTCTTTTTTATGTTGCGTAGTACACACTGCAGCCACCACACACCAGTGTGATGCCTTGCTGTATATAAACGGTTATCATGTTTTCCATGCAAGTCAATGCTTTTTAAAGCAATGCACTGCAATGTGGTATACTTTGAAACGGTTTGCAGAGGTGCAATAAAACATTGTACAAATAGGATGGGTCCAGGGTCCGTTCCACACCCCATCACACTAAAGGGAATCTCGTTCAAGATGTATCTGGAAAAAAGCCTTGTGATTATGTGAGAGCAGAAAGTGGGCAGAAGGAGAGAAAAAAAAATTGAACAGTGCCTCAACAACACTAAAAATAGACAAATCTTGATCATAACCATCACCCACTGCCCACAAAGAAGCCACAAGTGTGTAAAGGAAAGCCCCACAATCCTTTGCGTGGGCCTGAGTAATTCTAAAATAAGACTTCACTGCCCTAACACCTGCATCGGACATGAGCTCGACAGCGAGATGAGATGAGAACGGGCCAGGCTGTTAACGATGCGTGACCTCTGCACCTTTTTCTGGTTTTACAGCAACGTGTTCAGTGAGCTGAGCCCCCTCTGCCCCTGGGAGCGGGGGTGTGTGTGCACGGCTCCAACCGATAGACAGCCAGAATGCCACCATGCAAGGATACAAGATTCAACTCTATTCTCTGTGAACATTTGATTGGAACGGCCTATACTACCAGCACCAAATCCTTCCTTTTAAAAACAAACAGAAGCAAGATGGAACAGTTGGATCATTGAGCCTGCTCTGCTACTCTTGTTCATTCCAATTATCTTCTCTTTCTCCATTTTCCTTGCTTCCTAAGTATACAAAGGTGGACAGGTAAAGATCCACTGGTCCTTCCAACTTGTCCCACACAATTGTTAGACCTTGTACATTGAACTTGTCATCGACTTGAGGAGGGGTAATGAAGAACATAAGAACTAGAAGCAGGAGTAGGCCATCTGGCCCCTCGAGCCTTCTCCGCCATTCAATAATATCATGGCTGATCTTTTCGTGGACTCAGCTCCACTTATCCGTCCGCTCACCATAGCCCTTAATTCCTTTACTGTTCAAAAATTTATCTATCCTTGCCTTAAAGGACATGCCCCTGTCTACATCAACGGGGATGAAGTGGAGCTTCAAGTTCCTACGTGTCCAGGTCAGCAACAACATGTCCTGATCCCTCCATGCCGACGCTTTGGTTAAGAAAGCCCACCAACCCCTCTACTCTCTCAGGAGGCTAAGGAAATTCGGCATGTCCGCTACGACTCTTACCAACTTTTACAGATGCACCATAGAAAGCATTCTTTCTGGTTGTATCACAGCTTGGTATGGCTCCTGCTCTGACCAAAACCGCAAGAAACTACAAAGGGTCGTGAACGAAACCCAATCCATCGTGGAAACCAGCCTCCCATCCATTGACTCCATTTACACTTCCCGCTGCCTCGGGAAAAGCAGCCGGCATAATCAAGGACCCCACACACCCTGGACATTCTCTCTTCCACCTTCTTCCGTCGGGAAAAAGATACAAAAGTCTGAGGTCACGAACCAACTGACTCAAGAACAGCTTCTTCCCTGCTGCCTTCAGACTTCTGAATGGACCTACCTCGCATTAAGTTGATCTTTCTCTACACCCTAATTATGATTGAAACACCTACATTCTGCACTCTCTCCTTTCCTTCTCTATGAACGGTATGCTCTGCCTGCATAGCACGCAAGAAACAATACTTTTCACTGTATACTAATACATGTGACAATAATAAATCAAATCAAATAAAATCCAATCATTATAGTACATACACTCTCCACCCCAACCAGAAACCATGCAATCTCGTGGGAGAGTTCCAGAATTTTGACCCAGCAACATTGAACAGTGATGCACATCCAAGTTGGGATGCATGTGAAACGTGGAGAAGAATTTGGAGGTGATGCTTCATCAATGCACTTGCTGCCCTCGTCTTGCTTGGTGGTGGAAGTTGTGAGTTTAGCAGGAGCTGTTGAAGAAGCCTTGCTAAGTTGCTGATGTGAACCCTTGGAGGTGGTACACACTGCAGCCATGATGGATAGTGGTGGATAGGCTGTTATTACGCAATGTGATGCCTTACTGTATATAAATGGTTATCATGTTTTCCATACAAGTCAATGCATTTAAAGCAATATATTGCATGCGATATACTTTGAGATGGTTTGGAAAGATGCAATAAGGCATTGTACAAATGGGAGTATTTCTATTCAAATACATGTTCGGCTGCAAATATCAGACAGGGTGGTTCATTTGCCCCCCCCCCCCCCTCCCTCCAGTGTCACTCGTGGTTGAATATTTTTCAAAAATATATTAAAGGTCGCTTCGGTCACAGGAAATCTGAGCAATTTTATCTCAAAGCAACATTTTTTTAATTTTGCGCAACGGCTTCTGGTCTTGCAGCTGCTGTGTGACCCAGCCTCGAGTTGCTATTTCTGCATTTCCTGCAAGACACAGGTCAACGATTCTGGCACCCCATTGGAAACAAAACAAAAACGCATTTCCAAACGTAGTATTCCGACCCTGCATTGCGATGGTCGCAAAATCGCTTTGAATTTGTTCAAAAACAACTTCCCAATTTTGATCATTTGGCAGGAGGTTCAAAGCCTGAAAGGGATTCATTACAATGCATCTTCTTGCATTCGCTGCCTGCCACTCAATTCCCTCCCGATAATTAATGGAACAAAGAACAAAGAAAATTACAGCACAGGAACAGGCCCTTCGGCCCTCCAAGCCTGCACCGATCATGCTGCCCGACTTAACTAAAACCCCAACCCTTCCGGGGACCATATCCCTCTATTCCCATCCTATTCATATATTTGTCAAGATGCCCTTTAAAAGTCACTATCGTATCTGTTTCCACTACCTCCCCTGGCAGCAAGTTCCAGGCACCCACCACCCTCTGTGTAAAATACTTGCCTCGTAGATCTCCTTTAAACCTTGCCCCTCACACCTTCAACCTGTGCCCCCTAGTAATTGACTCTTCCACTCTGCGAAAAAACTTCTGACTATCCACTCTGTCCATACCTTAGAACTGAATAATCTCATTAGCGATAGACAACATGGTTTTGTACGAGGGAGGTCATGCCTCACAAATTTGGTTGAGTTTTTTGAGGAGGTGACAAAAATGATTGACGAGGGAAGGGCCGTGGATGTCGTCTACATGGATTTTAGTAAAGCATTTGACAAGGTCCCTCATGGCAGGCTGGTGCAAAAGGTTAAATCTCATGGGATCAAAGGTGAACTAGCTAGATGGGTACAGAACTGGCTTGGCCATAGAAGACAGAGGGTAGCAGTGGAGGGGTCTTTTTCTGATTGGAGGTCTGTGACTAGTGGTGTTCCGCAGGGCTCTGTACTGGGACCTCTGCTGTTTGTGATATATATAAATGATTTGGAGGAAGATGTAGCTGGTGTGATCAGTAAGTTTGCGGACGACAAAAAGATTGCGGGAGTTGCAGATAGTGATGAACATTGTCAGAGAATACAGCAGGATATAGATAGGCTGGAAAATTGGGCGGAGAAATGGCAGATGGAATTTAATCCAGATAAATGCGAAGTGATGCATTTTGGTAGATCTAATGCAGTGGGGAGCTATACAATAAATGGCAGAACCATCAGGAGTATAGACACACAGAGGGATCTGGCTGTGCAAGTCCACAGATCCTTAAAGGTGGCAGCACAGGTGGAAAAGGTGGTGAAGAAGGCATATGGCATCCTTGCCTTTATTGGACAGGGCATAGAGTATAAAAGTTGGCATATGATGTTGCAGTTACATAGAACGTTGGTTAGGCCACATTTGGAATACTGCGTCCAGTTCTGGTCGCCACACTACCAGAAGGCCGTGGAGGCTTTGGAGAGAGTGCAGAAAAGGTTTACCAGGATGTTGCCTGGTATAGAGGGTATTAGCTATGAGGAGAGAACAAAGAACAAAGAGAGATTGAGTAAACTAGGGTTGTTCTCCCTGGAAAGACGGAGGTTGAGGGGCGACCTAATAGAAGTTTATAAAATTATGAAGGGCATAGATAGGGTGAACAGTTGGAAGCTTTTTCCCAGGTCAGAAATGACAAACACAAGGGGTCACAAGTTCAAGGTGAAGGGGGCAAGGTTCAATACAGATATGTGGGGGATGTATTTTACACAGAGGGTGGTGGGGGCCTGGAATGCACTACCAAGCAAGGTGGTTGAGGCAGACACACTAGGATCATTTAAGACTTATCTAGATAGCCACGTGAACAGACTGTGATTAGAGGGATACAAACGGATGGTCTAGTTAGGAACACATGATCGGTGCAGGCTTGGAGGGCTGAAGGGCCTGTTCCTGTGCTGTATTGTTCTTTGTTCTCCACATAAGCTTGTAGACTTCTATCTTAACCTCCGTCATTCTGGTGAGAACAAACCAAGTTTCTTCAACCTCTCCTCATAGCTAATGCCCGCCATACCAGGCAACATCCTGGTAAATCTTTTCTGTAACCTCTCCAAAGCCTCCACATCCTTCTGGTAGTGTGGCGATCAGAATTGAACACTATATTCCAAGTGCGGCCTAACTAAGGTTCTATAAAGCTGCAACATGACTTGCCAATTTTTAAGCTCAATGCCCCGGCCGATGAAGGCAAGCATGCCGTATGCCTTCTTGACTGCCTTCTCCACCTGCGTTGCCACTATTCATTATACAACGCAACTGTATCTCAGGGAACTCGCTATTATCACAGTCACAAAGAGTTTTCAAGCCACTTCCTTTATTTGTACAGGTAAAACTATCTAGTTAGGAAGCTCAACGCCTCCTTATGCTCAGAGGTTTTGCCTGTCACCTTTTGGGATCAATGTGAGCTCTTAAAAGTGCTTCAGAAACTAGAAATCATAACTTATCCCTACTGTGCAGAAGGAGGCCATTCAGCCCATCATGCCTGCACCGACCACAATTCCACCCAGGTCCTATCCCCACAACCCCACATATTTACCCTGCTGAAGACTGTGGAGGAACAGAGAGATCTTGGGGTTCATATCCACAGATCTCTAAAGGTTGCCACTCAAGTGGATAGAGCCGTGAAGAAGGCCTTGTGTTAGCTTTTATTAACAGGGGGTTGGAGTTTAAGAGCCGTGGGGTTATGCTGCAACTGTACAGGACCTTGGTGAGACCACATTTGGAATATTGTGGGCAGTTCTGGTCACCTCACGATAAGAAGGATGTGGAAGCGCTGGAAAGAGTGCAGAGGAGATTTACCAGGATGCTGCCTGGTTTGGAGGGTAGGTCTTATGAGGAAAGGTTGAGGGAGCTAGGGCTGTTCTCTCTGGAGCAGAGGAGGCTGAGGGGAGACTTAATAGAGGTTTATAAAATGATGAAGGGGGTAGATAGAGTGAACGTTCAAAGACTATTTCCTCGGGTGGATGGAGCTATTACAAGGGGGCATAACTATAGGGTTTGTGGTGGGAGGTACAGGAAGGATATCAGAGGTAGGTTCTTTACGCAGAGAGTGGTTGGGGTGTGGAATGGACTGCCTGCAGTGATAGTGGAGTCAGACACTTTAGGAACATTTAAGCGGTTATTGGATAGGCACATGGAGCACACCAGGATGATAGGGAGTGGGATAGCTTGATCTTGGTTTCAGATAAAGCTCGGCACAACATCGTGGGCCGAAGGGCCTGTTCTGTGCTGTACTGTTCTATGTTCTATGGTCCCCCTGACACTAAGGGGTAATTATACATGGACAATCAACCTAACCCGCACATCTTTGAAATGTGGGAAGAAACCAAAGCACCCGGAAGAAACCCACGCATACACGGGGAGAACGTGCAAACTCCACACAGGCAGACGCCCGAGGCCAGAATTGAACCCGTGTCCCCGGCACTGTGAGGCAGCAATGCTAACCACTGTACCACCATGCAGGGGCAGCACGGTGGCTCAGTGGTTAACACTGTTGTCTCACAGCTAAATCAGCTGATCTCAGCTGGGGCAGGCAGTTTCACTCCTGGTTAGGAAGAAAATAAAAACATCCCCATCCCATTTCTTTGCTGGATTGGTGTGGGGTGCGGGATACAGGCCAGGATTGGATATTTGGCTGCCATGACAATGTCTACTACCAAGACCACAAGAAACTACAAAGGGTTGTGAACGTAGCCCAGTCCGTCACGCAAACCAGCCTCCCATCCATTGACTCTGTCGACACTTCCCGCTGCCTCGGCAAAGCAGCCAGCATAATCAAGGACCCACACACCCCGGGCATTCTCTCTTCCACCTTCTTCCATCGAGAAGAATAGATACAAAAGCCTGAGAACACATAGCAACTGAGTCAAGAACAGCTTCTTCCCTGCTGCCATCAGACTTTTGAATGGACCTACCTCATATTAAGTTGAACTTTCTCTACACCCTAGCTATGACTGTAACACTACATTCTGACCCTCTCCTTTCCTTCTCTATGAATGGTATGCTTTGTCTGCATAGCACGCAAGAAACAATACTTTTCACTGTATCTCAATACATGTGACAATAATAAATCAAATCAAATTTTCCATCGAGCCTCTTGCATGAGTAATGGCTACTTGAGTGAGGTGCCTGAGGGCTGCCAACACCAGTGGAGAAGTTTAACAACACCAGGTTAAAGTCCAACAGGTTTATTTGTGTGGCTTTTGCTACCAAATAAACCTGTTGGACTTTAACCTGGGGTTGTTAAACTTCTTACTGTGTTTACCCCAGTCCAACGCTGGCATCTCCACATCATCAACACCAGTGGAACCAGAGCTCAGCAAGACTCAACATCTGCAAGGAAACTGGAAGTGGAGGGGGGAAAAATCTTAAAAGTAAGACGCAAGATAAAGTTACCTCTCTGCCAGCTCCACGTGGGCTTGCTTCCCTGCGTACTCATCAGCCGTCCTGGTGAGCTCCTTTGTAATCACAAGCTGTGAGGTGTCAATCCGATTGCACAACAAGTCGGAGATAACTTCCTTCGCATGATCCACTGCTCCTGTTGGATCTCTGTGAGATTATACAAATGTAGCCAGTGAGACCCCCCGGCATGTACTTTGCCACCATTTACTAAATGATTCATGCCTGCGTTTTTGTTGCTACTGCAAGTGTCTGCCGGCGTCACTCCTTCAGCCGTTATGGTGGCACTCTGCGAGTCAAAGACATCTCTGGTCGTGCCGTTCTTCTGGCAGATGGAGTACAATGTTGGTAAATGTGAGGTCATCCATTTTGGTAGGAATAACAGCAAAATGGACTATTATTTAAATGGTAAAAAATTGCAGCATGCTGCTGTGCAGAGGGATCTGGGTGTCCTTGTGCAAGAATCGCAAGGAGTTGGTTTGCAGGTGCAGCCGGTAATTAAGAAGGCAAATGGAATTTTGTCCTTCACTGCTAGAGGGATGGAGTTTAAAAACAGCGAGATTATGTTGCAGCTGTATAAGGTGCTGGTGAGGCCACACCTGGAGTACTGTGTACAGTTTTGGTCTCCTGACTTGAGAAAGGATATACTGGCACTGGAGGGGTGCAGAGGAGATTCACTAGGTTGATTCCGGAGTTGAGAGGGTTGGCTGATGAGAAGAGACTGAGTAGACTGGAATTCAGAAGAATGAGGGAAGATCCTATAGAAACATATAAGATTATGAAGGGATCAGTTAAGATAGAAGCAGGGAAGTTGTTTCCATTGGCGGGTGAAACTAGAACTAGGGGGCATGGCCTCAAAATAAGGGGGAGCCGATTTAGGACTGAGTTGAGGAGGAACTTCTTCACACAAAGGGTGGTGAATCTGTGGAATTCCCTGCCCAGTGAAGCAGTTGAGACTACCTCATTGAATGTTTTTAAGGCAAGGATAGATAAATTTTTGAACAGTAAAGGAATTAAGGGTTATGGTGAGCGGGCGGGTAAGTGGAGCTGAGTCCACGAAAAGATCAGCCATGATCTTATTGAATGGCGGAGCAGGCTCGAGGGGCCAGATGACCTACTCCTGCTCCTAGTTCTTATGTTTTTATGGATGTCTACTGGTTCAATGGAGAGGTGCGGCAGGGTGGGTGGAAGTAATTGCAGCAACTTCAACGGGCAGAGACACTCACGTCAAGCAATGGAACGGCTTCCAAACCTCTTCAAGCAGCAAATCTAATCAAACCTTTGCGACTTTAAGTACAAACTCTGATGCTGCATCACTTGCCATCCAAGATCAATCAGACATCTGTTTTAATGGTTAAGATTAATTGGATGGTTTGCACATCTAATTGGATTTTTTACTGCCGTAACTGGCAGGAGATTTTACAATGTACAGGAGGTTCATCATACAGAGTAGGAAAAGTGGCTCCATCTTGTGTGAGCCGAGCTGAGCTGGGGCGGCACAGTGGTTAGCACTGCTGCCTCACGGCACCAGGGACCCGGGTTCAATTCCGGCCTCGGTTGACTGTCTGTGCGGAGTTTGCACGTTCTCTCTCCATGTCTGCGTGGGTTTCCTCCGGGTGCTCCGGTTTCCTCCCATAGTCCAGAGACGTGCGGGTTAGGTTGATTGGCCAATCTAAATTGTCACTTAGTGTCAGGGGGGATTCGGAGGGTAAATATATGGGGTTACGAGGATAGGGCCTGGGTGGGATTGCTGTCGGTACAGACTCGATGGGCCAAAATGGCCTCCTCCTGTACTGTAGATTCTATGATTCAACCTTCTGCCCATGCACCCAAGTCAAAATCAGAATCTAGCCAAATTGTTGGTCGGACAGGATTGAAAACTGAATTCATGAGACCACAGCCAACTTACTTAGGGAACTGTTTCTTTTTTAAAAAACTGCCTCGGTTGGATATGATCTTAAAGTGCTAAAAGTTGAAGGTTTAATATGGAGTTAGGGGATCTCAATCCCCCGTTCCTGCAGCAAATTCGATCTTCAGCTTGGAGATGAAAGGACATTGCTTGCAATGACTCCCACCTTCAATCGACTCTCTCCCCAGGTCTCACATCCCATTCGCTCTGTACACCCAACATCATAACAGTCGGTGGGGAAGTAAATCTTCCAAACTGAGATTTATTAAAATAGAAAAGAATACAGATCATAACTACCTGTCAATTAATATCTTCTGAAGACATGTATTGATGAGGTTGGCTACCAGTGGGCAATTATCCCTTCTCACCGTCTCTATGCCTTTACAATCCATCTTATCATGGGTGTTTGGGTTGGAGGAAAAGTATAAACCAGCGTAGCGTTTCTTGTTGATCAGCAGATATGGGAAGTATACCTAAAATATGGATTTGCAAAAGGATTATCTGTCACCATCTGCTAAAGGGGAAGGGTTAGTCAACATAACGTTTCCAATAGAAAGACCGAACTCATTGCTTTTAATATCCTGCAACAAAATACTTTCTTTGTCACTAATTCCTCACCCACCTCCACCCTCCCTGTTACTATCTTGGGTTGAATCAGACCATTGGCACCAGGGCCGTATGTCTCAAGCAGTTTCAGACCTCAGAAAACAGCTTGTGCTTCTATCCCACCTTTAACAAAATGAAGTGGCCCAAAGAGCCTTACCTTGATTTTGATTTGATTTATTATTGTCACATGTATTAGCATACAGTGAAAAGTATTGTTTCTTGCGTGCTATACAGACAAAGCATACAGTTCATAGAGAAGGAAAGGAGAGAGTGCAGAATGTAGTGTTATAATCATAGCTAGGGTGTAGAGAAAGATCAACTTAATGCAAGGTAGGCCCATGCAAAAGTCTGATGGCAGCAGGGAAGAAGCTGTTGTTGAGTCGGTTGGTTGGTGATGTCAGACTTTTGTGTCTTTTTCCCGAAGGTGGAAGAGAGAATGCCCGGGGTGCGTGGGGTCCTTGATTATGCCGGCTGCTTTTCCCGAGGCAGCGGGAAGTGTAGACAGAGTCAATGGATGGGAGGCTGGCTATCGAACAAAGTTTGACACCAAGCCACCAGAGGAGATATTAGGGCATCTTAACATTGGGGCTTGGAGTGATTATTTAAAAAGGGTGAGGGGAGGGTGCTCCAGAGGCCAGGACTGGAGGCATGGATATATCTTGAGGATTGTAAGGCTGGAAGAGGTTAGAAAGGTGGGGAGGTGCAAAGCCATGGGAGCAGTGGTTAGCACTGCCGCCTCACAGTGACCGGGAACCGGGTTCAATTCCAACCTCTTGTGACTGTGTGGAGTTTGCATATTCTCCCTGTGTCTGCATGGGTTTCCTCTGGGTGCTCCGGTTTCCTCCCACAATCCAAAGATGCGCAGGTTAGGTGGATTGGCCATGATAAATTGCCCCTTCATGTCAGGGGGATTAGCAGGCTAAATATGTGGGGTTACACGGGTGGGGCCTGGGTAGAATTGTTGCAGGTGCAGGCTCGATGGGCCGAATGGCCTCCCTCTGCACTGCAGGGATTCTATGACTTATTTCTATGAAATTAAAAACAAGGATGAGACTTTTAAAACCGAGGTGGTGCTTAACTGGGAGCCAAAGTAGGTCTGCAAGCAGAGGTGATGGATGAAGGTGGCAGTGCAAGTTAGAGCACAGGTAGCAAAGTTTTGGACGTCAGGTTTGCAGAAGGTGTAAGGTGCGTTGGAATAGCCAAATGGAAAGGTTGAAGATGAGCTGAGGCAGGGTCGAGCAATATTTCTGAGGTGAAAATCTGGACCATGGTGATGGTATGAATATGAGATATGAAGCTCACTACACCACAGGCATTGCTTCATTCTACTGCTGCTTCTGCACAACTGAAACCCTTAACCATGTATCATCACCTCCAGGTCAAACTACTCCCAACACTTTTCTTGCTGGCCTCCTCTAATGCACCACTTACACTTATCCAAAACTCTTGCGGCACATCTTAGGCCACATGATATCTCGTTTGCACCTCACCTGTCTTTGCTCTCCAGAAATGCCCCTCTAGACCACAAACTTACCAAGTTTAAAATCATTCCCTCGAAATTCTTATATAGCCTTAACTATTCATGCAATCTCCTTCAATCTTATGACTTTCTCACCTTCTGTGCGCATACTTCCCAATGTTTCATCACATAGAACATGGAACTAAATTTCCCCTTAGTATCAGGGGGACTAGCTCGGGTAAATGCATGGGGGTTATGGGGATAGGGCCTGGGTGGGATTGTGGTCGGTGCAAGCTCAATGGGCGGGATGGCCTCCTTCTGCACTGTTTGATTCTATGATAGAGAACAGTATGGGGCGGCACAGTGGTTAGCCCTGCTGCTTCACAGCTCCAGGGACCTAGGTTCGATTCTCGGCTTGGGTCACTGTCTGTGTGGAGTTTGCACATTCTCCTCGTGTCTGCGTGGGTTTCCTCTGGGTGTTCCTCCGGTTTCCTCCCACAGTCCAAAGATGTGAGGGTTAGGTTGATTGGCCATGCTAAAATTGTCCCTTAGTGTCCTGAGATGCGTGGATTAGTGGGTGAAATATGTAGGGATATGGGGGTAGGGCCTGGGTGGGATTGTGGTCGGTGCAGACTCGATAGGCCAAATGGCCTATTTCTGCACTGTAGGGTTTCTATGATTTCTTCTATGAATCTAAGTCTCACAACACCAGGTTAAAGTCCAACAGGTTTATTTGGTATCACGAGCTTTCGGAGCGCTGCTCCGAGAGAACAGTACAGCACAGGAACAGGCCCTTTGGCCCATGATGTCGTGCTGAACATGACGCCATATTAACCTAATCCCTTCTGCCTGCCCTTGGTCCATATCCCTCTATTCCTTGCATATTCACGTGCTTATCTAAAAGCTCCTTAAACACCCCTATCGTATCTGCGTATATGTGGCAGAAACATCAGTTGCTTGGGCCTCATTCCTGGAAATTTCCTCCGTAAACCTCTGACTCTTCATCTCCTTCTCACCCGAGTTTCTTAAAACCCATCTCTTCGACCAAGGCTTCAGTCACCCCTTCCTTGCTCCTTTCTTCCTTATGAAGTGCACTGGAACATTTATATTACACAGTGATAACACCACATAAATGTGTGTTCTTGTTTCAAAAGTGTAGATGACCAAATTGTGCTACTTGAGGCACAGCAATTTAACTTGTGAAGATCAGACATTTACAATTGTACTTCTTATTCACTTGCCTGTTCCGTTTAATATTTTAGACCTCAAACTTTGGAAAGGGTTGCCTCTGGGATTCAGTAATGAACTTCAGCAAAATGTGATATATGCAAACTAACAGCAATCTGGATTTAAGCCTTGTGTTTAACCCTTAAGATTCCATGGTGTGACTTTGTGGTCAACAAATCAAAGAAACAGCTTGCATTGAAGTGGTGTCTATCACAACCCCAGGATATCCCAAAGCCAATTAGACACTTCTACAGTGTCATCACTGTTTTAGTGTAGGATACATGGCAGCCAATTTGTACACACAGCAAATTCTATATACAGCAATGAGAATTTTTAAAAATAATTTATGTGATTAACATTGGCCAGAACATGAGCAAGAACTCCCATGTTCTTCTTCTAGTGCAATGAGAGCCTTTATATGACCTGAGGTGCCAGTCAAGGCCTCTCTGTAATGTCTGAACTGAAGTGTGATTGTGTACCGAGGGGCAACGCTCCCTCAGTACCACACCAGCTGTCAACCCAAAGCCTCGAGAGTGGAACTTAAACCCATTAATTTCTGTCCAAGAGAAAAGGATGCTATCCAACTGAGCAACAGCCGGCACAAGCGGCACGGTGGCACAGTGGCTAGCGCAGCTGCCTCACAGCACTAGGGACCCAGGTTCGATTCCCGGCTTGGGTCACTGTCTGTGCGGAGTCTGCATGTTCTCCCCATGTCTGCATGGGTTTCCTCCGGGTGTTCCAGTTTCCTCCCACAGTCTGAAAGACGTGCTGGTTAGGGTGCATTGGCCGTGCTAAATTCTCCCTCAGTGTACCCGAACAGGCGCCAGAGTGTGGCAACTGGGGGAATTTCACAGTAATTTCATTGCAGTGTCAATGTAAGCCTACTTGTGACTAATAAATAAATAAAAACTTTAAATAAGCTTGTAGGTTCCCTGTTCTACAGTGTCACCTTGAAAACTGCAAAGTACTTAACACCCCAAATGCCACCTACTGTGGAGAAAAAGTGTCTGTGGCCTGACTCCCACTTATCTTGGAGAGGTCTTTGAAAGCTCCCCAACTTAGCATCATCACCTCCGAAAAGACCAAGACACCATCAGCAACAAGCTTTCCAACACAAGCTGAGGTGCAGAAACTGCCATCATCTGTACTTTTGCCTTGGATCTGGTCTTCTGGCAGCTGAATATTCCGGGGTATAAGTGTTTTAGGCGAGACAGAGGAGGGGCTAAAAAAGGTGGGGGAGTAGCAATATTAGTTAAGGAGCATATTACCACGGTGCAGAGGGTAGACAACTTAGAGGGGTCATGTACTGAGTCGCTGTGGGTGGAACTCAGAAACAGGACGGGTGCAGTCACTATGCTGGGGGTGTACTACAGACCACCCAACAGCCCACGGGAAGTGGAGGAAAGGATATGTCAGGAGATTCTGGATAGGTGCAGAAAAAATAGGGTTGTTGTAGTGGGGGACTTTAATTTCCCTGGCACAGACTGGAAAGTGCTTAGAGCAGGGGGTCCGGACGGGGAGGAATTTGTAAAATGCGTACTGGAAGGTTCTTTGGAACAGTATGTAGATAGCCCGACTAGAGAGGGGGCTATACTGGACCTAGTTCTGGGAAATGAGCCCGGTCAGGTCGTCAAAGTTTCGGTAGGGGAACATGTGGCAAATAGTGACCACAACTCTGTTAACTTTAGGATAGTAATGGACAAGGATGAGTGCTGTCCTACGGGCAGGGTGCTAAATTGGGGGAAGGCTGACTATAGCTGGATTAGGCAGAAATTGGTGGATGTTGATTGGGAGAGGATGTTCGAGGGTAAGTCCGCGTCTGGCATGTGGGAGTCTTTTAAGGAACTATTGATAAGGCTGCAGGATAGGCATGTGCCTGTAAAAAGGAAAGATAGGAAAGGTAGGATTCGAGAGCCATGGATAACCAGGGAAATTGAGGATCTGATTAAAATGAAAAGGGAGGCGTACGTTAAGTCCAGGCAACTGAAAACAGATGGAGCTCTGGAGGAATACAGAGAGAGTAGGAAAGAACTCAAACGGGGAGTTAGAAGGGCAAAAAGAGGTCACGAGATGTTCTTGGCAGGCAGGATTAAGGAGAATCCTAAGGCATTCTATTCATACGTTAGGAACAAAAGAGTTGTCAGGGAGAAAATCGGACCTCTCAGGGACAAAGGAGGGGAATTATACTTAGAACCCAAGGGAATAGGGGAGATCCTAAATGAATACTTTGCATCGGTATTCACGAAGGAGAGGGGCGTGTTAACCGGGAGTGTCTCGGAGGGAGGTGTTGACCCGTTAGAGAAAATCTCCATTACAAGAGAGGAAGTGTTAGGTTTTTTAGGGAACATTAAAACTGACAAAGCCCCAGGGCCTGATGGCATCTATCCTCGACTGCTCAGGGAGACGAGAGCTGAAATTGCTGGGCCTCTGACGGAAAT
The DNA here is from genome assembly GCF_964213995.1 of Mustelus asterias. Taxonomy (NCBI): domain Eukaryota; kingdom Metazoa; phylum Chordata; class Chondrichthyes; order Carcharhiniformes; family Triakidae; genus Mustelus; species Mustelus asterias. The sequence continues at coordinate 1,039,916 of NC_135821.1, read as the reverse complement.
CTTTGTCGCTCTTTGGACACGGGTGAGGTCCCTGAGGATTGGAGGATAGCGAATGTGGTCCCGTTGTTTAAGAAGGGTAGCAGGGATAACCCAGGAAATTATAGGCCGGTGAGCTTGACGTCCGTGGTAGGGAAGTTGTTGGAGAGGATTCTTAGAGACAGGATGTATGTGCATTTAGAACGGAACAATCTCATTAGTGACAGACAGCATGGTTTTGTAAGAGGGAGGTCGTGCCTTACAAATTTGGTGGAGGTTTTTGAGGAAGTGACAAAAACGGTTGATGAAGGAAGGGCCGTGGATGTCGTCTATATGGATTTCAGTAAGGCATTTGACAAAGTCCCACATGGCAGGTTGGTTAAGAAGGTTAAGGCTCATGGGATACAAGGAGAAGTGGCTAGATGGGTGGAGAACTGGCTTGGCCATAGGAGACAGAGGGTAGTGGTCGAAGGGTCTTTTTCCGGCTGGAGGTCTGTGACCAGTGGTGTTCCGCAGGGCTCTGTACTGGGACCTCTGCTATTTGTGATATATATAAATGATTTGGAAGAAGGTGTAACTGGTGTAATCAGCAAGTTTGCGGATGACACGAAGATGGCTGGACTTGCGGATAGCGAAGAGCATTGTCGGGCAATACAGCAGGATATAGATAGGCTGGAAAATTGGGCGGAGAGGTGGCAGATGGAGTTTAATCCGGATAAATGCGAAGTGATGCATTTTGGAAGAAATAATGTAGGGAGGAGTTATACAATAAATGGCAGAGTCATCAGGAGTATAGAAACACAGAGGGACCTAGGTGTGCAAGTCCACAAATCCTTGAAGGTGGCAACACAGGTGGAGAAGGTGGTGAAGAAGGCATATGGTATGCTTGCCTTTATAGGACAGGGTATAGAGTATAAAAGCTGGAGTCTGATGATGCAGCTGTATAGAACGCTGGTTAGGCCACATTTGGAGTACTGCGTCCAGTTCTGGTCGCCGCACTACCAGAAGGATGTGGGGGCGTTGGAGAGAGTGCAGAGAAGGTTTACCAGGATGTTGCCTGGTATGGAGGGTCTTAGCTATGAGGAGAGATTGGGTAGACTGGGGTTGTTCTTCTTGGAAAGACGGAGAATGAGGGGAGATCTAATAGAGGTGTACAAGATTATGAAGGGTATAGATAGGGTGAACAGTGGGAAGCTTTTTCCCAGGTCGGAGGTGACGATCACGAGGGGTCACGGGCTCAAGCTGAGAGGGGCGAAGTATAACTCAGACATCAGAGGGACGTTTTTTACACAGAGGGTGGTGGGGGCCTGGAATGCGCTGCCAAGTAGGGTGGTGGAGGCAGGCACGCTGACATCGTTTAAGACTTACCTGGATAGTCACATGAGCAGCCTGGGAATGGAGGGATACAAACGATTGGTCTAGTTGGACCAAGGAGCGGCACAGGCTTGGAGGGCCAAAGGGCCTGTTTCCTGTGCTGTCCTGTTCTTTGTTCTGAACAGCTGCGTATTGTGCACCGTATGGGCCTCAGGTTATCACACCAGACTGAATGATGCACAATTTCACTCAGTATTGAGGTAATCTCTGGAGCTCTGAGATCAACTGGATTTCAGTGGTCACCAGTCCTCACAAATATTACCTTTGCCTCCATTCAGCAAGGATGCAGCAACATGCTGAGAAATAGCTCACATACGCAGCAACTTGAATCTTCCCATCTAGAGAGACCTACGAGGCCCCCAACTAGCCACAGGGTTCTACAAAATCTGCTCTAGACACAAATCAAACATCTCCAGCTCCAAAACACGTGACAAAACCTGAAAGGAAGCTTGGGCAGAAAACATCCTCCCAAATAAACGCATTGGAGGGAATCTTCCCATCCTGTCCACCATGGGAATCGTAGTGTGGGGTGGGGGACGTGGGCCAGGCAAAGGTCCGCCAGCCTCAGGCAGGATTTTCCGGTTTTGGGGCGAGCGCGGACAGAAGATCCCGCCTGCTGTGTCCAATCCAATATCTCAACAAACCAAGCTTCAATCCCCCCAAGAGCACGTGGACAACCCTCAATAAAATATGGACTGGATATGGCCGAATTGGGCACCAGATATACTGACTGCACTTCAAACCCTCGCTGGTCATTGGCATTTTCCAATGCCAAAAAAAAGGGCGGCACCGTGGCCTAGTGGTTAGCACTGCTGCCTCACAGCGTCAGGGACCCTGGTTCGATTCCCGCCTTGGGTCACTGTCTGTGCGGAGTTTGCACGTTCTCCCTGTGTCTGCGTGGGTTTCCTCCCACAGTCTGAAAGACGTGCTGGTTAGGTGCATTGACCCGAACAGGCACCGGACTGTGGCGACTAGGGGAATTTCACAGTAACTTCATTGCAGTGTTAATGCAAGCCTTACTTGTGACTTATAAATAAAAATAATTAAACAAATGGTCTGCGACTGGGGAAACCCTGAGCAAAACATGGACCACATATCAACATCTTGCCCTTAACTCAAGTTTGAGGGTGACATCTTAGGAGTGACAATTGCTCTCCAGTAGGGCACTGGGCTGGTTTAGGGTCGAAAACTCCTGCTCCTAAAGCCAGAGGGAAGAAGAAGACGACTGAGAGGGACTTAACCCACAAAGGCTGATCATGACCGATAAAGTTTAAGATGAGGTTCAGAATTAAGCCACAATCCAGCGGACCAAAAATTCTCAAGCCACCGGGAACAAGATAATGAGCGGCACGGTAGCAGAGTAGTTAGCATTGCTGCTTCACAGCTCCAGGGTCCCGGGTTCGATTCCCGGCTCGGGTCACTGTCTGTGTGGAGTTTGCACATTCTCCTCGTGTCTGCGTGGGTTTCCTCCGGGTGCTCCGGTTTCCTCCCACAGTCCAAAGATGTGCGGGTTAGGTTGATTGGCCAGGTTAAAAAAAATTGCCCCTTAGAGTCCTGGGATGTGTAGGTTAGAGGGATTAGCGGGTAAATATGTGGGGGTAGGGCCTGGGTGGGATTGTGGTCGGTGCAGACTCGATGGGCCGAATGGCCTCCTTCTGCACTGTAGGGTTTCTATGATTCTATGAATAAATTAGCAAGAAAAGAGTAAGACTTCAGCCAAGAAAGGAATGAGCTTTTGGAAATAAATTTCCATTCTGTTTTGGTAGCCGTCAGCTTCCTTCTTTTTAAACTTGATGTTTCTTTTTGTGAATAAGTGAAATTACTTGAAACGTAAAAGAATCTCCATGGCTTTGCAAAACGACTTTGTGGATGCGAAGCAAGTGTGACCCTCAGCACCAGCAGCTTGAGCGCTGGCACTGCAACCATAAATTTGAACTGGGTTACATTCAATTTGCTTATTGAGTGCAACAATTTTTAACTTCTTAAAAGGTAATTCTGCTGAAATGCCAAAACAAAAAGGGTAAATTTAATATGATCTCAAACACGGAAACAGAGAGGCCAAATGGAGACTGAACAGCCAAAGGATGTATCTGTGTTGCCACAGTTTATATCATGCACATTCACTGGGGTAGGCCAATCTGCGAAACTATTTGGACTCCTCCGAACCACATATCCGTCTACACTGGGGAGGCACAGTGGTGATGTGGGGATGCCGGCGTTGGACAGTGGCACAGTGGTTAGCACTGCTGCCTCACAGGGACCCAGGTTCAATTACGGCCTCGGGTCACTGTCAGTGCAGAGTCTGCACGCTCTCCTCGTGTCGGCGTGGGTTTTCTCCAGGTGCCCCGGTTTCCGCCCACAGTCCGGAAGGCGTGCTGGTTAGGTGCATTGGCCATGCTAAATTCTCCCTCAGTGTACCCGAACAGGCGCCAGAGTGTGGTGACAAGCGGATTTTCACAGTAACTTCACTGCAATGTTAATGGAAGCCTACTCGTGACACTGATAAATAAGTAAACTTTAAACTTCTCGCTGCCTTGGAATAGCAGCCAGCATAACCAAGGACCCCACCCACTCTGGACATTCTCTCTTCCACCTTCTTCCGTCAGGGAAGATACAAAAGTCTGAGGTCACGTACCGACCGACTCAAGAATAGTTTCTTCCCTGCTGCCATCAGGCTTCTGAATGGACCGACCTTATATTAAGTTGATCTTTCTCTACACCCTAGCTCTGACTGTAACACAACATTCTACGCCCTGTCCTTTCCTTCTCTCCTGTGGACTCTATGAACGGTATGCCTTGTATAGAATCATAGAAACCCTACAGTGCAGAAAGAGGCCATTCGGCCCATCGAGTCTGCACCGACCACAATCCCATCCAGGTCTTATCCCCGTATCCCTACATATTTACCCGCTAATCCCCCTAAGCTATGCATCTCGGGACACTAAGGGGCAATTTAGCAGAGCCAATCAACCTAACCCGCACATCTTTGGACTGTGGGAAGAAACCGGAGCACCCGGAGGAAACCCACGCAGACACAGGGAGAATGTGCAAACCCCACACAGACAGTGACCCAAGCCGGGAATCGAACCCAGGTCCCTGGAGCTGTGAAGCAGCAGTGCTAACCACTGTGCTACCGTGCCGCCCACGTGTCCGTATAGTGCACGAGAAATAATACTTTTCACTGTATCCCAATACGCGTGACAATAATAAATCAAATCGCATAAAGATCAACAAAAAAGTCATATTTGCTTTTTCCACTCACCTTTTCAAACTCCAGCTTAATAGGAGGAACGAAGTGGCTCGAGACCCACTCAGCTGCCTCACGACCCAATATCATGCTTTCTGCCACTGTCTCTGTTCCCAGTTTACACATCACAGAATCTGTGTCACCATAAATGACCTAATTTTAAAAAAATAGGAACTGGGATCAAACATTGCCAAGCCCCTCAGGTGGTATACAATAAATCGTGCTACCAGAGACACAGCAATTCAGTTATCGAAGGACCAAACAGTTAACACTCATATATTCACTTGCCTTTTCTGTTTGACTTTTTTAGACCTCAAGGTTTGGACTGAGCTGCCCCAAGAATTCAGTATCAGATTTCAGCAAATTATGATATGTGCAAAATAATAGCAATTTGGATTTAAGCCTTGTGTTTAGCCCTTAAGATTCTATGGCATGTCCTCAACAAATTCAAAAAGAACCTTGCATTGACCAAGTTAGGTGGATTGGCCATGCTAAATTGCCCCATAGTGTTCTAAACTGTGTAGGTTAGGGATTAGCCATGCTCAATTGCCTCTTAGTGTTGTAAAATGTATAGGTTAGGGATTAGTCATGCTAAACTGCCCCTTAATGTCCAAAGATGTGTAGGTTAGGTGGATTGGTCATGCTAAACTGCCCCTTAATGTCCAAAGATGTGCAGGTTAGGTGAATTGGCCATGCTAAATTGCCCCTTAGTGTCCAAAGATGTGTAGGTTAGGTGGATTGGTCATGCTAAATTGCCCCTTAGTGTCCAAAGATGTGTAGGTTAGGTGGATTGGCAAACTAAATTGCCCCTTTAGTAACCTTTAGGTTAGGGATTAGCCATGGTAAAAACGCACAGCAATGTGGGGAAAAGGCTGGGAGGGGGGGTTGGCCTGTGTAAGATGTTCTTTCAGAGAGTCAGTGCAGACTCGATGGGGCAAATTTCCTGCTTATGCACCGTCGGGCTTCTGTGGTTCTATTTAATAAGCGCCTATCATGACCTCAGTACATCATATGGTGCAATACCAAGCCGAAAAGATCAGCAGATCATGTGTTAAGATTTGTGTGCGGTGATGACTCTGTTAATTTCTTTTCCCATGCTTTTTCTGCTCCTATCCCTGCTCCTTTACTGTTTTGCTCCCTGCTTTTTCCCCCCCTCTCTTTTTGTGTTCTTGCATTTGTTGCTTCCACACTTCTCCCTCCTTTCCCTGCAGTGTCCATTCTGCCATCTGAGACAGCTTTCTGAGCTGAATGAGCACAGGGAACTGGATAGTTGCAGACTGCATCACTTCAGAAAAGTTAGAAACAACAGCAGAGGCAACTCAAGCCTTCTCCCAAGCCCTCACTGCAGTCACCTGGAATAGACCTTGAGCCCTACTGTATGAGAGCCAATCAATTAGAATGAACTGGATACGTAAAGTGATGAAAGGGCTGGTTGTGGTGCCCATTTATGGAATTATTCCAGTTTAGCAGATTGGCAGGACTAGGGGGTTGTGCATTTAAACTATGCAAATATAAGGATAGGTTTACATATTGGGTGGTGAATCTGTTCTCAGAGCCTTTCAACCGTGGGTGGCACGGTGGCACAGTGGTTAGCACTGTTGCCGCATAGTGCCAGGGACCTGGGTTCGATTCCAGGCTTGGGTCACTGTCTGTATGGAGTTTGCACGTTCTCCCCATGTCTGCGTGGGTTTCCTCCGGGTGCTCTGGTTTCCTCCCACAGTCCGAAAGACGTGCTGGTTAGGTGGATTGGCCGTGCTAAATTCTCCCTCAATGTACCCGAACAGGCACCGGAGTGTGGCGACTGGGGTATTTTCACAGCAACTTCATTGCAGTGTTAGTGTAGGCCTACTTGTGACTAATAAATAAACTTTAACTTTCAGAACATGTTCTCATTTATTTATTTTATTTATATTTCTTAGTCACAAGTGGGCTTACATTAACACTGCAACGAAGTCACTATGAAAATCCTCTAGTTGCCACACTCCGGCACCTGCTCGGATTCACTGAGGGAGAATTTAGCATGGCCAATCCACCTAATGTGCACATTTTTGGACTGTGGGAGGAAACCGGAGCACCCGGAGGAACCCCACGCAGACACAGGGGGAACGTGAAAACTCCACACAGATAGTGACCAAGGCCGGAACTGAACCCGGGTCCCTGGCACTGTGAGGCAGCAGTGCTAAGCACTGTGCCAACTGATGTGTGATGTGCATATTGGAGAGGGAAATAGAGAGTTCCTACCTTAGCATCTGCTTTGTAGCCATTTGTGATGGTATACTTCGATTCAACCAGCTGCTTCGTTTTTTCGATCATTTGTCGGCCGAATCCAGTGACGCTCTGGAAAAAAACGTTAGTTCGTGACTTACAAATCCATTCACAGGGCAGGAGCACAAAGCATTATTCTGGGAAATGACCAGTTGCCAGAAGATGAACAGATGCAAGATGTGTGATTCATCATAGAATCCCTACAGATCAGAAGGAAGCCATTTGGCCCATCAAGTCTGTACCGACCGCAATCCATAAGACATAGGAGCAGAATTAGGCCACTCAGCCCATCGAGTCGGTTCTGCCATTCAATCATGGATGATTTTTTTTCTCATCCCCATTCTACTGGCTTTTCCCCATAACCCCTGATCCCCTTATCAATCAAGAACATATCTATCTCTGTCTTAAAGACACTCAATGACCTGGCCTCCACAGCCTTCTGCGGCAAAGAGTTCCACAGATTCATCACTCTCTGGCTGAAGAAATTCTTCCTCATCTCTCTTTTAAAGGATTGTCCCTTTAGCCTGAGATTGTGCCCTCTGGTTCTAGATTTTCCTACTAGTGGAAAAATCCTCTCCATGTCCACTCTATCCAGACCTTGCAGTATCCTGGAAGTTTCGATAAGACCCCCCCTCATCCTTCTAAACTTCAATGAGTACAGACCCAGAGTCCTCAACCGTTCCTCATACGACAAGCTCTTCATTCCAGGGATCATTCTTGTGAACCTTCCCTGGATCCTTTCCAAGGCCAGCACATCCTTCCTTAGATATGGGGCCCAAAACTGCTCACAATACTCCAGATGGGATCTGACCAAAGCCTTATACAGCCTCAGAAGTACATCCCTGCTCTTGTATTCTAGCCCTCTCAACATGAATACTAACATTGCATTTGCCTTCCTAACTGCCGACTGAACCTGCATGTTAACCTTAAGAGAATCTTGAACAATCCCACCTATTCCTGTAAGCCCACACATTTACCCTGCTAATCCCCCTGACACTAGGGTCAATTTAGCATGGCCAATCCATCTAACCCGCGCATCTTTGGACTGTGGGAGGAAACTGGCGCCCCTGGAGGAAACCCAACGCAGACACGGGGAGAACGTGCAAACTCCACAGGGCAGTGACCTAAGCCGGGAATCGAACCCGGGTCCCTGGCGCTGTGAGGCAGCAGTGCTAACCACTGTGCTTATTGCACATCATGATGTAAAAAGCTAAAACCTCCACTTCGGGCATCAATTGTCAGGATTAAAGCACCATCCCAAATGAGATGTTAAGATGGAGAGTAAAGCTTCAGCTACTCCCCCCAGCAATGCACCCCGACCCCAACCTCAGATGAATGTCGCCTACTGCACTTGTGAGACATTCTTATTTCACACATCTTTAAAGACAGGGTGGGAAAGGGGCAATGCAGTGGACGTGGTCTTCATGGACTTTCAGAAGCCCTTTGACTAGGTGCCAGAATGTGTGGCGAAAGAGATCAGGTAATACAATAGATGCAAAGATGACCACAAAACTGAAAGCACAGGATAGGTGCTGAGGTAGGTTCCTCAGATTAACAGGAAATGCGAAGTGATGTGTCACATGTGTCAGAATCACTGTAGTTTACCATTTACACAAATTTGGAGAAAGGGTATACCAAATCATAGCATCATAGAATCCCTACTGTGCAGAAGGAGGCCATTTGGCCCATCGGGCCTGCCCCGACAACAATCCCACCCAGACCCTATCACCACTTAGTTACCCTGACAATCCCCCTAACCTGTCACATCCAGGACACTAAGGGTTAATTTTGCATGGCTAATCCACATAACCCGCACATCTTTCGGACTGTGGGAGGAAACCGGAGCACCCAGAGGAAACCCACGCAGACACAGGGAGAACGTGCAGACTCCAAACAGACAGTGACCCAAGCCGGGAATCAAACCCGGGTCCCTGGCGCTGTGAGGCAGCAGTGCCAACCACTGTGCCGCCCCTAATGTTCAAGACCACACCAGAATATGGGAAGACATAAACAAACATGCAGAATGGATAGATAAGTAGCAATTTAATTTCACCATAACGAATTGCGAGTGGTCCATTTTGGCAGGAGGAATAAGGAAGCCACTTATTCCTTAGAATAAACTAAATAAACATAGAAGATAGGAGCAGGAGGAGGCCATTCTACCCTTCGAGCCTGCTCCGCCATTCATTACGATCATGGCTGATCATCAAATTCAATATCCTGACCCCACCTTCCCCTCATATCCCTTGATCCTTTTAGCCCAAGAGCTAAATCTAATTTCTTCACACAATGTTTTGGCCTCAACTGCTTCCTGTGGCACTGAATGTGCTAGAGTGGCACAGAGATTTGGAAATACAGATGTCTGAATTGCAAGTAGTAGCAATTTAGCAATATAATCTCAGGGCAAGGGGTTGGTCGCCTGGTGGTGAGAAAAGTCCTCCTACATGCCTGGAGTCTCACCCCATTCACATGCTAACCTCAAGCTGACTGTAGTGGGAAAGAGACCTTTGTCTACCTCTTTGTGGAATGTGCCTTTGCAAAGAAGGTGCAAAGAGAGATGAGGTGTTTTTTATCGAGGTTAATCCCAAGCAGCTCCGTGACACAGGGCTCTGTGTTCCTTGAGCTGATCCCAGGGATGCATTCCCAGACAAACATCAGCTGTTGCTGTTGGATCATCAACTCGGGAAAAGGCACTCTTTGGTCTGCCCAAAACTTGTTGGGCCTGCAGCGCAAAGCATTGTCCCCGACCAAGTATTGTACACTGGCACATTCTGGGGTGACCACTGCTGCCTCACAACGCCAAGGACCCGGGTTGAATTCCTAGCTTGGGTCACTGTTTGTGTGGAGTTTGCACGTTCTCCCCGTGTCTGTGTGGGTTTCCTCCGGGTGCTCCAGTTTCCTCCAATAGTTCGAACGACGTGCAGGTTAGGTGCATTGGCCATGCTAAATTCTCCCTCAGTGTACTCAAACAGGCGCCGGAGCATGGCGACTAGGGGATTTTCACAGTAACTTCATTGCAGTGTTGATGTAAGCCTACACTAATAAATAAACTTTAAACAACACCCAGGGTTACGTGCTGAGGGACGCACTAACGCCTGGGGTATCCATTGCAGAGGTGCAAAGAGGTAAGATCGCTGTCTAAGGCCTTTCAGCCATAGTGAATCGAGGGGAGGGGAATTCTATAGAACCCCCTCAGACAATATGACTCATACTGAATGTATAAGGTGAGTATTACATGTATCACAATTGTACGGAAGCACCTCAGAGTGCAACCTGCTCTAGGTAGGCAACATAAATACCTTGGCACCATTTGTAATGACCATTTTAAGATGTCTGTCATGTTTCTTTGACCATACTGAAGCACCTCAATGATGTATGCAGAGAGTCTGAATATTATTGTACTTTGTGCGATGGCCACTTTGAAATGTTTCCAATGTTCTTCAAAACAAAAGGTCGCTCATTTAGACAGAGATGAGGAGGAATTTCTACTCTCACAGGAATTCTTTGCCATGGGGTCCTGTGTAGGCTGGGTCGTCACGTATGTTCAAGGCTGAGACAGATTTTTAATCAGTAAGGGAATCAAGGGTTATAAGGTGGGAATGTGGAGCTGAGGGTTATCATGTCAGAGAAGCCTTGATCTCATTAGATGGCAAAACAGACTTGATGGGCCAAATGGCCCACTTTTGCTCCAACATCTTATGGTAGGTAGATAAGCCCAAAAAGAATGCAGACAAAGTATTGGGGTTTATTTGTTGAAAAATAGAATACAAAAATAGGGAGGTAATGCTTAATTTGTAATAAACTTTGGTTAGGCCACTGTGTACTCTGCAGAGTTTTGGCCTGCATACCACAAAATGATTACTGAAGCACTGCAGAAAGTTCAGAAAAGATTTACTAGAATTGCGTGGATGAAATCATCAAGAAATATTGATGATTCTGGACTTGTCCACAAATGAGAACAGTTTCTCCACATCTGCATTACTGAATTAGGGACAGCAGCAGCTCTTGTCCCTGGAAGAAAAGACCAAGAGGAGACTTGATAAAACGCTTAAAACTATGAAGGGATTTGTAGAATCCCTACAGTGCAGAAGAGGCCATTTGGCACCAACTCTCTGACAGATAAATCTTACACGGGCCCTCAACCCACACCAGTCTACCATCCCCGTATTCCCACATCTTTCCCATGGCCAATCCACCTAACCTACACATCTTGGGACCACTACGGGGCAATTTAGCAAGGCCAATCCACCTAACCTACACATCTTTGGACTGTGGGAGGAAACCCACACAGACAAGGGGAGAACGTGCAAACTCCACACAGACAATGACCCAAGGCCGGGTCCCTGGCGCTGTGAGGCAGCAGTGATAACCACCGTGCTGCCCCTAATTCAGTAATGCGGACGTGGAGAAACTGTTCTCATTTGTGGACGAGCCCAGAACAAAAGTCACTGACAGATCAGGGAAAACACTTAGAAGGAATGTCCTTACACAGAGTGATGAGAAAGTAGAACTTAGTGCCACATGGAGAGATTGAAGCAGAGAGAAGATTAAGGGTTATGGGGCAGGGTGGGAAGAGGCCCATTGGAGTATAAACATGGGTATAAACCAGTTGGGCCACATGACTGTTGCAGATTCTATGTAATGCTAAGCAGTGATCGAAATGAAATGAAATTGGCACTGGATTAGAGTAGACTTTTTTTGCTATGGCTACAAACACCTTACAAATTGTTTAGGATTTCCAAAATCAATTCCACATGAAGTCTTCAAGTCAACGGACTGAGGAAACTTTGATCCTCAGTCTGGGCTTTAAAACAACATTTTGTTACCCTTTCCTGTCTCCCTTAGTCACATAAAAATTCACAGAAAAAGTAGTGATTGAGCAAAACCCTGGTTCTGAAGTCAGCCACTGAGAGGCAAGCAACTGTGATGCTCAGTCTAATTTCCCCTTTCCCGTCACACTGCATTGTGACCAAGAAAGGGAAGTCAGCAGTCGCGAGTAGATACCCACATTCCACACTACAGCAGAAAATGCTGCAACGTCGCGCTGTCCTCCTCAAAATTTACTCCACAAACTAACTACAAACGGTCGTGAATGTAGCCCAATCTCATCACGCAAACCAGCCTCCCATCCATTGACTCGGTCTACACCTCCCGCTGCTTTGGAAAAGCAGCCAGCATAATTAAAAACCCCACGCACTACGGGCATTCTCTCTTCCACCTTCTTCCGTCGGGAAAAAGACACAAAAGTCTGAGGTCACGTACCAACCAACTCAAGAACAGCTTCTTCCCTGGTGCTATCAGACTTTTGAATGGACCTACCTCGCATTAAGTTGATCTTTCTCTGCACCCTAGCTATGACTGTAACACTACATTCTGCACTCTCTCCTTTCCTTCTCTATGAACGGTAATGCTTTGTACAGCACGCAAGAAACAATACTTGTCACTGTATACTAATACATGTGACAATAATAAATCAAATCAAAAAACAGGGGCCTTTTTTTTAAAAAAAAGAATAATTTGCTGCTCCCACTGCCCAAATCTTTAACAGCTGATCCCAGGGTGAGAGAGAGAGAGAGAGAGAGAGAGAGGCAGAGGCAGGACATCGTCACTGGATAGTCTCACAGCTACTTGTACTTATCTTTCAGAACGCTCAAGTCTTTTTATTTCACAATCAGACTGTGAGAAGAACTGAATTGGAAAAGTGCAAGGGCAGCACTTGCACTATCCACTGCATTACCAAACAACTACCTTTGCATTAAAGTTTACATGCCATCGCCATAAGTGCTTCTTCACTTACCAGTGCTTTGTGCAGATGATGCATTACTGCACATGGAACAATTTGATGTTGACCTACCTCTTTGACCAAGCCTTTGGTCACCTGGCCCAACAACACTCCCAAAAAACACGACATCTTAATGTCAGCTCCCCTGCAGCATTTTGCTTCCGTATGTTTAGATCGAACCGTGCACCAGTAAGATTCCTTCCATGCCTTTAGCGATGAGTGGAATGAGACTAATTGGCACTTTGCAAGTCACTCAACTCATTAATGTAATTTGCGCCATGATTGAAGTATTCACTGATTTCCTTCCTTCCTTATTTCCCAACCAAACCAAAATCCTTTCTTATCAAGTTCAGATCAGGTACGGATTGACTTGCTGTTTACCATCAGCATTTCCAGTTTCTGCTTCCACAACTGGTGGGAGATCTGCTGGGACAACTGAGCAAGCGAGTGGGCAAAGCTAAATAAAATAGATCGCCAGTGATTATCACAGAGTTTTCACTCAATTAACTTTTAAAGTTTACTTATTCGTGTCACAAGTAAGGCTTACATCTACACTGCAATGAAGTTACTGTGAAAATCCCCGAGTCGCCACACTCTGGCGCCTGTCCGGGTACACTGAGGGAGAATTTAGCATGGGCAACGCACCAAACCAGCACATCTTTCGGACTGCGGGAGGAAACCAGAACACCCGGAGGAAACCCACACACGGGGAGAACGCGCAGACTCCGCACAGTCACCCAAGCCGGGAATCGAACCCGGGTCCCTGGCGCTGTGTGGCCATGCACCGTGCTTCCCTAAGTTTTAGCCTCAGGCTCCAGCGAGAATTGAACTCACGACCACTGCTATACAAGACCAGTGCTGTGATCACTGAACCATGAAGCCAACTGCTTGCAGTGTCATGGAGAAATGCGATAGCTTCTGCCTTCAGGAAAACAATTTAATTTTCACAAAAGACTAAATTAGGAAAAGTCTTCGAGCAAACTGAACATTATTTTATCGGCAGTATCAAGGACAGCTGATCAAAAACTCTCTGTCTCTCCAATTATTTTCTCTCAGAACCAGGAACGCTGCCAAGGATAAGGTACCATGGTTATGAGGAGAGTTTGCGGTACTAGAAAAATTTCCAGTCGTGCAGAGATGGCTAAGAGACACTTTAATACAGGTTTTGTGTAATTGAGCAAGATTCTGATGGTATGAAATGGGCAAGACTATTTTCTTATTCAACAGCATGGAGGCACGGTGGCACAGTGGTTAGCACTGCTGCCTCACAGCGCCAGGGACTCAGGTTCGATTCCCGGCTTGGGTCACTGTCTGTGTGGAGTCTGCACGTTCTCTCCCATGTCTGCGTGGGTTTCCTCCAGGTGCTCCGGTTTAATCCCACACTCCAAAAATGTGCCGGTTCAGTTGATTGGCCATGATAAATTTCCCCTCAGTATCAGGGGGTTCAGCAGGGTAAAAAAAGTGGGGTTACGGGGATAGGGCCTGGGTGGGATTGTTGTCGGTGCAGGCTCAATGGGCCGAATGGCCTCCTTCTCCACCGAAGGGATTCTATGATTCTATGAAATAATTGGATTAGGACAGAAATGTGCAGCAGGTCTTAGGAGCATTGGGGAGTTTTTAAAAGTAGAAACTATTGCATCTATTAAGAAAATTGGACAATACTTGAAGCAAAGGAAGTACAAAGAAAGAATGGGGGAGTCAGCATGACGATGATGCATTGCAGCAATTCGTCAAGGCTCATTCAACAGCACCATTCAAACTCTCAGCCTCTACTGTTTAGAACAGTAGAAGTCTCACAACACCCAGCTCACTCACCTGATGAAGCGGCAGCGCTCCGAGAGCTCGTGCTACCAACTAAACCTGTTGGACTTTAACCTGAAGTTGAGAGACTTCTTACTGTGCCCACCCCAGTCCAACGCCAGCATCTCCACATCATGTCTACTGTTTAGAAGAATGAGAGCAGTGGGAACACTACCACCTGCAAGTTCCCCTCCAAGTCACACACCGGTCTAAATTAGAACTAATCACTATTACTTCACTGTCACTGGGTCAAAATCTTGGTAATCCCTCCTTGACAGCACTGTGGGTGTGTCTACAGCACATGGACTACAGCGGTTCAAGGCAGGTCACCACCACCTTCTCAAGGGAAATTAGGGATGGGCAACATGGGGAATTTCACAGTAACTTCACTGCAGTGTTAATGCAAGCTTTACTTGTGACTAATAAATCAATAATAATAAATGCTGGTTTTCCAATGATGCTCACAACCCATAAACCAGGTTTAAAAAAAACAAACAAGATTTTGGACATTTCCTGCAAAAAGCCAGAACAAACACAATGGGCCAATTGATCGAGAGACATAGAGGTTTACAGCATGGAAACAAGCCCTTTGGCCCAACTTGTCCATGCTGCCCTTTTTTTTTTATAACCACTAAGCTAGTCCCAATTGCCCGCGTTTGGCCCATATCCCGCTATACCCATCTTACCCGTGTAACTGTCTAAATGCTTTTTAAAATACAAAATTGTACCCGCCCCTACTACCACCTCTGGCAGCTCCTCTTGTGTTGTACACTTCTATGGTTCTTGGGAAAGAAAACCTGCTATTCTCTCAAGCTCATTCTCTCTTCATCACATGCATTGAAGTGGGGGGCAACTGGTGTCAGCTAAAGTGAACAACAGAGAAGCTGCAGAGTGAATATTCTCTAACAAACTGGATTCTGAGGCCGGGGAAAAGTTCTTCCATCCCTGTTGCACAAACAGGGGTTACGCAGGAAGAAACCTATTGGAAAGAGACAAGGCCCTGGACTGCATGGTAAAGGTCAGCCACTCATTGCTATCCAGTGGTTCCTGCTAATGAGGATAAAAGACAGAAACAACATAGTCAAGGAAAAAGTGAGCTCTCAGTTGAATAGTTACTGTACCGGCACCCATGGAACGGAACCTCGGCTTCTGGAGGAGGGAGAGAAGGTGGGAGGGGAGGAAATATGCAACTGGACTAAGTGCCTTAAAAGAACAATTGATCCAATCCACAAAGATTGAATGATTAAGATCAAGCTTCTTAAGCCCAAGATGGGGTACAATGCTTTATCTTGTCAGCTTGGATCTTGCCCGTTTCTCTTGTGGGACCATGAATTGGATTTGAATTTGTTTTTTGGAACAAACAAGGAATGGATTTGCCCAGTCCACACTCTGCACATTGTCTTTGTAATTTTTTTTTTGCTTATTAGTCGCAAGTCGGTTTAAATTAACACTGCAATGAAGTTACTGTGAAAATCCCCCAGTTGCCACATTCTGGCACCTGTTCGGGTACACTGAGGGAGAATTTAGCACGGCCAACGCACCCTAACCAGCACGTCTTTTGAACTGTGTGAGGAAACCGGAGCACCCGGAGGAAACCCAGGCAGACACGGGGAGAACGTGCAAACTCCACACAGATAGTGACCCAAGCCGGGAATCGAACCCAGGTCCCTGGCGCTGTGAGGCAGCAGTGTTAACCCACTGTGCCAGCGTGTTAGGAAGTGTGAGACACATTCCACTGAGCTCCCAGTGTTACAGATGTTCAGCACAAAACTAACTATTAATTGATATGAGCTGGCCTTAAATTAAGAACCTCCTTCACAAAGGCAGCAAGATTAACTGCCATAAGAAAACAATAATTTCATACAGAGGCTTCCCGGTAGTTCAGTGATCTGGTACTAAGCTGTACACATCACCTACTTTAATCCCCAAGCCAAGTTTGTTTGCTCCTTTTATCCAGGATGATGATATGATTAGCCCTGGAGTATCTGCATCAGATGAGTGAAAAATTCGTTAGATTTTCAGGCTGTTCATTGCTGTCTAGAAAGTGAGCACACAGATATAGATTTGATTGCAATGACACACTCGAGTGAATCGCTTTGTTCAAGGCTAACATGGCCACCCCTATTTTAACTACACAAATCCACTGTTAAAGATGAACAGCTGCACAAGCAACATTGTTTTGCTGCTTTTTCGGAGAGATAATTTTTAAAAAGCTTTTAAGTTTATTTATTAGTGTCACAAGTAGGCTTACATTAACACTGCAATGAAGTCACTGTGAAAATCCCCCAGTTGCCACACTCCGGCGCCTGTTCGGGTACACTGAGGGAGAATTTAGAACGGCCAATGCACCCCAACCAGCATGTCTTTCGGACTGTGGGAGGAAACCGGAGCACCCGGAGGAAACCCACGCAGACACGGGGAGAATGTGCAGACTCCACACCGATGGTGACCCAAGCCGGGAATCGAACCCGGGTCCCTGGCGCTGTGAGGCAGCAGCGCTAACCATTGTCCAGCCTTGCAGATATAAATTGAGGTTGGACATAATCAGACTTAAGACCCAAATACATGCTGCAAAATCTATTTAACCACTCGGCCTTTCTGAATGCACTGGAAAACAGAGGACAAAAACTACAAAGAACTGCAGTTGCATATCATATGTCGTGCTTGACGAACATGTTGGAATTTTATGAAGATGTGAGTAGGGCGGTTGATGGAGGAGAACCGGTGGATGCGGTGTTTTTGGATTTCCAAAAGGCGTTTGATAAGGTGCCCCATAAAAGGCTGCTGAAGAAGATTAGGGCACACGGAGTTGGGGGTAGTGTGTTAAAGTGGATTGGGGACTGGCTATCCGACAGGAAGCAAAGAGTCGGAATAAATGGGTGTTTTTCTGGTTGGAGGAAGGTAACTAGTGGCGTGCCGCAGGGATCGGTACTCGGGCCGCAACTATTTACCATTTATATAGATGATCTGGAGGAGGGGACGGAGTGTAGGGTAACGAAGTTTGCAGACGACACAAAGATAAGTGGAAAAGTGAATCGTGTGGAGGACGGAGAAGATCTGCAGAGAGATTTGGACAGGCTGAGTGAGTGGGCGAGGATATGGCAAATGGAGTATAACGTTGAGAAATGCGAGGTTATACACTTTGGAGGAAATAATAACAAATGGGATTACTATCTCAATGGAAACAAATTAAAACATGCTACCGTGCAAAGGGACCTGGGGGTCCTTGTGCATGAGACGCAAAAGCCCAGTCTGCAGGTACAACAGGTGATCAAGAAGGCAAATGGGATGTTGGCCTATATTGCGAGGGGGATAGAATATAAAAGCAGGGATGTCTTGATGCACCTGTACAGGGCATTGGTGAGGCCGCAGCTGGAATACTGTGTGCAGTATTGGTCCCCTTATATGAGGAAGGATATATTGGCATTGGAGGGAGTGCAGAGAAGATTCACCAGGTTGATACCGGAGATGAGGGGTTTGGATTATGAGGAGAGGCTGAGGAGATTGGGTTTGTACTCGTTGGAGTTTAGAAGGATGAGGGGGGATCTTATGGAGACTTATAAGATAATGCGGGGGCTGGATAGGGTGGAGGCGGAGAGATTCTTTCCACTAAGTAAGGAAGTTAAAACTAGAGGACACAGCCTCAAAATAAAGGGGGGTCGGTTTAAGACAGAGTTGAGGAGGAACTTCTTCTCCCAGAGGGTGGTGAATCTCTGGAATTCTCTGCCCACTGAGGTGGTGGAGGCTACCTCACTGAATATGTTTAAAGCGCGGATGGATGGATTCCTGATCGGTAAGGGAATTAAGGGTTATGGGGATCAGGCGGGTAAGTGGTACTGATCCACGTCAGATCAGCCATGATCTTATTGAATGACGGGGCAGGCTCGAGGGGCTAGATGGCCTACTCCTGCTCCTATTTCTTATGTTCTTATGTTCTTATATGATTACATTTCTTAATTGCTTTTTCCTAAATTACCGATTGCTTGCTGCTTTTTGTAGATTGGGCCAGTCTCCTCTTGATCCTGCCTGAGCTGAACATCCAGTTGGCAGTTTATGGGACTTGTTTCAACAAAGCCCAGAATCTGACCAAGAAATATGGAAGCAATAAAGAAGGCTGAAGTCATTCTGTGCCTCCCAGCTCCATGCTGTGGGTGTTGAGATGTGTGGTAGCTTTGCATTCAGAAAGCACAAGGCAGTTTGACCATGTCCTTTTAATTGACCTGTTCTCTTGTTGGCTGGATGACTGGTTTTGTGATGGGGTGTGACGCCAACAGCATGGGTTCAATTCCTGTACCAGTTGAGGTCATTCATGAAGGCCTTGCCCGAGCTGCGTTGATCCTCAGGTGAAATCATCACCAGTCACCTCTCCCCCTCAAAAGGGGAAAGTAGCCTATGGTCAACTGAGAGTATGGAGACATTAACATTTAATCCAGACAGGATTGGAATCCAAGCATACACAGGAGGAGGAGTAAGTGTACACCTCTTAACTGTTGATCCTTGAAGAGGTCCACAAGTGTGTTGAAAAAGGAAATCAGTGCTCCAGGTTCGATGTTGTTTGCTTGAATAATGCTCTCAAACATGCCTGTTTGATAAGTTCACCTGTTGGCATCTGGTCTCGTCATTTATGAACTATACAATAATTGGTTGAGACTTGTGTATTAAACAATTTTGGGAGATATGTATAGCTGACATTAATTCAAGTGAGCCATCCTAATGTCTGAATCATAAGACAAGAAAGTAGGCGGGCAACTTTTCATGCTATTACTGTAGCAGTTGACATTTCTTGTCATGGAACTGGACAATAATCACAAAAACAGCAACAGAAGTGATGTGAACGGGTGTTCTCACTTGTGCTGCAATTCCTGAAGGATTAAGGTATTATGTGATTCTTGGAAGAGTGTTGTAAGATTTTCCAATGTATTTATCGGGATAATTATGCATATTAAGACAAGATCATAGAACAGCAATGACTGTACACTGATTCCCAGAATTATGCTATAAAATAATGAGGGGCACAGATCAGCTAGATAATCAATATCTTTTCCCAAAGGTAGGGGAGTCTAAAACTAGAGGGCATAAGTTTAAGGTGAGAGGGGAGAGATACAAAAGTGTCCAGAGGGGAAATTATTTCACACAGAGGGTGGTGAGTGTCTGGGACAAGCTGCCAAAGGTAGTAGTAGAGGCGGGTACAATTTTGTCTTTTGAAAAGCATTTAGATAGCTACATGGGTACGATGGGTATAGAGGGATATGGGCCAAATGCGGGCAATTGGGATTAGAATCATAGAATCCCTACAGTGCAGAAAGAGACCATTTGGCCCATCGAGTCTGCACCGACCACAATCCCACCCAGGCCCTACCCCCATATCCCCACATATTTACCCGCTAATCCCTCTAACCTACGCATCTCAGGACACTAAGGGGCAATTTTTTTTTTAGCACGGCTAATCAACCTAACCCGCACATCTTTGGACTGTGGGAGGAAACCGGAGCACCCGGAGGAAACCCACGCAGACACGAGGAGAATGTGCAAACTCCACACAGACAGTGAACCAAGCCAGGAATCGAACCCAGGTCCCTGGAGCTGTGAAGCAGCAGTGCTAACCACCGTGCTGCCTGCTTAGGGGTTTTTTTTAAAAAAAGGGTGGCATGAACAAGTTGGGCCGAAGGGCCTGTTTCCATGCTGTAAACCTCTATGACTCTATATGAAGGTCTGAAACTTGGTGCTCTTGGAGATATTGATAAGCCACCAGTAACAAGGTCTAACACTGTCATCGTGGGATACAGGTCGCATGCAAAGTGGTGGAACCCATGCAATGTATCTCCAAACATTCAGAGTGTGCATCAACCAGAATTAGGAACATGGAACCCAAAAATGACCCGGTGAAATCTACATGCACTTGCACCCAGAGCCGACCAGGCCACTCCCCTGGATGCAAGAGGCTGGGAGGGGTTGATTCTCTTGGCACAGCTCACACTGTCTGACCGAGTTGGTAATGTCTGCGTCAAGACCAGACCATCATATTTAGCTCCTGGCTAGCACTTCCATCTTCGAAATCCCAGGATGGCTATGGTGTAATTCCATAAGTATCGGCCGTTGCCCGGAGTGAGGGACAACTACGCGGGAACCCCAGAGGATGATGCTATCCTCAACACCGAGCTCGTCTTTCTTTGACCAGTCGTGTTGCATTTCATCGGAGGGCTGTCCTCGAAATCCCCCACGTAATATTATGTATTTTTTAACTTGGACACAGGATGGGATCTTTTTGCGTGCAGGTCTTGATTTGCCTTGCAGGTACCGGCAAGGTATCCAAAAAATTGAGGGTCATTACAATCTCTTGGTAGCAAAGCCGAGTTTATTGGAAATGGCAGACAACTCAGTGCATCGTCGTTAGCTATCTGGATTCCATGGCAGTGCTTGAGGGGGTATTGATAAGCTGCCAATAACAAGGCCCAACGCTGTATCCAGGTGGAGGCAATGGGGATATTGCCTTGTCTTCTTCAAAACGTTCCAGCAATGGTTTATGATCAATGACTATGATGGAATTTTTTGACGCTGAAGACATCGGCCAATCCCTCTTTCTTGATCTGGGAATATAGCTATGCAGCATTCGAGAAAGTCCTAGATGCGTACGGAATAGGCTTCTCTGTTCTTTCTCTCCATTAATGTGCCAGTACTACCCCAACCCCATAAGGGGAGACATCGCATGACATGATAAGGTCCTTTTCGGGGTCAAATGTAGGGAAAGGTTAGATGTTGGGTGGTGAGTCTTATCCCAGAAAGTTTGCGCCTTCAGTTCTTGACTTGTGTGGTGAGCGCGTTGAAGATAGAATGATCTCAACGGCCTTCTCTAGATCCAAATTATGTTCTGCAAATAATTTTTTTATGGACTATCACACTGTTAATTCTACAAACCAGTCCATCTTGCAACATGTCATTCAGGGTGGCCCGGATTCACAGTGCTCTGCCAACTTTCACAACCTGGTCAGGAAATCCGGTGACAGAGTCCCCCAGAGATTCACCCTGCCTGTTAAAGCAGTATTGCTGGAGAATTATGGAAGGTTTTGAGTCATAATAGCTTTTGACCAAGTCCACCAATTCATTAAAGGTTTTGGAATTAGTGGCATCCAGATAGGTCAGGTTTTTTATTAGACTGAGATGCTGCGTGCCGTCAACAGGATCACTTTCTGTTTCTCGTCCCGCTTAATACTGTTGGCCTGAAAAGGTAATGCATGCGCTCTGCGTATTGGGCCCAGCTGTCCATGTTTGCATCTTAGGCTTCAAGTTTACCAAAAAAGGGCATTTTTCTTACCAGAGGATTACTTGCCTTGACAGTAAAAATGGTCCGGAGGGAAGAAAAAAAACTCGCTTTACTCCTCGTTGCCAATGTAATAATCTTAACAAGGCCTGTCTTCTGTCACCAATTGCCCTCTATTTAGTGAATAAAGAACAAAGAACAGTACAGCACAGGAACAGGCCCTTCGGCCTTCCAAGCCTGCACAACATGATGCCTGCCTAAACTAAAAACCATATGCACTTATGGAGTCCTTATCCTTCCATTCCCATCCTATTCATGTATTCGTCTAGTTGCCCCTTAAATGCCATTATCGTACCTGCTCCCGTTACCTCCCTGGGCAGCGCGTTCCAGTCATTCACCACCCTCTGTGTAAACAAACTTGCCTCGCACATCTCCTCTAAACTTTTCCCCAACACCTTAACCTATGCCCCTGAGTACCTAACTAGGAAAGAGCTTCTGACTATCCATTCTGTCCATGCCACTCAATCTTGCAAACCTCTATCAGGTCACCCCTCAACCTCCGTCGTTACATTGAGAACAAACCGAGTTTATCCAATCTCTCCTCATAGCTAATACCCTCCAGACCAGGCAACATCCTGGTGAACCTCTTCCCCACCCTCTCCAAAGCATCCACATCTTCTGGTAGTGTGGCAACCTAAATTGCCTACAGAGTGCCGTTCGGCAGCTACGAGTGCAGGTCAGTCCCAAGTCCTTTGACTCCTGGCCTGAGTGGAGCTAGCTTGTTTTTAAACCCCCGCCCACCCCGCTGCTTTTCTTCCCTATTGGGCGGCACGGTGGCACAATGGTTAGCACTGCCGCCTCACAGCGCCAGGGACCGGGGTTCAATTCCCGGTTGGGTCACTGCCTGTGTGGAATTTACACATTCTCTCTGCGTCTGTGTGGGCTTCCTCCCACAGTCCAAAGATGTGTTGGTTAGGGTGCATTGACCACATTAAATTCTCCCTCAGTGTACCCGAACAGGTGCCAGAGTGTGGCGACTAGGGGATTTTCACAGTAACTTCATTACAGTGTGAATGTAAGCCTACTTGTGACAAATAAATAATAAACTATTGGGCAAGCCTTCACTTGCCTAATAGGGGAGCTCATACACTACGAGGCCCATGGGGAGATCTATTGATGATCCCCTGTAGCCATCAAAACACCATGTGACCTGTTACTTTCAACTTTTCCAGGAATGTTCCGCAAGGCACACTTTCTAAAATAGAAGCAACCTACTTGGGCTTCCCCCCAAGTCTTATGATGCTATAGTCGTAAACTGGGGAATATATAGACTGGGGAAGCAGAGAGAGGGATGGTCCACAAGAAATGAATAATGGCACAGTCTTAATGGACCAAATGGCCTGTACATTCCATAAAGAAAATGATTCACTAAGTCCAAATGTGAGGACAGCGAGTGCCATTAAGCCATATCATAGACCCAATCTTGCTGTGGCTTAGTTTCTCTTCGATCAAAACAGAGACAAGGAAATAAGAAGCTTTGCACTGTGTTTGAACTATGCCACATCAAACCCGAGGAAGCCTAATGTGGTCACAGGTTCAAAAAGTGTTATGATACTTTTAAGATAAAATACAAATATGTGAAGACCAAGAGCTGTAACAACAAGAACAAGACACAATGGGTTCAGGTTCGAAAAAAACCTTCTGCAGCTCATGCGCTCCACGTCCATTGAGGTGGTAATTGCGTTACACTTTATGTAACTGAGACAAAGCTAAGTTTGCTAAAACCAGCTCCAATGGCCTAAAGTGATTATAGTAGGATTGGGGCTGCACGGTAGCACAGTGGTTAGCGCTGCTGCCTCACAGCGACCCCGGGTTCAATTCCGGCCTCGGGTGACTGTCTGTGTGGAGTTTGCACGTTCTCCCCGTGTCTGCGTGAGTTTCCTCCGGGTGCTCCGGTTTCCTCCCACAATCCAAAAGATGGGCGGGTTAGGTGGATTGGCCATGCTAAATTGCCCCTTAAAGTCAGGGGACTAGGTAGGGTAAATGCATGGGGTTGTGGGGATAGGGCATGGGTGGGATTGCGGTCAGTGCAGACTCGATGGGCCGAATGGCCTCCTTCTGCACTGTAGGGATTCTATGATTTGAAGCAACGCACTCTATTCCCAACCCAAACAAGCGTCTTAAGCTTAAAGCCAATTGTGAAGGCATCAGAGAAGAGGTAGCTACGGTTGGTTTGATGAAAAGACTAAATGATTTTGTGATAATTATGCAGTGGGAACAAAGAACAAAGAAAATTACAGCACAGGCCCTTCAGCCCTCCAAGCCTGCACCCACCATGCTGCCCGACTGGACTAAAACCCCTTACCCTTCTCTATTCTCCATCAAAAAAGTTTCTTTGTTGGTTAAAAAGTTTCTTTGTTGGTTAAAAAGAAAAAGGAGGCTTATGTTCGGATGAGACGTGAGCACTCGGGTAGTGCACTAGAAAGCTTTAGATTGGCTAAGAGGGAGTTGAAGAGCGAGCTTAGAAGGGCTAAAAGGGGACATGAGAAGACTTTGGCGGATAGGGTTAAAGAGAATCCTAAGGCGTTCTATAGGTATGTCAAGAACAGAAGGTTGGTTAGGGCAAGTTTAGGGCCAGTTATAGATGGCAGAGGGAAGTTATGTGTGGAACCGGAGGAGATTGGTGAAGCATTGAACCAATATTTCTCTTCGGTGTTCACGCAAGGGGACATGAATATAGCTGAGGAGGACACTGGGTTGCAAGGGAGTAGAATAGACAGTATTACAGTTGATAAGGAGGATGTGCAGGATATTCTGGAGGGTCTGAAAATAGATAAATCCCCTGGTCCGGATGGGATTTATCCAAGGATTCTCTGGGAGGCAAGAGAAGTGATTGCAGCGCCTCTGGCTCTGATCTTCAGGTCGTCGTTGGCCTCTGGTATAGTACCAGAAGATTGGAGGTTAGCGAATGTTGTCCCATTGTTTAAGAAGGGGAACAGAGACTTCCCCGGGAATTATAGACCGGTGAGTCTCACTTCTGTTGTCGGCAAGATGTTGGAAAAAATTATAAGGGATAGGATTTATAGTTATTTGGAGAGTAATGAATTGATAGGTGATAGTCAGCATGGTTTTGTGGCAGGTAGGTCGTGCCTTACTAACCTTATTGAGTTTTTTGAGAAAGTGACCAAGGAGGTGGATGGGGGCAAGGCAGTGGACGTGGTATATATGGATTTTAGTAAGGCGTTTGATAAGGTTCACCATGGTAGGCTTCTGCAGAAAATGCAGATGTATGGGATTGGGGGTGATCTAGGAAATTGGATCAGGAATTGGCTAGCGGATAGGAAACAGAGGGTGGTGGTTGATAGTAAATATTCATCATGGAGTGCGGTTACAAGTGGTGTACCTCAGGGATCTGTTTTGGGGCCACTGCTGTTTGTAATATTTATTAATGATCTGGATGAGGGTATAGTTGGGTGGATTAGCAAATTTGCTGATGACACCAAAGTCGGTGGTGTGGTAGACAGTGAGGAAGGGTGTCGTAGTCTGCAGGAAGACTTAGACAGGTTGCAAAGTTGGGCCGAGAGGTGGCGGATGGAGTTTAATGCGGAGAAGTGTGAGGTAATTCACTTTGGTAGGAATAACAGTTGTGTTGAGTATAGGGCTAACGGGAGGACTTTGAATAGTGTGGAGGAGCAGAGGGATCTAGGTGTATGTGTGCATAGATCCCTGAAAGTTGGGAATCAAGTAGATAAGGTTGTTAAGAAGGCATATGGTGTCTTGGCGTTTATTGGTAGGGGGATTGAATTTAGGAGTCGTAGCGTTATGTTGCAACTGTACACAACTCTGGTGCGGCCGCACTTGGAGTACTGTGTGCAGTTCTGGTCCCCACATTACAGGAAGGATGTGGAGGCTTTGGAGAGGGTGCAGAGGAGGTTTACCAGGATGTTGCCTGGTATGGAGGGGAGATCCTATGAGGAGAGGCTGAGGGATTTGGGATTGTTTTCGCTGGAAAGGCGGCGGCTAAGAGGGGATCTTATTGAAACATATAAGATGATTAGAGGTTTAGATAGGGTGGATAGTGATAGCCTTTTTCCTCTGATGGAGAAATCCAGCACGAGGGGGCATGGCTTTAAATTGAGGGGGGGTAGTTATAGAACCGATGTCAGGGGTAGGTTCTTTACCCAGAGGGTGGTGAGGGATTGGAATGCCCTGCCAGCATCAGTAGTAAATGCGCCTAGTTTGGGGGCGTTTAAGAGATCCGTAGATAGGTTCATGGACGAAAAGAAATTGGTTTAGGTTGGAGGGTCACAGTTTTTTTTTAACTGGTCGGTGCAACATCGTGGGCCGAAGGGCCTGTTCTGCGCTGTAATGTTCTATGTTCTATTCCCATTCTATTCATGTTTTTAAAAATTCATTCATAGGATATGAGCGTCTCTGGTTGGCCAGCATTTATTGCCCATCCCTAGTTGCCCAAGGGCAGTTGAGAGTCAACCACATTGCTGTGGCTTTGGAGTCACATGTAGGCCAGACCGGGTAAGAACGGCAGATTTCCTTCCCGAAAAGGACATTAGTGAACCAGATGGGTTTTTCCGACAATCGACAATGGTTTCATGGTCATCAGTCGATTCTTAATTCCAGATATCTTTCATTGAATTCAAATTCCACCATCTGCCATGGCGGGATTCGAACCCGGGTCCCCAGAACATTAGCTGAGTTTCTAGATTAATAGTCTAGCGATAATACCACTAGGCCATCGCCTTCGCATGTATTTGCCAAGACGCCCCTTAAAAGTCACTATTGTATCTACTTCCACTACCTCCCCCGGCGGCGAGTTCCAGGCACCCACCACCCTCTGTGTAAAAAAAAAACTTGCCTTGTACATCTCCTTTAAACCTTATCCCTCGCACCATAAACCTATGCCCCTTCGTAATTGGCTCTTCCACCCTGGGACCATTTAACGAAGCAATTGAAAATGTTCAACAAAAATACTTTCCATGAAAAAAACTCAGTAGAATGGATCCTTCTCTAGCTTTCAAAATAAAATTAAGGATACCATCAGATTAAAACAAAAGGCTTGTAAAGTTGTAAAGAATAGTAGTAATCCTGAGGATTTGGGAGTGTTTTAGAAACAGCAAATGGTGAGGAAAAAGTTTATAAAAAGGGGGAAGGTAGAATACGAGAGTAAACTCGCCAGGATTATGGCTCGTCATACCACGAGAGATAGGGTTGACTAGGTCTAGTACTCACTGGAATTTAGAAGAATCACAGGGGATCGCGTTGAAACTTATAACATTCGGACAAGGCTGGACAGACTGGATGCAGGAATGTTGTTTCCTCTGGCGGGAGGGGGGTGTGCCTGGAACAAGAGGTCACAGTCTCGGGATGTTGCAGGGTAAACCATTTACGACGGAGATAGGGGGAAATCTATTCACTCAAGAGGATGGTGAACCTGTGGAATTCTCGACCACCACCCTCTGTGTAAAAAAAACTTGCCTCGTATATCTTCTTTAAACCCTGCCCCTTCGCACCTTAAACCTATGCCCTCTAGTAATTGACTCTTCAACCCTGGGAACATTTAACCTTCTACCACAGAAGGCTGTGAAGACCAAGTCACTGAATACATATAAGGAGATGCTCTAAAGGTGTCAAGGGGTGTGGGGAGAGCACAGGCATATGGTGTTCAGATAGAGGATCAGCCGTGGCCATGTTAAATGGCGCTGCAGGTTGAAAGAGCCAAATGACATATTTCCACTCCTATTTTCGATGTTTCTATACAAACAGATCACAAAAGATTCTACATGCATAAAAAAAGAGTATGGAAAGGATGAGATGGTTGTCCTTCAATGATAGGGGCGGCACGGTGACACAGTGGTTAGCACCGCTGCCTCACAGCGCCAGGGACTCGGGTTCGATTCCCAGCTTGGGTCACTGTCTGTGTGGAGTTTGCACGTTCTCCCCGTGTCTGCGTGGGTTTCCTCCGGTTTCCTCCCACAGTCCGAAAGATGTGCAGGTTAGGTGGACCGGCCATGCTAAATTACCCCTTAGTGTCAGGGGGACTAGCTAGGGTAAATGCGGGGAGTTATGGGGTTAGGGCCTGGCTGGGATTGTGGTCGGTGCAGACTCGATGGGCCGAATGGCCTCCTTCGGCCCTGTAGGGTTCCATGATTCTATGATAGGATGAGTAAATTGGGCTTTTACTCTCTAGAGTTTGGAAGAATGAGAGATAATCTCATTGAAACATACAAGAAAGGACTTGCCAGGGCAAGACACTGTGGATACTCCATCATTAAGTATATTTAACAACTCAATGTGATTGAGTTTAGGAGACCGGGGATAATGATGCAGCTATATAAGACCCTTGTCAGACCCCACTTGGAGTACTGTGCTCAGTTCTGGTCGCCTCACTATAGGAAGGATGTGGAAAAGATTGAAAGGGTGCAGAGGAGATTTACAAGGATGTTGCATGGATTGAGTGGCATGCCTCAGGAGCTCGGTCTTTTCGCCTTGCAGAGATGAAGGATGAGAGGAGACCTAATAGAGGTGTATAAGATGTTGAGAGGTATAGATCGGGTGGACTCCCAGAGGCTTTTTCCCAGGGTGGAAATGTCTGCTACGAGAGGACACAGGTTTAAGGTGCTGGGGGGCAGGTACAGGGGAGATGTTAGGGGTAGGTTTTTCACACAGAGGGTGGTGGGCGAGTGGAATCGGCTGCCGTCAGTGGTGGTGGAGGCGAACTCAATAGGGTCTTTTAAGAGACTTCTGGATGAGTACATGGAGCTTAATAGGATGGAGGGTTATAGGTAGGTCTGGAAGGTAGGGATGTGTTCGGCACAACTTGTGGGCCAAAGGGCCTGTTTGTGCTGTAGTTTTTCTATGTTCTAAAAGTCAACCGATGGATTTTTTTTTATCTCTCAGAGAACCACAGGATATGTAGAGCAGTCAGGAAAATGGAGTTGAGGTAGAAGGTTAGCCATAAACACATTGAATGACGGAGCATGCTCAAGGGGCCGAATGGTTTACTTTGGCTCCTATTTCCTACGTTGTGTAGAGTTGCAGTACTGAGTTATAGAAGGAGACAGCTGCTGAGTTTACTGCTCTCAGCAGGGGCAATGCTGAGGGCCCACTTTCGGATTCGGCACAAGCAACAGGGAATAGAATGTGTGTGAGAAGTAAGTGAGGCTCCCAACAACTCTCGGTTAGGATTATATTCACTGGGGTTTAGAAGGATGAGAGGGGGATCTCATAGAAACTTATAAAATTCTAACAGGGTTAGACAGGGTAGATTCAGAAAGAATGCTCCCGATGGTGGGGAAGCCCAGAATGAGGGGTCATAGTTTGAGAATAAGGGGCAAACCTTTTAGAACCGAGGTGAGGAGAAATTTCTTCACCCAGAGGGTGGTGAATGTGTGGAATTAGTGACCACAGAAAGTAGTTGAGGCCAAAACGTTGTCTGATTTCAAGAAGAAATTAGTCGTAGCTCTTGGGGCTGAAGGGATCAAGGGATATGGGGGGGCGGGGATCAGGATATTGAATTCGATGACCAGCCATGATCAAAATGAGACGTGGAGCAAGCCCGAACGGCCTACTCCTGCTTCAGTCTATTTTCTATGTTCCTCCCGCCCCAAAGCCTAGGCTTGTGTCCCAGCTCTGGGAGAGGCTAGCGAGCATATTAAAGAGGCTGAACATATCAACTGAGGCGATGTGATGGCCAGAATACTGTTATCCACTTCAGATTCCTAGAATTAATCTCTAAGAAATGAAATGGAATTTGAAGGGCATTTTGCAAAAGCATTTTACTTTAAATTTGCAGCCAAGGTTCGATGGGCCGAGTGGCCTCCTTCTGCACTGTTAGAACATAGAACATAGAACAGTACAGCACAGAACAGGCCCTTCGGCCCACGATGTTGTGCCGAGCTTTATCTGAAACCAAGATCAAGCTATCCCACTCCCTATCATCTTGGTGTGCTCCATGTGCCTATCCAATAACCGCTTAAATGTTCCTAAAGTGTCTGACTCCACTATCACTGCAGGCAGTCCATTCCACACCACAACCACTCTCTGCGTAAAGAACCTACCTCTGATATCCTTCCTGTATCTCCCACCACGAACCCTATAGTTATGCCCCCTTGTAATAGCTCCATCCACCCGAGGAAATAGTCTTTGAACGTTCACTCTATCTATCCCCTTCATCATTTTATAAACCTCTATTAAGTCTCCCCTCAGCCTCCTCCACTCCAGAGAGAACAGCCCTAGCTCCCGCAACCTTTCCTCATAAGACCTACCCTCCAAACCAGGCAGCATCCTGGTAAATCTCCTTTGCACTCTTTCCAGCGCTTCCACATCCTTCTTATAGTGAGGTGACCAGAACTGCACACAATATTCCAACTGTGGTCTCACCAAGGTCCTGTACAGTTGCAGCATAACCCCACGGCTCTTAAACTCCAACCCCCTGTTAATAAAAGCTAACACACTATAGGCCTTCTTCACAGCTCTATCCACTTGAGTGGCAACCTTTAGAGATCTGTGGATATGAACCCCAAGATCTCTCTGTTCCTCCACAGTCTTCAGAACCCTACCTTTGACCCTGTAATCCACATTTAAATTAGTCCTACCAAAATGAATCACCTCACATTTATCAGGGTTAAACTCCATTTGCCATTTTTCAGCCCAGCTTTGCATCCTACCTATGTCTCTTTGCAGCCTACAACAGCCCTCCACCTCATCCACTACTCCACCAATCTTGGTGTCATCAGCAAATTTACTGATCCACCCTTCAGCCCCCTCCTCTAAGTCATTAATAAAAATCACAAAGAGCAGAGGACCAAGCACTGATCCCTGCGGCACTCCGCTAGCAACCTGCCTCCAATCCGAAAATTTTCCATCCACCACCACCCTCTGTCTTCGATCAGACAGCCAGTTACCTATCCAATCGGCCAACTTTCCCTCTATCCCACACCTCCTCACTTTCATCATAAGCCGACCATGGGGGACCTTATCAAACGCCTTACTAAAATCCATGTATATGACATCAACTGCCCTACCTTCATCAACACACTTAGTTACCTCCTCAAAAAATTCTATCAAATTTGTGAGGCACGACTTGCCCTTCACGAATCCGTGCTGACTATCCCGGATTAATCCGCATCTTTCTAAATGGTCGTAAATCCCATCTCTAAGGACCTTTTCCATCAATTTACCAACCACCGAAGTAAGACTAACCGGTCTATAATTACCAGGGTCATTTCTATTCCCTTTCTTAAACAGAGGAACAACATTCGCCATTCTCCAGTCCTCTGGCACCATCCCCGTGGACAGCGAGGACCCAAAGATCAAAGCCAAAGGCTCTGCAATCTCACCCCTTGCCTCCCAAAGAATCCTAGGATACATTTCATCAGGCCCAGGGGACTTATCGACCTTCAGTTTATTCAAAACTGCCAGGACATCCTCCCTCCGAACATCTATTTCCTCCAGCCTATTAGTCTGTAACACCTTCTCTTCCTCAAAAACATGGCCCCTCTCCTTGGTGAACAATGAAGAAATGTATTCATTCATCACCTCACCTATCTCTACTGACTCCATACACAAGTTCCCACTACTGTCCTTGACCGGCCCTCACCTCACCCTTGTCATTCTTTTATTCCTCACATAAGAGTAAAAAGCCTTGGGGTTTTCCTTGATCCGACCCGCCAAGGACTTCTCGTGTCCCCTCCTAGCTCTCCTAAGCCCCTTTTTCAGCTCATTCCTTGCTAACTTGTAACCCTCAATCGAGCCATCTGAACCTTGTTTCCTCATCCCTACATAAGCTTCCCTCTTCCTTTTCACAAGACATTTCACCTCTTTCGTGAACCATGGTTCCCTCACTCAGCCATTTCCTCCCTGCCTGACAGGGACATACCTATCAAGGACACCCAGTATTTGTTCCTTGAAAAAGTTCCACTTTTCATTAGTTCCTTTCTCTGACAGTTTCTGTTCCCAACTTATGCCCCCTAATTCTTGCCTAATCGCATCATAATTACCTCTCCCCCAATTGTAAACCTTGCCCTGCCGTACGGCCCTATCCCTCTCCATTGCAATAACAAAAGACACCGAATTGTGGTCACTATCTCCAAAGTGCTCTCCCACAACCAAATCTAACACTTGGCCCGGTTCATTTCCCATTACCAAATCCAATGTGGCCTCACCTCTTGTCGGCCTATCCACATATTGTGTCAGGAAACCCTCCTGCACACACTGCACAAAAACTGCCCCATCCGAACTATTTGACCTACACTGTTGTGATTCTATGGTTCTAGTAATACAGACCAGCCTTGGTATCATAATCTGACCTTTAAAAATATATCAGCATTTATTACAAAGTATATTCTATAAACTTACTTTCTTCACAATGCACAAAATATAAATTTACTTTGAAAAATGGTTACTTAGTTTAGTACAGGAGAGGTGCTGACACCCATGGAACTGAAAATTTTGTTCAGTTTCTGCCTTCAGAAGAGGGGGAAGGAAAGAAAGAAAACAAAACAGGGCAACACGGTGGCACAGTGGGTTAGCGCCACTGCCTCACAGCACCAGGGGCCTGGGTTCGATTCCTGGCTTGGGTCAGTGTGTGTGAGGAGTCTGCACATTCTCCCCGTGGGTTTCTTCCGGGTACTCCGGTTTCCTCCCACAGTCCGAAAGACGTGCTGGTTAGGGTGCTTTAGCCGTGCTAAATTCTCCCTCAGTGTACCCGAACAGGCGCCGGAGTGTGGCAACTCGGGCATTTTCACAGTAATTTCATTGCAGTGTCAATGTAAGCCTACTTGTGACTAATAAATAAATAAAAACTTTAAATAAGCTTGTAGGTTCCCTGTTCTACAGTGTCACCTTGAAAACTGCAAAGTACTTAACACCCCAAATGCCACCTACTGTGGAGAAAAAGTGTCCGTGGCCTGACTCCCACTTATCTTGGAGAGGTCTTTGAAAGCTCCCCAACTTAGCATCATCACCTCCGAAAAGACCAAGACACCATCAGCAACAAGCTTTCCAACACAAGCTGAGGTGCAGAAACTGCCATCATCTGTACTTTTGCCTTGGATCTGGTCTTCTGAACAGCTGCGTATTGTGCACCGTATGGGCCTCAGGTTATCACACCAGACTGAATGATGCACAATTTCACTCAGTATTGAGGTAATCTCTGGAGCTCTGAGATCAGGTGCATTGGCCGTGCTAAATTCTCCCTCAGTGTTACCTGAACAGGCGCCGGAGTGTGGCGACTGGGGGATTTTCACAGTAACTTCATTGCAGTGTTAATGTAAGCCTATTGGTGACTAAACTTTAGAATGCAACTCAGGCTAAATACCATAACCGGAACAATGAATCCAATCCACACCGACATAAATGCTGACATGACAGCCTCTACTCGATGAGCGTACATCATAAACTACCCATTAAATTTAAACATGAACTGGGTTTAAAATAACAATCCCTTTGACAACAGCAGAAAGGTTAGCTGCCATAAGAAAACGGTAACCAAAAGAGAAAATGCTGGAAAATCTCAGCAGGTCCGGCAGCATCTGTAAGCAGAACAAAGAGCTGACGTTTCGAGTCCAGACGACCCTTTGTCAAGGCCAAAGGTGACATAAGACCACCCTTTGCAAGGGGACGTGGTGAAACTTAATTGGGAATTACGTAGTCGGCAGGATTCGAACCTGCGCGCGGACACCCCAATGGATTTCCAGCTTTGACAAAGGGTCATCTGGACTCGAAACGTCAGCTCTTTTCTCTCCTTACAGATGCTGCCAGACCTGCTGAGGTTTTCCAGCATTTTCTCTTTTGGTTTCAGATTCCAGCATCCGCAGTAATTTGCTTCTTCTCCAGTCAGAAAACGGTAATTTCATACTAAGGGTTCCCAGCAGTTCAGTAATCTAGTTCTGAGCTGTGTACAATATTTTCTGCAGATCCCCAGGCTGAGTTAGTTTGTTGATCTCATCCGCAATAACAGGACTTAAAACTGGCCTCGAGATGTTTTTGCACCAGGAATTGAAATTTCAGTTAGACATTCAGTCTCTATTGCTGTCCAGTCACCCCTGCTGAATGAGAGTGTGTGCAAAGTTCTTGGTGATTGCATTGTACCAGGCTTGACTACAATGACACCCGGGATTGACACTCATTCTTCAAAGTTTCCTTTCTGATGAGCATGCATGCGTAAACGTCAAGTAACAAGAGGATCAGGTTAGGCCACGATGTTTTCTGTGGTCAAAAACCATTCAAACACATAGACAGAGCATCCACTTGGGCAAACTAGCTCTGGGCAAATGTGGTTTTTGAATTGATTTGATTTATTGTCACATGTGTTAGTATACAGTGAAAAGTATTGTTTCTTGCGCGCTATACAGACAAAGCATACCGTTCATAGAGGAGGAAAGGAGAGGGTGCAGAATGTAGTGTTACAGTCATAGCTAGGGTGCAGAGAAAGATCAACTTAATGCGAGGTAGGCCCATTCAAAAGTCTGACAGCAGCAGGGAAGAAGCTGTTCTTGAGTCAGTTGGTGCGTGACCTCAGACTTTGCATCTTTTTCCCGACAGAAGAAGGTGAAAGGGAGAATGTCCGGGGTGCGCAGGGTCCTTGATTATGCTGGCTGCTTTGCCAAGGCAGCGGGAAGTGTAGACAGAGTCAATGGATGGGAGGCTGGTGTAAATTTGCCTGGAAGGGAGTCTGGTTAGGTTGAGTGCAGAGAGGAGAACATTGGAAGGAAAATGATTTCAACTGACATTCAAAGCAATTTTGCAATCCATTTTGCAACGGAGCCCCAAGCCCAACTGTGCAATGCAAACACCAGCAGAGTTGTATCAGGCAGGAAGCAAGGCTTTACCACAGGAAAGCTGGAAACTGTCCGTTTCCTGTGGCCTGCTTGCATTAAAACTAACACATTCACAACAGCCACCGCTCCTTGCAGCATCCCTACCCACAGCAGACCCACTACCTCACACACCTCCTCCTCCCCCCCACCCCACTCCCACCACCCGTGTACGGCGAGGGGCTTACAACACACAAGCACATTAATCTGCTCCCAAATTGCATAATTTTCTTTTTTGTAACTTGCCTTACATCAGCCATCTCTTTCCCAATCATCAAGCTGAGCGCTTGCGGTTAGAGTTTGCTGAACCATTGACAATCGGCGCACCAGGCGACCCGTTTAGGGTTGAGGCAGCCTCCATCTGGCTAAGTCACAGTAAGAAATGGTTCTTGAGAGACATTGAAGGAAAGAGCAAAATAACTATAAGCACCATCGAAATGTAAATCATATAGGGGGTAAAAAATCCCACACTGCTTCAGATCAAATGGAGAAAGTGGGAGGAAGAGACTGAAGTATGTCACTTGGCGTAACGCGTGCGTTTCCAGCGACCTTGTCACAAAATAACACAAGCTTGAGGGTGTGAAAGTAAGTCCAATGAAAATCATGGTAAGCACAATGGGAATAAAGTTCTACTCTAGAAAGGAGACAATTAATGAGGCTCGAAGAGAACCACTGAGCCATGGAAGGACTCACATCAGAGTCAGAGGTTCATAGAATTTTTAACATAGAATCCCTACAGTGCAGGTGGTGGTCATTCGGCCCATCGAGTCTGCACCGACCACAACCCCACCTGGACTCTACCCCCATAACCCCACGTATTTACCCTAGCTAGTTCCCCTGACACCATGCAATTTTGATGTGGAGACGCCGGCGTTGGACTGGGGTAAACACAGTAAGAAGTCTCACAACATCAGGTTAAAGTCCAACAGGTTTCAAATCCCACTCACCTGACAAAGGGGCAGCACTCCGAAAGCTAGTGGCTTTTGCTACCAAATAAACCAGTTGGGACTTTAACCTGGTGTTGTGAGACTTCTTACCATGCAATTTAGCATGGCCAATCCACTTAACGTGGATTGTACGGAATGTTTTGTCTGAATAGCGCGCAAGAAACAATACTTTTCACTGTATCCCAATACATGGACTGTGGGAGGAAACCAGAGCACCCCGGAGGAAACCTGCGCAGACAAAGGGAGAATGTGCAGGCTTCATACAGACAGTGACCCAAGCCGGGAATGGAACATGGGATCCTGGTGCTGCGATACAGCAGTGCTAACCACTGCGCCATCGTGATGCCCATTACCTCACTTCTGTGAGATTAACACAGCATTAGGCCACCCAGCTCAAACGCTTTCCTCTGATTCAGTAAGAATGAAACCATCTATTTCTTGCGGTCTTGGACAGAGCAGAAACCATACAAAGCTGTGATGCGACCAGAAAGGATGCTTTCTACGGTGCATCTGTAAAGAAAAGTGATGAGAGTCGTAGTAGACGTGCCAAATTCCCTTATCCTCCTGGGAAAGTAGAGGCATTGATGGGCTTTCTTAACTATAACGTCAATGTGAAGGGATCAGGACAGGTTGTTGGTGTCAGAAGGTCACGGGTCCAAGTTCCACTTAAACGACTTGAATGCAGTACAAAGGGAGTGCTGCAATCCAAAGGTGCTAGCTTTTGGATGAGATGTTAAACCAAGGTCCCACGGACCCCAGGATTCTTATTCAAAATAAGCAAGGTTGTAATTCCCCAGTGTCTCAGCCATTGTTTCTCACTTCATGAACATCTAAACAGTTGATCATTTCCACATACTGTTTGTGAGGCTGATAATTACAAAGTTGGGGGAAAGCAAGTTGTCAGGAGGACCACAGTCTGCAGAAGAATATAGCCAGGTTAGATGAGCAGGCAAAAATTTAGCAGGCAAAGTATAATGGGCGGCACGGTAGCACAGTGGTTAGCACTGCTGCTTCACAGCTCCAGGGACCTGGGTTCGATTCCCGGCTTGGGTCACTGTCTGTGTGGAGTTTGCACATTCTCCTCGTGTCTGCGTGGATTTCCTCCGGGTGCTCCGGTTTCCTCCCACAGTCCAAAGATGTGCGAGTTAGGTTGATTGGCCCTGCTAAAAATTTCCCTTAGTGTCGTGCGATGCGTCGGTTAGAGGAATTAGTGGGTAAATATGTAGGGATATGGGGGGGGGGGGGGGGGAGGGCCTGGGTGGGTTTATGGTCGGTGCAGACTCGATGGGCCGAATGGCCTCTTTCTGTACTGTAGGGGTTTCTATGATTTCTATGTGAGAAAACACGAGGTAGCCCATTTGGTAGGAAGAATAGAAAAACAGATTATTTCAACAGAGACAGCTGGTTGAGTGCTGCACTTCAGAGGAGTTTGGTATCCTCGTACGTGAATCACAAAACATTAGCAAGCAGCTACAAGTAACTCGGATAGGAAATGGAATGTCTGACTTTTATTGCAAGAGGGATGGAGTGAGTCTTGGCAGGAAGTAGGCTATTGCTGACAGCACGTAGGGTATTACATACAGTTCTGGTTTCCTTACAAGTTTAAGTTTATTTATTATTGTCGTAAGTAGGCTTACATTAACGCTGCCATGAAGTTACTGTGAAAATCCCCTAGTCGCCACACTCCGGCACCTGTTCGGGTAACACTGAGGGAGAATTTAGCACGGCCAATGTACCTAACCAGCACGAGTTTCAGACTGGTAGGAAACTGGAGCACCCGGAGGAAACCCACGCAGATACGGGGAGAACGTGCAAACTCCACACAGACAGTGACCCAAGCCGGGCATCGAACCCAGGTCCCTGGTGCTGTGAGGCAGCAGTGCTAACCACTGTGCCACCGTGGTATTTGACAGGATAGAAGCTAAGATGTTGGGCAGAATTCTCCCATGGACCTATCAGCAGGCTGAATGGGAGTGGGGGATTGTGGAGTTCGGCAGGAGTCCAAAAACCGGGTTCACACTGACATTAATTTTCTGCGGGATATTCCGCTGGTGCATGCCATGGCAGATGGGGAAACCCGCTGGAGGCCAACATGGAACTGATTGGAATTCCCCGAATGGAATGCAGACGAAGGCCCGATCGCAACCTCCACCCCCACTCCCGATTCTCCACGATGCCAGCAGGAAAACATGCCGGTCCCGGTCACGTCTGGAACAGTGTGGAGTGCAGGAGTCGCGAATCAGTTGAGCAACACATGGGACTGCCTCCTGGGTTCAGGATGGAGGCCATTAGCAACCCTGGACACTAGAACCCAGTGGCTGGGGGAGCAGCTACAAGTGGATCTTCCAGATTCATTCCCTTCGAGCAGGTCTATCTTCCAACCTCAGGGTGTCCCTGGAGGTTAATTTTCCTTTTCATTAGCCCCATCTTTTCTTTAATAGTGGGTTGGTGATGTTGGGGGCATTTTCAATATGGCACCCAGATACGATGGCAGGACCCGCGGCACGGTGGCACAGTGGTTAGCACTGTTGCCTCACAGCGCCAGGGACCCGGGTTCGAATCCCGACTTGGGTGACTGTGTGGAGTTTGCACATTCTCCCCGTGTCTGCGTGGATTTCCTCCGGGTGCTCCGGTTTCCTCCCACAGTCCAAAGATGTGCGGGTTAGGTGGATTGGCCATGCTAGATTGCCCCTTAGTGTTGGGGGACTAACTAGGGTAAACGTATGGGGTTATGGGGATAGGGTCTGGGTGGGATTGTGGTCATTGCTGACTCGATGGGCCAAATGGCCTCCTTCTGCACTGCAGGATTCTATGATTCTATGACCCGTGCCATCATGGAAGTCCCACCACGGAGTACAGCACAGCTCCAGGTGCATAAGGAGGTCGGGGCTGGAGGATGTGGTGTGGTTTCCTACCAGCCTTCACACACTTCATCTTCCCACCCCCGCCACAGGACTTAGTCCCAGATGGGAGAATTCCACCCAATGTTTCCCCTTATTTACAAGGGGAAAAGATTCAGAAAAGGAGTCTCTCATTTAAGATGTGGCTGAGGAGGAGTTTCCTCTCT
Source organism: Mustelus asterias (assembly GCF_964213995.1). Classification (NCBI taxonomy): domain Eukaryota; kingdom Metazoa; phylum Chordata; class Chondrichthyes; order Carcharhiniformes; family Triakidae; genus Mustelus; species Mustelus asterias. The sequence continues at coordinate 1,001,367 of NC_135821.1, read as the reverse complement.
GAGTGTCATTAACCTTTGGAATTCTCCACACCACAGTGGGGGGGTTGAGTCATTAAATATAATCAAGGCTAAATTCATAGAAATCATAGGATCATAGAAACCCTGCAGTGCAGAGAGAGGCCATTTGGCCCATCGAGTCTGCACCAACAACAATCCCACCCAGGCCCTATCCCCGTATCCCTACATATTTACCTGCTAATCCCTCTAACCTACGCATCCCGGGACACTAAGGGGCAATTTAGCACGGCCAATCCACCTAACCCGCACATAATCAAGGACCCCACACATGTATTAACATACAGTGAAAAGTATTGTTCCTTGCGCGCTATACAGGCAAAACATACCGTTCATAGAGAAAGAAAGCAGAATGTAGTGTTACAGTCATAGCTAGGGTGTAGAGAAAGGTCTACTTAATGCAAGGTAAGTCCATTCAAAAGTCTGACAGCAGCAGGGAAGAAGCTGTTCTTGAGTCAGTCGGTACGTGACCTCAGACTTTTGTATCTTTTTCCCGAAGGAAGAAGGTGAAAGAGAGAATGTCCAGGGTGCATGGGGTCCTTAATTATGCTGGCTGCTTTGCCGAGGCAGCGGGAAGTGTAGACAGAGTCAATGGATGGGAGGCTGGTTTGCGTGATGGATTGGGCTACATTCACGACCTTTTGTAGTTTCTTGCGGTCTTGGGCAGAGCAGGAGCCATATCAAACTGTGAGGTGGATTGACCAAGCTAAGTTGTTCCTTAGTGTCAGGGGAATTAGCAGGGTAAATATGTGGTGTTAAGGGGATAGGGCTTTGGCGGAATTCATAGAATCCTTACAGTGCAGAAGGAGGCCATTTGACCCATCGAGTCTGCATTGACAACAATCCCACCCAGGTCCTATCCCCGGACCCCCATGTATTTACCCCACAAATCTCTCTAGCCTACTAAGGACTCTAAGGGGCAATTTAGCATGGCCAATGCACCTAACCTGCACATCTTTACCTGTGGGAGGAAACCGGAGCACCCGGAGGAAACCCATGCAGACACGGGAGAACGTGCAAACTCCACACAGTGACCCAACCCAGAAATCGAACCCAGGTCTCTGGTGCTATCAGGCAGCAATGCTAACCACTGTGTCACCCTGCCGATTATTATTGGTAAGAAGTCTCACAACACCAGGTTAAAGTCCAACAGGTTTATTTGGTAGCAAATACCATAAGCTTTCGGAGCAATGCTCCTTCGTCAGATGGAGTGGTCTCTGTTCTCACTCCATCTGACGAAGGAGCATTGCTCCGAAAGCTTATGGTATTTGCTACCAAATAAACCTGTTGGACTTTAACCTGGTGTTGTGAGACTTCTTACTGTGCTTACCCAGTCCAACGCCGGCATCTCCACATCATGATTATTATTGGTGCAGACTCAATAGGTCAAATGGCCTCCTTCTGCACTGTAGTGATTCTATGATTCTAAAACGGTGAGGTAGCCAAATGGATACAAAGTTGGTTTGATGGCAGAAGGCAGAGGGTGGTTGTCGAGGGTTGCTTTTCAAACTGGAGGCCTGTGACCAGCGGTGTGCCTCAGGGATCGGTGCTGGGTCCACTGTTATTTGTCAGTTATATTAATGATTTGGATGAGAATATAGGAGGCATGGTTAGTAAGTTTGCAGATGACACAAAGATTGGTGGCATAGTGGACAGTGAAGAAGGTTAGCTCGAATTACAATGGGATCTTGATCCATTGGGCCAGTGGGCTGATGAATGGCAGGTGGAGTCTAATTTAGATAAATGCAAGGTGATGCATTTTGGTAGATTGAACCAGGGCAGGACTTACTCAGTTAATGGTAGGGTGTTGGGGAGAGTTATAGAACAAAGAGGTCTAGGGGTACATGTTCATAGCTCCTTGAAAGTGGAGTCACAGGTGGACAGAGTGGTGAAGAAGGCATTCAGCATGCTTGGTTTCATTGGTTAAAACATTGAAGACAGGAGTTGGGACGTCTTGTTGAAGTTGTACAAGACATTGGTAAGGCCACACTTGGAATACTGTGTACAGTTCTGGTAACCCTATTATAGAAAGGATATTATTAAACTAGAAAGAGTGCACAAAAGATTTACTAGGATGCTACCAGGACTTGATGGTTTGAGTTATAAGGAGAGGCTGGATAGACTGGGACTTTTTTCCCTGGAGCGTAGGAGGCTGAGGGGTGATCTTATAGAGGTCTATAAAATAATGAGGGGCATAGGTCAGCTAGATAGTCAATATCTTTCCCCAAAGGTAGGGGAGTCTAAAACTAGAGGGCATTGGTTTAAGGCGAGAGGGGAGAGATACAAAAAGGTCCAGAGGAGCAATTGTTTCACACAGAGGGTGGTGAGTGTCTGGAACGAGCTGCCAGAGGTAGTAGTAGAGGCGGGTACAATTCTGTCTTTTAAAAAGCATTTAGACATATACATGGGTAAGATGGGTATAGAGGGATATGGGCCAAACATGGGCAATTGGGACTAGCTTAGGGGTTTAAAAAAAAGGGGCGGCATGGACAAGTTGGGCCGAAGGGCCTGTTTCCATGCTGTAAACCTCTATGACTCTAAAAGAAAAAGGTGCGATATTGAAGCCCTGGTTCAGTTCCTCATGCAGAGACTTCAAGGATAAGCTGAGACCCTGCCGATTGGGGTTTCTTTGGCAGGGTCTTTTCCCTTCGCTGCTCTGGATGTTTCTCATCTGCCTGCTTAGAATATGCCTTATCAAATCTCATCAGAAACCTAGCTTCTGTCAAGTGACCAGAGTATCTTCCTCCACTGGCCTCATTAATAGTTTCTGATGGTTAGGTCATTGTCAGATAATGGAGCCAGAGTATCATTTATCTTGGTAAAATGGAGCTTTTCACACCCGCTCTCTGTTTTCCAAATTTGGGGCCACATTATTGTGAAACATAATCTTTTTAATTAGCTGGAGAAATGGATCCATTAATTACAGCAAGAGCCATTTGCAATTCTTTTAAATGTATTTAAGGGATGTGAGCGTCGCTGACTGGGCAAGTATTTATTGCCCATCCCTAATTGCCCTCCATTTCAGAGGGCATTTAAGAGTCAACCACATTGTTGTGGGTCTGGAGTTGGGCAAGGATGACAGATTTCCTTCCCTAAAGGACATTAGTGAACCAGATGGGCTTTTACAACATGGTTTCCTGGTCATGGTTAAGACTTTGTAATTCCACTTTTTTTTTGTTGAATTCAAATTTCACCATCTGCCATGGTGGGATTTGAACCCGGCTCCCCAGATCTTGCCCTGGGTCTCTGCATAATTAGTCCAGTGACAATACCACTACGCCACTGCTTCCCCTGTAACTTCTCAATGATATGTCCAGGAAGGTCATTTGCATTTTAACGGCTTAGTCACGTTTTGTCCAGACATGAAGATTAGCTCAGGGCTCCTGCAGTTCCATGTGCACTGGAAGGTAAGAAAAGGTCGCCTGACCTCTCAACTCCATTTTGTTGCACAGAAAAATGTCCATTTCAGGTTTATATTTCTTAAGTTCCTTTTTTAGTTCATATGTTAGTACTGGTTAGCACTGCTGCCTCACAGCACCAGGGACCCAGGTTTAATTTGGCCTTGGGTCATTGCTTGTGTGGAGTTTGCACGTTCTCCCCGTGTCTGCATGGGTTTCCACCGGATGCATTAGTTTCCTCCCACAGTCCAAAGATGTGCAGGTTAGGTTGATTGGCTATGCTAAATTGTCCCTTGTATGATTCTATGACTTTAACCTGGTGTTGTGAGACTTCTTACTGTGATCCTTTTTTTTAATTAATTCGTGGGACATGGGTGTCGCTGGCTGGCCAACATTCATTGCCCATCCCTAGTTGCCCCTTGAGAAGCTGGTGGTGAGCTGCCTTCTTGAATCGCTGCAGTCCACGTGCTGTGGGTTTACCCACAATGGCGTTAGGGAGGGAATTCCAGGATTTTGATCCAGCGACTGCGAAGGAACAGCCAATATATTTCCAAGTCAGAATGGTGAGTGGCTTGGAAGTGGTTGTGCAACCGTTGGGTGAGGAAAGAATCAGGCACAACTGTGATTGTCACGAGCAGTCAAACAGCCGGTGGCATGCACAGGCTAAACTCAAACATGAACGATGGCTGCTTTCGCAAGGAATCAGGGTACATCTGGCCCAGTGAATGTCAGTGAATTCAAGAGAGGAAGGGAGAAAAATTATGAGAAAAAAAAACTGTTAACAACAACGAAAAAAAAGGATGTAGAGAAACAAAATTAAACTCTAGTAAATTTTAAAATCTTTCTAGAAAAAGGGTCAAAAATGAGAAATGAAAATGATTTTGCAAGCATGAAAGATTGCAAAATAAGTCTTGGAGAACAACCTGACTGTGCAGGAAAGGAATTTAAAAATTGAGAGAGACAACAGCCTGGTAATATATTAAAGATGTGGAGATGCCGGCGTTGGACTGGGGTAAACACAGTAAGAGTTTTAACAACACCAGGTTAAAGTCCAACAGGTTTATTTGGTAGCAAATGCCATTAGCTTTCGGAGCGCTGCTCCTTCGTCAGATGGAGTGGAAATTTGCTCTCAAACAGGGCATACAGAGACACAAAATCAAGTTTAAGAATACTGATTAGAATGCTAATCTCTACAGCCAACCAGGTCTTAAAGATACAGACAATGTGAGTGGAGGGAGCATTAAGCGCAGGCTAAAGAGATGTGTATTGTCTCCAGACAGGACAGCCAGTGAGATTCTGCAAGTCCAGGAGGCAAGCTGTGGGGGTTACAGATAGTGTGACATGAACCCAAGATCCCAGTTTAGGGCGTCCTGTGTGCGGAACTTGGCTATCAGTTTCTGCTCAGCGACTCTGCGCTGTCGTGTGTTGTGAAGGCCACCTTGGAGAACGCTTACCCGAAGATCAGAGGCTGAATGCCCGTGACCGCTGAAGTGCTCCCCCACAGGAAGAGAACAGTCTTACATTAAAGAACCATAAGTTTAAAATCTGGTGTCTCTGAATCGGGAGGAAAACTGCTCCCATTCCTCCAGCATTGAAGAAACGTAGAACGGACTTCAACAAGAGCTCATGTCACCTCACGTCTGCTCTCTGCACAGATGCTCCAGGCCTCCTGAGCATTTCCAACATTTTCTGTTTCTACTTCAGATTTACGGCATCTGCACTACTTCGCTCTCACATAAATGCCTGGCTTTAAAGTTTATTTATTAGTGTCAACAAGTGAGGCTTACGTTAACATTGCAATGAAGTTACTGTGAAATTCCCCCCGAGTCGCCACACTCCGGCGCCTGTTCGGGTCAACGAACCTGACCAGCACGTCTTTCGGACTGTGGGAGGAAACCGGAGCACCCGGAGGAAACCCACGCAGACAACAGGGAGAATGCGCAGACTCCACACAGACAGTGACCCAAGGCCGGGAATTGAACCCAGGTCCCTGGTGCTGTGAGGCAGCAGTGATAACCACTGTGCCGCTCCACAGACCACCACAAATGCTACACTTTGTAGGGTGTAAGTATATTCAACTACACAAGTGCACAATGTTGTATTTATTGAAGTTAAAATCCAAATATAGACAGAACACCACCCCCTCCCCCCACCCATATTGTGATCTGCACGAGCAGCTTATTTCCATCTTCGAACCTAACCTTTGCACAGATCATCATCTATAAACTTGCAGACTGTTCTCCCAAATCCTGCATGCAGGTTATTAAATTAATGAAGAGAGTCAGAAATAACAGCACTCTATATTAGTCCCATCTAGTTCCTTCAATATATTAAACACTATCAGATGCTCCTGGAATCAATAACTCACCAATGAAATAGATTCAGATTTTTTAAGTCCATCTGGACAGTAAAGGTGTTTTTTAAGCTGGTCTTATTCCTCCAGCCCTCTGCACCAACCATTGTGTCAAAGGACCATAACTCGCGACGCGATTCCACGTGACAACCCCTGAGGAACGTCGCTGGTGACCGGTCTCCCAGCAGACCCAGAAATGAAGCATCAATAACCCCACTTTTTGCCCGTCGGACTGCAGCTAGTTCTCAAACAGCCGCTACAATTTAACACCAACTCCACAGGCGTCATCTCTTGTCATAATCTATTTGCAAGCACCTTCTTAAAAGATTTCTGAAAACTGAAAGGTACCTACATACAACAACTTAGCAACCTCCCACTAAAAGGTTGACAAAATGTGACCCCACCGCACCGCCACCCCCACCCCTCCCCCCCCCCCCCCCCCCACCCCACCCCCCTTCCTGCAAGTCCTGTTGACTGTCTGTTAACTCCTCTTCTGTCCAGTTGATCACGGAGAACATTTCTCAAAATCCCTTCAAGAAACTATCCCTTGGCTGAAATCATAGACTAGAATCATGAATCCGACAGCGCAGAAGAGACCATTGGGCCCATCGAGACTGCACCGACCACAATCCCACCCAGGCCTTCTCCCCATAATCCCATGCATTTGCCCTAGCTAATCCCCCTGACACTAAGGGGCAATTTAGCGTGTCCAATCCACCTAACGTGCACATCTTTGGACACTAAGGGGCAATTTAGCATGGCGAATCCACCCAACCTACACATCCTTGGACACTAAGGGGCAATTTAGCATGGCCAATCCACCTAACGTGCACATCTTTGGACACTAAGGGGCAATTTAGCATGGCCAATTCACCCAACCTACACATTCTTGGACACTAAGGGGCAATTTAGCATGGCCAATCCACCTAACCCGCACATCTTTGGAGTGTGGGAGGAAACTGGAGCACCCGGAGGAAACCCACGCAGACACGGGGAGAACATGCAGACTCCACACAGTGACTCCAAGCCGGGAATCGAACCCAGGTTCCTGGCGCTGTGAGGCAGCAGTGCTAACCACCGTGAAATACACGGGCTTTCTGAAAATGGCAACCACCACAGGATCATCCCTCCATCCCAATGGAACAAACCTCTAACTCTCGCAAGTTAATAACATGGGCAAAAGGTTCACAAAGCACTGGCCCATTTCTTCAGTCGCCTTTGAGTGAATGCCATACAGTGCAGAAGCCCGATCTGACCGAAGGCTCACAGTTGTTTCAAAGATGTTAAGCTTACTTATTTTGATATTTACAATGATCATGTCAACAGTGCAAATCATGGATTACATATCCCAAGCTGTGTCAACACTTTCAATTTTAAAAAATGGTACAGGGGTATGAGGCGGCATGGTGCCACAGTGGTTAGCACTGCTGCCTCACAGTGCCAGGGACTCAGATTCAGTTCTCTGTCTGTGCAGAATCTGCACGTTCTCCTGGTGTCGGCGTGGGTTTCCTCCAGGTGCTCCAGTGTCCTCACACAGTCCAAAGATGTGCGAGTTAGTTTTGATTTGATTTATTGTCACATGTAATAACATACAGTGAAAAGTATTGTTTCTTATGCGCTATACAAAGCACACCGTTCATAGAGAAGGAAGCGAGAGTGTGCAGAATGCAGTGTTACAGTCATAGCTAGGGTGTAGAGAAAGATCAACTTAATGCAAGGTAGGTCCTTTCAAAAGTCTGATGGCAGCAGGGAAGAAGCTGTTCTTGGGTCGGTTGGTACGTGACCTCAGACTTTTGTATCTTTTTCTCCGACGGAAGAAGGTGGAAGAGACAATGTCCAGGGTGCGTGGGGTCCTTAATTATGCTGGCTGCTTTGCCGAGGCAGCGGGAAGTGTAGACAGAGTCAATGGATGGGAGGCTGGTTTGCGTGATGGATTGGGCTACATTCACGACTTTTTGTAGTTCCATGCGGTCTTGGGCAGAGCAGGAGCCATACCAAGCTGTGATACAACCAGAAAGAATGCTTTCTATGGTGCATCTGTAAATGTTGGCGAGAGTCGTAGCTGACATGCCAAATTTCCTTAGTCTTCTGAGAAAGTAAAGGCGTTGGTGGGCTTTCTTAACTATAGTGTCGGCATGGGGGGACCAGGACAGGTTGTTGGTGATCTGGACACCTAAAAACTTGAAGCTCTCAACCCTTTCTACTTCGTCCCCGTTGATGTAGACAGGGGCATGTTTTACTTTACGCTTCCTGAAGTCGATGACAATCTCCTTCGTTTTGTTGTCATTGAGGGAGAGATTATTGTTGCCACACCAGTTCACCAGATTGTCTATCTCATTCCTGTACTCTGTCTTGTCATTGTTTTGAGATACGATCCACTACAGTGGTGTTGTCAGCAAACTTGAAAATCGAATTGATGGGGAATTTGGCCGCACAGTCATAGATGTATAAGAGTAAAGGGCTGTGTGTGTGTCTGGGTGGGGGACCACTTGCACAGGATTGGATTTATTATTGCCACATGTGTTAGTATGCAGTGAAATGTATTGATACTTGCACTGCAGAGACAAAGCATACCGTTCATAGAGAAGGAAAGGGTGCAGAATTATAAACAAATTACTGTGGATGCTGGAATCAAACAATCAGGCATTTCGAGATGCAGGGACTGGTTAGGGACAGTCAGCATAGTTTTGAATGGAAAATCATGTCTCTCAAATTTTGAGTTTTTTTGAAGGGGTAACCAGGGGTAGATAAGGGCAGTGCAGTTGATGTTGTCTACATGGACTTTAGCAAGGCCTTTGACAAGTTTCTGCATGGTAGGTTGTTGCATAAAGTTAGAAGGGAAACCAGAACTAGAGGGCACAGCCTCAAAATAAGGGGGGGCTGGTTCAGAACAGAGTTGAGGGGGAACTTCTTCTCTCAGAGGGTAGTGAATCTCTGGAATTCTCTGCCCATTGAAGTGGTGGAGGCTTCCTCGTTGAATATGTTTAAATCACGGGTAGATAGTTTTCTGATCGATAAGGGAATTAGGGGATATGGGGAGCAGGCGGGTAAGTGGAACTGATTCGCTTCAGATCAGCCATGATCTTGTTGAATGGCGGGGCAGGCTCGAAGAGCCAGATGGCCTACTCCTGCTCCTATTTCTTATGTTCTTATGTTAAATCTCACGGGATACAGGGTGAAGTATCTAAATGGATACAAAATTGGCTTCTTGACAGAAGCTAGGGTGTGGTTGTCAAGGGTTGTTTTTCCAAACTGGAGGCCTGTGACCAGTGGTGTGCCTCCGGGATCAGTGCTGGGTCCAATGTTGTTTGTCATTTTATATTAATGATTTGGATGAGCATATAGGAGGCATGGTTAGTTAGTAAGTTTGCAGATGACACCAAGATTGGTGGCATAGTGGACAATGAAGAAAGTTATCTTGGATTGCAACGGGATGTTGATCGATTGGGCCAGTGGGCTGACGGAGATGGAGTTTAATTTGGATAAATGCGAGGTGATGCACTTTGGTAGATTGAACCAGGGCAGGACTTACTCAGTTAATGGTAGGGTGTTGGGGAGAGTTACAGAACACAGATCTAGGGATACAGGTTCCTAGCTCCTTGAAAGTGGAGTCACAGGTAGACAGAGTAGTGAAGGCATTCGGCATGTTTGGTTTCATTGGTCAGAACATTGAATACAGGAGTTGGGATGTCTTGATGAAGTTGTACAAAACATTGGTAAGGCCACACTTGGAATACTGTGTACAGTTCTGGTCACCCTATTATAGAACATAGAACATAGAACATTACAGCGCAGAACAGGCCCTTCGGCCCACGATGTTGCACCGACCAGTTAAAAAAAAAACTGTGACCCTCCAACCTAAACCAATTTCTTTTCGTCCATGAACCTATCTACGGATCTCTTAAACGCCCCCAAACTAGGCGCATTTACTACTGATGCTGGCAGGGCATTCCAATCCCTCACCACCCTCTGGGTAAAGAATCTACCCCTGACATCGGTTCTATAACTACCCCCCCTCAATTTAAAGCCATGCCCCCTCGTGCTGGATTTCTCCATCAGAGGAAAAAGGCTATCACTATCCACCCTATCTAAACCTCTAATCATCTTATATGTTTCAATAAGATCCCCTCTTAGCCGCCGCCTTTCCAGCGAAAACAATCCCAAACCCTCAGCCTCTCCTCATAGGATCTCCCCTCCATACCAGGCAACATCCTGGTAAACCTCCTCTGCACCCTCTCCAAAGCCTCCACATCCTTCCTGTAATGTGGGGACCAGAACTGCACACAGTACTCCAAGTGCGGCCGCACCAGAGTTGTGTACAGTTGCAACATAACGCTACGACTCCTAAATTCAATCCCCCTACCAATAAACGCCAAGACACCATATGCCTTCTTAACAACCTTATCTACTTGATTCCCAACTTTCAGGGATCTATGCACACATACACCTAGATCCCTCTGCTCCTCCACACTATTCAAAGTCCTCCCGTTAGCCCTATACTCAACACATCTGTTATTCCTACCAAAGTGAATTACCTCACACTTCTCCGCATTAAACTCCATCCGCCACCTCTCGGCCCAACTTTGCAACCTGTCTAAGTCTTCCTGCAAACTACGACACCCTTCCTCACTGTCTACCACACCACCGACTTTGGTGTCATCAGCAAATTTGCTAATCCACCCAACTATACCCTCATCCAGATCATTAATAAATATTACAAACAGCAGTGGCCCCAAAACAGATCCCTGAGGTACACCACTTGTAACCGCACTCCATGATGAATATTTACTATCAACCACCACCCTCTGCTTCCTATCCGCTAGCCAATTCCTGATCCAATTTCCTAGATCACCCCTAATCCCATACATCTGCATTTTCTGCAGAAGCCTACCATGGTGAACCTTATCAAACGCCTTACTAAAATCCATATATACCACGTCCACTGCCTTGCCCCCATCCACCTCCTTGGTCACTTTCTCAAAAAACTCAATAAGGTTAGTAAGGCACGACCTACCTGCCACAAAACCATGCTGACTATCACCTATCAATTCATTACTCTCCAAATAACTATAAATCCTATCCCTTATAATTTTTTCCAACATCTTGCCGACAACAGAAGTGAGACTCACCGGTCTATAATTCCCGGGGAAGTCTCTGTTCCCCTTCTTAAACAATGGGACAACATTCGCTAACCTCCAATCTTCTGGTACTATACCAGAGGCCAACGACGACCTGAAGATCAGAGCCAGAGGCTCTGCAATCACTTCTCTTGCCTCCCAGAGAAAGGATATTATTAAATTGGAAAGAGTGCAGAAAAGCTTTACTAGGATGCTACTGGGACTTGATGGATTGAATTATAAGGAGAGGCTGGATAGACTGGGACATTTTTCTCTGGAGCGTAAAAGGCTGAGGGGTGATCTTATCGAGGTCTATAAAATAAGGAGGGGCACAGATCAGCTAGATAGTCAATATCTTTTCCCAAAGGATTCTAAAACTGGAGGGCATAGGTTTAAGGTGAGAGGGTAGAGATACAAAAGTGTCCAGAGGGGCAATTTTTTCACCCAGGGGGTGGTGAGTGTCTGGAACAAGCTGCCAGAGGTAGTAGTAGATGCGGGTACAATTTTGTCTTTTAAAAAGAATCTAGACAGTTACATGGGTAAGATGGGTATAGAGGGATATGGGCCAAATGTGTACAGTTGGGATTAGCTTAGGGGTTTTTAAGAAAAAAGGGTGGCATGGACAAGTTGGGCCGAAGGGCCTGTTTCCATGCTGTAAACCTCTGACTAAACCTCTGACTAAAAAGTATAGTAGGGGCTGAGAACACAGTCTTGTGATTTATATAAACGATCTGGAAGGTGTAACTGGGGTGATCAGTAAGTTTGCGGACGACACAAAATTGGCAGGACTTACAGATAGTGAGGAACATTGTCAGAGGCTACAGAAGGATATAGATAGGCTGGAAATTTGGGCAAAGAAATGGCAGATGGAGTTCAATCCTGATAAATGCGAAGTGATGCATTTTGGTAGAAATAATGTAGGGGGGAGCTATACGATAAATGGCAGAACCATAAAGGGTGTAGATACGCAGAGGGACCTGGGTGTGCAAGTCCACAGATCCTTGAAGGTGACGTCACAGGTGGAGAAGGTGGTGAAGAAGGCATATGGCATGCTTGCCTTTATAGGACGGGGCATAGAGTATAAAAGTTGGGGTCTGATGTTGCAGATGTATAGAACGTTGGTTCGGCCGCATTTGGAATACTGTGTCCAGTTCTGGTCACCACACTACCAGAAGGACGTGGAGGCTTTGGAGAGAGTACAGAGGAGGTTTACCAGGATGTTGCCTGGTATGGAGGGGCTTAGTTATGAGGAGAGCTTGGGTAAACTGGGGTTGTTCTCCCTGGAAAGACGGAGGATGAGGGGAGACTTAATAGAGGTGTATAAAATTATGATAGGGTGAACGGTGGGAAGCTTTCCCCCAGGTCGGTGGTGACGTTCACGGGGATCATAGGTTCAAGGTGAAGGGGGGGAGGTTTAACACAGATATCAGAAGGACATATTTTACACATAGGGTGGTGGGGGCTTGGAATGCGCTGCCAGACAAGGTGGTGGAGGCGGACACACTGGGAACGTTTAAGACTTATCTAGATAGCCATATGAACGGAGTGGGAATGGAGGGATACAAAAGAATGCTCTAGTTTGGACCAGGGAGCGGCACGAGCTTGGAGGGTCGAGGGGCCTGTTCCTGTGCTGTATTGTTCTTTGTTCAACACAGCCTTGTGGGGCAACGGTGTTGAGGATGATCGTGGAGGAGGTGTTGTTGCCTATCCTTATTGATTGTGGTCTGTGAGTTAGGAAGTTCAAGATCCAGTCGCAGAGGGAGATGCCGAGGCCCAGGCCACGGAGTTTGGAGATGAGGTTCGTGGGAATAATGGTGTTGAAGGCTGAGCTGTAGTCAATAAAAAGGAGTCTGACATAGGTATCCTTGTTATCTAGGTGTTCCAGGGTTGAGTGCAGGGCCAGGGAGATGACGTCTGCTGTGGATCTGTTGCGGCGGTAGGCAAACTTTAGTGGATCCAAGTAGTGAGGGAGGCTGGAATTGATTCATGCCATGACTAGCCTTTCGAAGAACTTCATAATGATGGATATCAGAGCCACCGGCCGATAGTCATTAAGGCACGCTGCTTGGTTTTTCTTGGGTACGGGGATGATGGTTGTCTTCTTGAAGCAGATAGGGACCTCAGATTGTTGTAAAGAGAGGTTGAAGATGTCTGCGAATACCCTGGCCAGCTGATCCACACAGGGTCTGAGGGCTCGTCCGGGTACCCCATCCGGGCCAGTTGCTTTCCGTGGGTTGACCTTCGAGGAAGCCGCTCTGACATCTACAATGGTGACCCCAGATACAGGTTCATCCAGGGCTTCCAGGTGGAGGGCATGCTCTCACTGACCTCTTGCTCAAAACGGGCGTAGAATGCATTGAGTTCATCAGGGAGGGGTGCATTGGAGTTGGCGATTTTACATGCTTCATCTTGTCGCCTGTTATGCCTTGCAGACTTTGCCATAGTCAGTTGATTGGCCATGCTGAATTGACCTTTATTGTCAGGGGGATTAGCAGGGTAAATACATGGGGGTTACGGGGATAGGGCCTAGGTGGGATTGTTGTCACTACAAGTCCAATGGGTTGAATGGCCTCCTTCTGCACTGTAGGGATTCTCTGATATGTAAATGCTGGAACGAAGGGACACATATAGTCCGAGTCCCTGCATCTCCCACAACCCCCTATCCTCCGGCAAAGCTGCTCTTGTAAGCTGTCTAAAAGCCAACTCCATTGCATATCCACAGTGGAAGTAGATCAACTCCGCAAATAATGCAGAGCCTAAGACCACCAAGAGAGATGAAATGGAAGCCAGATTAAACTGAAAAAAGAACCCACCACAATTATTATTAATAACTAATAGGGAACCATGGCTGTGGCAACTGGTTTCAATATAAACTATTCTTCTCTGCCCCAAAATTTTAAGAGTTTACATTAAGAGCAATATGATTGATTCCCTTCCTGCAGCCCACTGAGACCAAGGTCAGCCAGCGCGTCCACTGGCAATATATTCCACAATGAGCCCCCGAGCCCCCCCCCCCCGCTTTCTGGACCTGAAACCTTAGTCGAGACAACAACTTGAAAAGTGACTATGAATCAAAAGCAGGGGTCTCCTTTTGAGCCAGAGATTTTTAAAAAACCTCAAGGATTAGCTTTACAAAATCTAACCAATTCCTTTCTTTTGTTCATTCATGGGACATGAACATTGCTGGTTGGCCAGCATTCATTGTCCATCTTGAGTTACCCGAGGGCATTGCTGTGGCTCTGAAGTCACAGGTGGGCCAGACCAGGTAAGGACGGCAGATTTCCTTCTCTAAAGGGACATTAGTGAACCAGATGGGTTTTTCTGACAATTGACAATGGTTTCATGGTCATCAGTAGATTTTTAATTGCAATTTAAAAAAAAAATTGAATTCAAATTCCACCATCTGCCGTGGTGGAATTTGAACCCAGGTCCCCAGAACGTTAGCTGAGTTTCTGGCTCAATAGTCAAGCGATAATGCCACAAGGCCATCATCTCCCCTCGGCACATATCTTTAGGCAAGCCTTGATCTTTAACCTAAAGTTCCAGTTCGCAGTCAATGGCTAAAATGTCCAGTGTTGAACTAAGTGCTCCAGTAATCAAAATTGTTCAGTCGGATTCATTATTTGACAAAAAGAATGGCATCAACCCACGAACCACAGGGGGTGCTCCCTGGGCATTGGCATCCTGGCAATACCGGCCTGTGCGCCCTGGCACTGCCCAGGGGGCAAAGTGCCAATGCCCAGGGGGTGGGGCCTAGGGGGCGATCGGTAGGGGGTCCCGCTGCCACTCTGCATAGGGATTGGTGGGGGAAGCAAGGAGGCCAGTGACCGGGGCGGGCTGGGGTGGTCAGCCATGAGGGGACAATCACGCAGCACGGTGGCACAGTGGTTAGCACTGCTGCCTCACAGCGCCAGGGACCCGGGTTCGGTTCCCAGCTTGGGTCACTGTCTGTGCGGAGTTTGCATGTTCTCCCTGTATCTGCGTGGGTTTCCTCCGGGTGCTCCGGTTTGCTCCCACAGTCTGAAAGACGTGCGGGTTAGGGTTCATTGACCCGAACAGGCGCCGGAGTGTGGCGACCAGGGGAATTTCACAGTAACTTCATTGTAGTGTCGATGCAAGTCTTACTTGTGACTGATAATAAACTTTAACACTCCAACAGGGTCAATCAATAATCACTGAAGAGTTAAATTCTAATTAACTGTAAAATTTAATGTGTTGTAATTTATTTTGACAGTTATAAGCCCACATATCTTTTGTAAAAATCTCATATCGCACGATTACAGTTATGCTGGGGGATAAACATTAGCCTGTTAATGTTCCACATGCTTTCCATTCACACCCTTGGCTGATCAGTTTAATTACACTGCAAGGAGGGTTCAGAGGCTTTATTTTTCTGTTCTTATATGAAGCAAAATTGTACTGGATTTTCAGATCTTATTTCAAATTAGGACAGGAGGAAAACAGAAGCATTTGTGCCCAAGTCATTAGCATCCTATCTACAGATCAAGATCAATTATTTTTTAACAACTCATCCGAACTCTGCACACACTTATCAGACCATAACATTGAGATATTTAAAAGAACAATGGGCGGAATTCTCCCAAACAAAACTCTAAGTGTCAACTTCTTGTGAAAATTGGAGTAATTCACGCTGTTTGTTTCAGTGGGAGTTCAGAGAAGAATCTCCCACACTCTGTGCACTGCAAAGACATGATGTGAAGATGCCGGTGTTGGACTGGGGTAAACACGTAAGAAGTCTCACAACACCAGGTTAAAGTCCAACAGGTTTATTTGGTAGCAAAAGCCACTAGTTTTTGGAGCGCTGCTCCTTCATCAGATGAAGGAGCAGCGCTCCGAAAGCTAGTGGCAGTGGCGAGTGGCCGGTATTTACCTGATGACCCCCCCCCCCTCTGCCAGGATGCCAATGCCCAGGGAGCACCCATTCCCTGCCCGACCCTATGGGTGGGGGGCCCCCAATTGCCCCCCTCTTCACTCCAGTGGGGTTGGACCACCAGCTCCCCGAAATTGGAGTGAAATACTCTGGCAGGGTGGGAGATGCTAGCGGGGCCCGGTGACTTCAGTCCTGGGCCCACTAATTGTATTTAAATTATATTACAATGACCATGTAAATGGTCTTTGCTCCTTCCCACTGATTTCCGGCGTAGAGCAGACGCCGCTGGAAATCCAGTGCTGGGAGAAGCAAGCGTTGCGCGAACCCCGCGAATCGGCTGAGGCGAGATTCTCCCGGCTCACTGAGCTAAGAAATTAATGCAGTGGGATGGGAGAATCGTGGCCACTATCTTGCACAATTTACAATGCTCAGATGATTTGTCAGCTTCCTCGCCCCTTTGCCAAGACTTAGTGACAGAGCTGTGGGTCCAGGTAGCTACCTGATAGCAGGCTGCTGCGTTGTGCAAGGCCGAACGCTGCAGGATGATAAATGGAGTGACAAGAATAGAAAGCTGAAGGAAGGGAGAAATTTTCCACAGTACCTTTTGTACATAGAGTCACCCCGCCGCTCCCCTCCCCCAAAGCCATAGTTGATAAAGCAATGCCCACTTCACTACTGAGTCCTATCAGAGAATGATATAAGACAGGTGGTCATTTGTCCTATTATGTCTGTGCAGGCTGTTTGCAAGACTATCCCATTAGTCCCACCCTTACTCATAGAATCACGACAGTGCAGAAGGAGGCCACTCGGCCCATCGAGTCTGCACCGACCACAATCCCACCTAGGCCCTATCCCCGCAACCCCCATGCATTTAGCCTAGCTAGTGCCCCTAACACGAAAGGGACAATTTTAGCATGACCAATCCACCTAACCCGCCCATCTTTGGAGTGTGGGAGGAAACCGGAGCATCCGGGGGGAAACTCACGCAGACACGTGCAGAACTCCGCACAGACAGTGACCCAAGCCGGGAATCGAACCCAGTTCCCTGGCTCTGTGAGGTAGCAGTGCTTACCACTGTGCCATCGTGCCGCCTCGTAAACCTGCAATTTTGCCCCCGAAAGCGTTCAGACAATTTCCTTTTGGAAGTTACTGCTGAATCTGCTTCCACCACCAAATCAGAAATGTCAAACGAAAGCAATCTTGGTGCTGCACTTGTACATGTCACTAAGACCACCTACTCCCATCTGCCATCCCAGCTCAGCCTTTGCTTCAGCTCATTTCCCATTGCAATCATCATCCAATTCCCTTTTGAAAATTACTATTGAATCTGCTGTCACTACCAAATCAGACAGTAACGACTCACTGCGTAATTAGTTTTTCCCCTCAGATCCCCTCTGGTTCCATTGCCAATTATCTCAAAGCTTAGTATTCCTCCTGTGAGCTGAAACAGTTTCTCTCTATCTGCCCTACCAATGCCGTTCATCATTTGGAATACCTCTATTATATTTCAGATTAAATTTCTCTGCTCCAAAGAGAACAATCCCAGCTCTCTCGCCACTGGTTCCACTTCTCTGCATTGCTGTGTTCGCAACATCATTGCTGAGTCCCTCATCCATATTGTGTTACCTCTAGACCTCACTACGTTTGGTTATTTGTGCTTTCATGGGATGTGGGCATCGCTGGCTCGGCCAGCATTTGTTGTCCATCCTCAACTGCCCTCAAAAAGGTGGTGCTGAGCTGTGTTGTTGAGCCGCTGCAGTCCCTGCGGTGTAGGTGCGCCCGCAGTGCTGCTAGGGAGGGCGTTTCAGGATTTTGACCCAACGACAGTGAAGGAGCGGCGACATTATTCCAAGTCAGGATGGCGAGTGACTTTGAGCAGAACTTGTAGGTGATGATGTTCCCGGGCTTCTGCTGCCCTTGTCCTTCTAGATGGGAGAGTTTGCAGGATCGGAAGATGTTGCTGAAGGAACCCTGGTGACTTGCTGCAGCTCAGCTTGTAGATTGTACACCCTGCTACCAGTGGCGAAGGGAGTGAATGCTGGTGGCGGAGGGAGTGACGGTTGGTGGCGGAGGGAGTGACAGTTGGTGGCGGAGGGAGTGACAGTTGGTGGCGGAGGGAGTGACAGTTGGTGGCGGAGGGAGTGACAGTTGGTGGCGGAGGGAGTGACAGTTGGTGGCGGAGGGAGTGACAGTTGGTGGCAGAGGGAGTGACAGTTGGTGGCGGAGGGAGTGACAGTTGGTGGCGGAGGGAGTGACAGTTGGTGGCGGAGGGAGTGACAGTTGGTGGCGGAGGGAGTGACAGTTGGTGGCGGAGGGAGTGACAGTTGGTGGCGGAGGGAGTGACAGTTGGTGGCGGAGGGAGTGACAGTTGGTGGCGGAGGGAGTGACAGTTGGTGGCGGAGGGAGTGACAGTTGGTGGCGGAGGGAGTGACAGTTGGTGGCGGAGGGAGTGACAGTTGGTGGCGGAGGGAGTGACAGTTGGTGGCGGAGGGAGTGACAGTTGGTGGCGGAGGGAGTGACAGTTGGTGGCGGAGGGAGTGACAGTTGGTGGCGGAGGGAGTGACAGTTGGTGGCGGAGGGAGTGACAGTTGGTGGCGGAGGGAGTGACAGTTGGTGGCGGAGGGAGTGACAGTTGGTGGCGGAGGGAGTGACAGTTGGTGGCGGAGGGAGTGACAGTTGGTGGCGGAGGGAGTGACAGTTGGTGGCGGAGGGAGTGAATGTTGGTGGTGGATGGGATGCCATCAAGCAGGCTGCTCTGTCTTGGATGGTGTCAAGCTTCTTGAGTGTCATTGGAGCTGCATTCATCCAGGCGAGTGGAGAGTATCCCATCAGACTCCTGACGTGTGCCTGGTAGATGGTGAACAGGCTTTGGGGAGTCAGGAGGTGAGTTACTCACTGCGGAGTTCCTAGCCTCTCACCTGTCCTTGTAGCCGCGGTACTTGTACGACTGGTCCAATTCAGTTTCTGCTCAATGGCAACCCCCAAGGTGTTGATAGCAATGGTGATGTCATTAAATTTCATGGGGAGATGGTTCGGTTCTCTCTTTTGTTGACAGTCATTGCCTGGTATTTGTGTGGCACTAATGTTACTATTCTAATAACACTGCCCAGGCCAGCCTTCTGTTTCCACCATACATGAACCTGAGCTCATACAAAGCTTTGCTGGCTGTATCCGAACTTGCATTAAGTTCCATTCACCCATCACTCGTATCCTCTGACTTACACTGGCTCCGAGTTCAGCAATGTCACCATTTTAAAACTCTCATCTCGGTTTTCAAACTCCTTCATGGCCTCATTCCCTCTATGTCTCTGTAACCTCCTCTAACTCAACAAGCCACCCAATCTTTGCGCTCTTTCCATTTTTACCCTTCAATCTGAATCGTCCTGTAATTGATGGCTGTGCCTCCAGGTGCCAAGGTCCTAAGCTCCGGAATTTCCTTTCTAACCCTCTCCCCTTCCCTGTTTCTGTCTCTGACATCAGAATACTTTGTCCAGGCTTTTGGTCACCTGTCCTCAAATGGGCAGCACGGTGGCACAGTGGTTAGCACTGCTGTGTCACAGCTCCACGGACCTGGGTTCGATTCCCGGCTTGGGTCACCACCTGTGCCGAGTTTGCATGTTCTCTCCGTGTTTGCGTGGGTTTCCTCTGGGTGCTCCAGTTTCCTCCCAGACTCCAAAGATGTGCAGGTTAGGTGCACTGGCTATGCTAACTTGCCCCTTAGTGTCCCAGGATGAATGGGTTGGGGGTATTAGCGGGGTAAACAGGTGGGATTACAGGGATAGGCCCTGGGTGGAATTGTTGTCGGTGTAGGCTTCAAGGACTGAATGGCCTCTTTCTGCACTGTAGAGTTTCTATGATTCTATGATTTATCTCTATATGGGGCTGTGTGTCAAATTTTGTTTGATAACGCTTGTGAAATCGCCTTGGGACAGACATTTTATCGCATTAAAAGCTTTTCTCGTCCTTGCACCTAACTGAATTCCCTCGCCCCAGTGTAAACATGCTCCGGAAAAAGCTCTGGTTTGTTCTCAGGCTTTACAGAGTTTGTTCATCTTGGCCGGAGCAAGTACTGGGGCACCAAAACTGGCCCGAATGCTGGAGATTGAAATCAGCCAGTTCTCCCACTGGCAATCTCAGTCCTTCCCGAAAACGTGCACGGTGCTTAAAGACAAGATTGGGGCTCAGCTGTGATAGACAGTATTAATCGAATGAAAGTACTTGTGAAACAACACCCCAACAAAAGGACCTTAAAATTCTCACAATTGTGACAGTCCATCCATCTCTCAAACCCTCCAGCAGTTCTACGACCTCCCAAGATCTCCAATCTGCCCCAGTCCTGGCCTCTTGTGCATATATATTCTGTTTTTTGTAATTCATTCGTGGGACATAGACGTCACTGGCTGGCAAGCATTTATTGCCCATCCCTAGTTGCCCTTGTTCAGAGGGCAGTTAAGAGTCAGCCACGCATTGCTGAGGCTCTGGAGTCACATGTAGGCCAGACCAGGTAAGGACGGCAGATTTCCTTCCCCAAAGGGCATTAGTGAACCAGATGGGTTTTTCTGACAATCGACAATGGTTTCATGGTCACTAGTAGATTTTTAATTCCAGATAATTTTTTTTATTGAATTCAAATTCCACCATCTTCCGTGGTGGGATTCGAACCCGGGTCTCCAGAACATTTTAGTTGAGTTTCTGGATTAAACGATAATACCACTAGGCCATCGCCTCCTCAAGCATCGACACTGCTTCATTAACAGCCTTCAATGAGGCAAGGGACTTTCAGTTGAGTGCACGAGCTAGAAAAACCTTCAGCTGCCTAGGCAACAGCTACTAAATCCCCTCCCTAAATGCGCACCACTCCGTCTCCTTCCTCAAAATGCTCCTTAAAATCCACCTCTTCGATCAAGCTTTTAGTTACCTGTCCTAATATTTCATACGGCCCGGTCTCAAATTATGTTTTGATTACGCTCTTGAGATGAGCCTCGGGATGTTTTACCTCAAAGACGCTACAGAAACGCAAGATGACGTTGCTGTAAAGGACGGCAATACGACATGAAACAACCGCAGTAACCCATGTGTCTGGAGCACCAAGAAAAATCCCAGAGACACTCTTTGGGAAGAAAAGAGGAGACAGAGAGCAAAGACGCGCTGCTGACAAACGGATTTACAACATCTTATCCTGCTCAACACAACTTCCTGCCCAGCTTAACCACAGTCTCCCTTCTGAGAACATATGACAAGAGTCATTGCAAAACTGCAGCCTCCAGACTACACACAGCTTGGACATTTACACATATCTGTAACAGCCTTTTTTAAAAAATCTCCGCATTGTAGAATCTGTTCTTGGTGAGAAATTGCCTTTTAAAACATTTCAACACTTCAGATGGTTCCCACTGCTGCTATTGCATCAATTAAGCAAACATTTCCTTTTTCAGTCTTTAAGTTTTTACTCATCCTTAAATGAACCAAAATTCTTAGAAGAAAAGCTCTACGGTGTTAATTTAGTTCCATTGCACAATTACGTACAATACCGAATATTATATTCTCATGCATCGCTCTTCGCCTCCTCCCTGATGTCACGCAATTTTCAAGTCATGAGAAACAGACTGGGAAACACATCTGGCACGCTTCAGTCAATGTTGCCCGACAGCTGATTGAGATAAGGTTTGCAAGACTGTTCCTTAAATATTTTTCTCCCCCTTCCAACAGCTCAATACCTCCCCAACGCCTCAGCATGACGGAGATTAAGAACCAACCTGCGCGGGGAAATCAAATCCTAGCTTAGGTTCTCAGCATAGATCATAGAATAGAATAGAATAGAATCCTACTGCACATAAGGAGGCTATTTAGCCCATCAAGTCCGCACCAACCTCAATCCCACCCAGGCCCTTTCCCCATTACTCTATGCATTTACCCTTCTAGTCCCCCTGACACTGAGGGAGAATTTAGTATGGCCAATCCAACTGACCCACACATCTTTGGACTGTGGGAAGAAATCGGATCACTCGGAGGAAACCCACGCAGACACAGGGAGAACGTGCAAACTCCGCACAGACAGTGACCCAAGCCGGGAATCGAACCCAGGTCCCTGGCGCTGTGAGACAGCAGTACTAACCACTGTGCCACCGTGCCACCCCATAGACATGAGAGACATTGGGCGGAATTTTGCCATCCCGCCAGCCACAGAAATCGTAACAGGCGGGACACGGACCATGACCTCGGGTGGGATTTTCCGGACTTGGGGCGAGTGAGGCCGGAAAATCCCACCCTATTATGTTGAAATTTATTTATTAGTGTCACAAGTAAGGCTTACATTAACACTGCAATGAAGTTACTGTGAAATTTCCCTAGTCGCGACACTACGGCGCTTGTTCGGGTCAATGCACCTAACCAGCACGCCTTTCAGACTGTGGGAGGAAACCGGAGCACCCGGAGAAAACCCACGCAGACACGGGGAGGACGTGCAAACTCCACACAAACAGTGACCCAAGCTGGGAATCGAACCCATGTCCCTGGCGCTGTGAGGCAGCAGTGCTAACCACTGTGCCAATATTAAACATACTGGGTGCAGTGATGAAGCATTACCAACACTTCACTCTTCCTTTTCATGTTGTTCTTGGCTTGCCAGCAATTCTGATCAGGCCCAATCCTGAGGGGAGATAGTGGACAGCTACCTTCTTGAAACAATTGCCATACAACTGAGTTGCATGTGTTCAAGACTGGAGTCATTTGTGGGCAAGCCTGGGCAGAACTGTTAAGTTCCTTCCCTGAAGGGCACTCAACCCACAGTATGTGGACTGCAGAGGTTCAAGAAGGCAGCTCACCACCACTCTCTCAAGGGCAACTAAAGATGGGCACTGTGGCACACCGGTTAGCACTGCTGCCTCACAGGGACCTTGGTTCGATTCCCAGCTTGGGGCACTCTCTGTTTGGAGTCTGCACTTTGTTTCTTCAGAAGTAACTCTTCAAATGCAGGCAATAAAAATAGAACAAAACTTACGCCAACTTTATAAATCAAAGAAAGGGTTTAGTAAAGAAACTTCATTACTCCAAACGTAGGGCCTTAACCTTGGCCACTCCAAGCTCCACACAATTCTACACAGGTTCTTATTTATAGTGAGTCAGCTGGTCAGCTGATTATTACATCATTCTCTAATGGGTTACTGGATCAGCTGACCCTCACATCTTGTTACCATTGGTCATATTACATCCAATACAAAGTTGTCACCGGTTACATTCCAACACACGTTGTCCCCGTGTCTGTGTGGGTTTCCTCCGGGTGCTCCGGTTTCCTCCCACAGTCTGAAAGACGTGCTGGTTGGGTGCATTGGCCATGCTAAATTCTCCCTCAGTGTACCCGTACAGGCGCCAGAGTGTGGCGACTAGGGGGATTTTCACAGTAACTTCATTGCAGTGTTAATGTAAGCCTACTTGTGATATGAATAAATAAACTTTAAACAAAATGCTGCCCAGCCAGCAATGCCCATGTCCTAAGAATGAATTTTTTAAAAACCACCTGTTTATGCAATGTTTTAGATCAATTTTCTGCAGCTTCCAGGGTTGATTTTGTTCAATTACCCAACTTGCCAGGCTAGAATTTGAACCTGACCTTACCAGCCCAGCTCCATAAATGTACAATCACCACTTACGAGAGTTTGACTACAAGAACCCGTCAATTCCTGTGCCTCCTGACGCGTGAATTAACCTGGGATAGTTGGGATCATGAAAACCCTTTCCTGCAAACATAAACTCATATGAAATCTGTAATAAATCCACTGAGTCGAAGGTCCAGTCACCAAAGGTTCCTTTATTTCCAAGACATACTACACAACAGAGTGCTCTCTGTGTGCTCCCTGCTTCAGCAGGCAGAGAGACTGACACACCTGCTTTAAATAGGGAACATGAGGCTCCCTGATTGGGCCATCAATTAGGACTCAATCAGGGATTTCTTTTCACGAATTTGCGAGTCTTCCTTGCGCAGGGGCCATGCTAATCTTCTCTGTTTCATTCCAATTTTAGTATATGTGCTGCCCAATCAAGGGAGCTCATACTCCAGCAGGCCAACCTCATTTGCCTGACTGAGGTCGTCACAAAATCCTTCCAAAACCAAACAGTTCGGTAAAACAGAACCTCATCTGCTGTGCTTGCGTTTAGATAGCAAGGAAAATTTGAAACTAGCCACTCTGCAGGCTTCTTTTGAGAGGGGAACATAAAGGAAGACAGGAGGGGATGGTGAGATGCAGAGCAAGAACACAAAAAGTCAAAACTCACCTGCGATATCTCCAGGCAAGGTAGTTTGCCAACCTGTGCTCCAGTGAACCCGTACACCGAATTTGCGCTGACTTTCAGGGCGAGTTGACGACCATCGAGAACCTTTTGTTTGAATGGGTCCGTCTCTTTTTTTAGTTCTGCCTTTGCTCTTGTGTTGAGAGATGACGAAGTGACAATTAGAAATACGTTACTTCATTGTCCAGGGATTGGATGCCCCAAAAGGCACAGTACACCTCAACATCTACCACCTTTTTTTGTGCAGAAGTGTTCCCTAATTTCACTCCTGAAAGATCATAGATACCCTACAGTGCAGAAAGAGGCCATTTGGCCCATCGGGCCTGCACCGACCACAATCCCACCCAGGCCCTATCCCCACATCCCTACATATTTACCCGCTAATCCCTCTAACCTACACATCTCAGGACACTAAGGGGCAATTTTAGCATGGCCAATCAACCTAACCCGCACATCTTTGGACTGTGGGAGGAAACTGGAGCACCCGGAGGAAACCCACGCAGACACGGGGAGAATGTGCAAACTCCACACAGACAGTGACCCAAGCCGGAAATCGAACCCAGGTCCCTGGAGCTGTGAAGCAGCAGTGCTAACCACTGTGCTACCGTGCCGCCCTGATCTGGCTCTATCTTTGAGATGATGTATTCTAATCCTCCCAAATCTTTTCTACCTAGCCTATCTAGTCAACTTAATATCTCCAAATCTTGGATCAAATTACACCTGAACCTTCTAAATTCCAAGGAATAAAACCATCGTCTTCATAATCTCAGCAGCTAATCCAACAAACCCTCTTAAGCATTTTATACAACAAGATCACTTTTCATTCTTCTAAATGTTGGGGAGCCCAGGTTTATTTCACTCAACTTTTACAGATGCAAGATAGAAAGCATCCTTTCTGGTTGTATCACAGCTTGGTATGGCTCCTGCGCTGCCCAAGACCGCAAGGAACTACAAAAGGTCTTGAATGTAGCCCAATCCATCACGCAAACCAGCCTCCCATTCACTGACTCTGTCTACACTTCCCGCTGCCTCGGCAAAGCAGCCAGCATAATTAAGGACCCC
Source organism: Mustelus asterias (assembly GCF_964213995.1). Classification (NCBI taxonomy): domain Eukaryota; kingdom Metazoa; phylum Chordata; class Chondrichthyes; order Carcharhiniformes; family Triakidae; genus Mustelus; species Mustelus asterias. The sequence goes on along the minus strand of NC_135821.1, from coordinate 976,245 downwards.
ACGCACCCTGGACATTCTCTCTTCCATCGGGAAAAAGATACAAAAGTCTGAGGTCACGTACCAACCAACTCAAGAACAGCTTCTTCCCTGTTGCCATCAGACTTTTGAATGGACCTACCTTACACTAAGTTGATCTTTCTCTACACCCTAGCTATGACTGTAACACTACATTCTGCAATTTCATTTCCTTCTCTATGAACATAGAACATAGAACATTACAGCGCAGTACAGGCCTTTCCACCCTCGATGTTGCGCCAACCAGTGAACCCAATCTAAAGCCCATCTAACCTACACTATTCCAATATCATCCATATGTTTATCCAATGACCATTTAAATGCCCTTAATGTTGGCGATGAACAGTATGCTCTGTCTGTATAGTGCGCAAGAAACAATACTTTTCACTATATGCTAATATACATCATATCATATAGAATCATAGAATCCCTACAGTGCAGGAGGACGACATTCGGCCCATCATGTCTGCACCGTCCACAATCCCACCCCAGGCCCTATCCCCACAACCCTACACATTTACCCCGCTAATCCCTCTAACCTACACATCCCGGGACACTAAGGGGCAATTTTAGCAAAGCCAATCAACCTAAACATGTAACAATAATAAATCAAATCAAATCAAATCAAACTCCCCCATGAAGACAGAAAGATCCGGCAACATCTGTCTTTTCAGCAATAACAGGGGAATGGTTAATTACAAAGTTTCACGAGAATATTTCTACTTTTTAAATTTGCTAATTTCAGACTTCAGGCTAATAGAAGAGATGTGTGGTGTGTGTGGACACCCTTAGTTACTCCCTCCCAGAAATCAATCTAACCTATCAGACAGCGCATTCGAGTTTATAATAACTCACAGCATAAAAAGACAAATGCCTCCCAACTCGCCTCTGGGGCTTTTGCCAATTACTCCGGTCAATGAAGTAAAACTTGACCAAGCTGATTAGTGAGGAGATTTACCTGAACTTCAGTATCTCCCAGTTCCTAAACAAGTCAGCTGCTGAATTGACAGATACATCTTTACTAAGCACTCAGGCCGCTGTACTCACTTCTTCCTTGCAGACAGGAGGTTCTCCAAGATTTCTGGAAGTAAGCCCTTTCGTACCGAAGCCTTAACAAATTGGTCACCTGTTGGAGACTTGATGAACTGATCCGAAGAAAAGCTTGTAGGGGAAATGGTTGAAGGGGTAGATCAATAATAAATACATGTCCTTCATCAAAGAAAATTGAGCCCCATCACTGCTATTATTCCAGATGTGTTTTTATGTCACCAGCTAGGAATCCAAAGTCTCCGTCTTTAAGTCGTAGAGCTTTACAGCACAATGAGGCCCTTCGGCCCATCATGTCTGCACCAGCCATCAAGCACCTATCTATTCTAATTCCATGGTCCATGGTCTTGTATGCCAGGGTATTTCAAACGCTCATTTAAATGTTTTTTTTAATGTGGTGAGGGTACCCGCCTCTACCACCCTTTCAGGCAGTGAGTGGGGGGGGGCACAGTGGTTAGCATTGCTGCTTCGCAGCGCCAGGGGCCTGGGTTCGATTCTAGGCCTCGGGTCATTGTCTGTGTGGAGTCTGCACGCTCTCCCCGTGTCTGCGTGGGTTTCCTCCGGGTGCTCCGGTTTCCTCCCACAGTCCGAAAGACGCGCTGGTTAGGGTGCATTGACCCGAACAGGCGCCAGAGTGTGGCGACTAGGGGAATTTCATAGTAACTTCATTGCAGTGTTAATGTAAACCTTACTTCATGGAAAGAAAGAATCATAGAAACCCTACAGTGCAGGAGGCGGCCATTCGGCCCATCGAGTCTGCACCGACCACAATCCCACCCAGGCCCTACCCCCACATATTTACCCGCTAATCCCTCTAACCTACCCATCTCAGGACACTAAGGGGCAATTTTTTTTAACCTGGCCAATCAACCTAACCCGCACATCTTTGGACTGTGGGAGGAAACCAAAGCACCCGCAGGAAACCCACGCAGGCACGAGGAGAATGTGCAAACTCCACACAGACAGTGACCCGAGCCGGGAATCAAACCCGGGACCCTGGAGCTGTGAAGCAGCCGTGCTAACCACGCCGCTTGTGACTAATAAATAATTTTTTACCCCCCCCCCCAGATTCCCACCACACTAGGTGAAAAAATGTTTCCTCAAGCCCCCTCTAAATCTCCTGCCGCCCCTTATCTTAAGTCAATGCCCCCTGGTTACTGACCCACTCTGCTGAGGGGAAAAGTTGCCCTTCCCAGACATCATGACAACTGGTGACAATGACTCAAGACTGAAGGACAGTTTTGAAAAAGAAAACACAGGATTTCTACACCAGTGATGACTGTTGAAATTTTTCTGTTTACAGCAATCAGACAAAGTCAGGGTCAGACTTGTCAGCGATGGTGAATTGTCACTCACATCAAGAATAGCTGGAACTGAGTTGACGCTTTCAGAAGCAATGGGGAAGAAAGAGCAAAATCTCAAATCAGGGTAGCAGAATAGACAGTTCAGCAATAAAGAAATCCAGCGACACCAACTGAGGCTGCCTGAATTATCATGTTAAAGGGGGGTGGGCAGAGGCAATGGTCTAGTGGTATTGTCACTGGTCCAGTAATCCAGAGACCGAAGGTAGCGCCCTGGGGATAAAGGCAAAATACTGCGATGCTGGAATCCAAAACAAAAACAGAAAATGCTGGAAAACATCAGCCAGTCTGACAGCAGTTGTGGAGAGAGAATAGAGCCAATGTTTCGAGTCTGGATGACCCTTTGTCCGAGCTGGGGACCCAGGTTCGAATCCCACCATGGCAGATGGTGAAATTTAAATACAATTTTTTAAAAATCGTGAATCAAAAGTCTCCTGATGACCATGAAACCATAACCTGGTTGGGGTGCAGTGACCCAGGCAGGCGCCGGACTGTGGCGACTAGGGCAATTTCACAGTAACTTCATTGCAGTGTTAATGTAAGCCTCCTTGTGATTAATAAAATAAACTTTACTTTCCTTATTTCCACTAATGGCCTTTAGGAGAGGAAACCTGCCATCCTTACCTGGTCTGGCCTACTTGTGACTCCAAATCCACAGCAATGTGGTTGGCCTAGCAAGCCACAGTTCAAGGGCAATTAGAAATGGGCAACAAATGCTGGCCCAGCCAGCGACACCCACATCCTATGAATGAATAAAAAAGGACAACATGCTAACTTTGAAAAACTACACAACTCACTTGAATTTCTCCACAGCCCCTGGCTTCAGCAGGGTGGTGTAACAGAGGTTATGTGCCATCATTATCGATGGATACAGAGAGGAAAAATCCAGCGTTGCAATGGGGACATCATAATACCTGGAGGAATAGAAAAGGAAACGACACTTTCATAAGTGCAGAACACACAGTGCAGCCAGTAAAATAAACTTGGATAGGATAGATGTTTTATGTTTTAAAATTTTATGTTTTAAAAATAAATATTATCGTTTGCCGTAGACTGGAGAAATGTGGCTTTGAATCCCTTTCTTGACCTTACAAAGACCAGACACATGAAGCATGATGTTGGTTGGCAATTCACTTGACTTTCCCTATGGACTGCCAGATATCTCAACACAGCTCCCACAATGGTTAAAGCAAAACAGTAGCTCAGCCATACAGATGGTTTTAGATTCTAATCTTGGTACGAACACGGGTAGATCTGGGCACAGTGATATAACTGGCCTCAGTATCTCAACCATAAGAAGAGTGAGGGGAACTTGGACACCGAGTCTAGATGGACAAAGGCAGCAGACAAATGGGAGCACCGCCAACCATTGACACTGTCTACACTTCCCGCTGCCTCGGCAAAGCAGCCAGCATAATCAAGGACCCCACGCACCCCGGACATTCTCTCTTCCACCTTCTTCCGTCGGGAAAAAGGTACAAAAGACTGAGGTCACGTACCGACCGACTCAAGAACAGCTTCTTCCCTGCTGCTGTCAGACTTTTGAACGGACCTACCTCGCCTTAAGTTGATCTTTCTCTACACCCTAGCTATGACTGTAACACTACATCCTGCACCCTCTCCTTTCCTTCTCTATGAACGGTATGCTTTGATTGTATAGTGCACAAGAAACGATACTTTTCACTGTATACTAACCAATACATGTGACAATAATAAATCAAATCAAATAAAATCGAATCAAACTGGAAGTTCCTCTCCCAGTCACCCACCATATTGACTTTGGACTATATTGCCATTTCTTCAGTCACTGGTTCAAAATCCTGGAACCCCCTCCCTAACAGCACTGCAGATGTACCTACACTTTTTTCTGGCTGGCAATCAGTGACTAGTGGTGTGCCTCAAGGATCAGTGTTGGGACCGCAATTGTTTATGATTTACATAGATGATTTGGAGTTGGGGACCAAGTGTAGTGTGTCAAAATTCGCAGATGACACTAAGATGGGTGGCAGAGCAAAGTGTGCAGAGGATGCTGGAAGTCTGCAAAGGGATATAGATAGTCTATGTGAGTGGGCGAGGGTCTGACAGATGGAGTACAATGTTGGTAAATGTGAGGTCATCCATTTTGGTAGGAATAACAGCAAAATGGACTATTATTTAAATGGTAAAAAATTGCAGCATGCTGCTGTGCAGAGGGACCTGGGTGTCCTTGTGCAGGAATCTCAAGGAGTTGGTTTGCAGGTGCAACAGGTAATTAAGAAGGCAAATGGAATTTTGTCCTTCATTGCTAGAGGAATGGAGTTTAAAAACAGCGAGGTTATGTTACAGCTGTATAGGGTGCTAGTGAGACCACACCTGGAGTACTGTGTACAGTTTTGGTCCCCTTACTTGAGAAAGGATATACTGGCACTGGAGGGGGTGCAGAGGAGATTCACTAGGTTGAGTCCGGAGTTGAGAGGGTTGGCCTATGAGGAGAGACTGAGTAGACTGGGGCTATACTCATTGGAATTCAGAGGAATGAGGGGAGATCTTATAGAAACATATAAGATTATGAAGGGAATAGATAAGATAGAAGCAGGGAAGTTGTTTCCACTGGCGGGTGAAACTAGAACTAGGGAGCACAGCCTCAAAATAAGGGAGAGCAGATTTAGCTCTGAGTTGAGGAGGAACTTCTTCACCCAAAGGGTTGTGAATCTGTGGAATTCCCTGCCCAGTGAGGCAGTTGAGGCTACCTCATTGAATGTTTTTAAGACAAAGGTTTTTGAACAGTAAAGGAATTAAGGTTATGGTGAGCAGACGGGTAAGTGGAGCTGAGTCCACGAAAAGATCAGCCATAATCTTTATTGAATGGTGGAGCAGACTCGAGGGGCCAGACGGCCTACTCCTGCTCCTAGGTCTTATGTTCTTATAGAAAATTTATACTGAAGGAATAACATTTAAATACCAATAGAGGAAAAGAACATCCTTCAATATTAATTGTGACTGGAACACTCACGAATATTGTGCCATTCCTCACATTGTTCTCCTTTTGCATAGAAGCTATTGATTTATAAAGAGAATATAGGGTGGCAGTCACACAGGAAATAGATTTGCCTAGTTACATCAGTTACTCAGAATTCTTAGCGCCTGCGGGGAAAAAAGAAACACTCTCTCCAACGCAGGCTGTACCCTTTAACTGGCTCGATGACTGTGGCGCCAGTGTAGTCCTCGCCACCCTCTGTTTTCACCACCGGCATCACCAGGTCGTGTTTCATTGCCTAGCAACACAAAGATGATTAAATACAGCAACTCATTTTGCCACATCAACTCAGGAGATCCTTGGAACTTTTTTTCTTTCAAGTAACAATGACCGTATTTTTTTTAATGCAACGAAGGTCGTGGGACAAGTTCATAGAAACCTGCATTATTTTCACTTCATAGAATCCCTACAGAGCAGAAGAAGGGCATTCGGCCCATCGAGTCTGCACCAACCACAAGCCCTATCCCCGTAACCTCACATATTCACCATTCTAATCCCCTGACACTAAGGGGCAATTTAGCACGGCCAATCCACCTAATCAGCACATCTCTGGAGTGTGGGAGGAAACCGGAACACCTGGAGGAAACCCACGTAGACATGGGGAGAATGTGAAAACTCCGCAGACAGTGACCCAAGGCCAGAACCGAACCTGGGTCCATGGTGCTGTGAGGCAGCAGTGCTAACCACTGTGCCATCCTGCCGCCCCTCTGCTACGCAACCTTGCCACCAGTAGAAAAAGCCGACATTTACCATTTCTTGCAACGTTATTCGCGACCTGGTTGCCTCAGTATTACAACCACCTACACTTACAAAGCACCTCCAATGTCGTAAAATCAACTTCAGAGGGGCTGCATCAAACAATGTTTAACACCGAGGCGCAGAGATATTAAAATAGATAACTGAAAGATGAGACAGAGGTTAATTTCAAGGAACAGAGTAAGGTAGGGAGAGAATTCCAGAGTTTTGAGCTCAGCAGTTGCACATCAGCAGTGGGAGAGTGATTAAAAGTGGGAATGCGCTGGAGGCCAGAATTGACACAGTGGCTAGCACTGCTGCTTCACAGTGCCAGGGACACGGGTTCGATTCCCAGCTTAGGTCATTGACTGTGCGGAGTCTGCACGTTCTCCCTGGGTCTGAGTGGGTTTCCTCCCACTCTCCAAAGATGCACGGGTTAGGTTGATTGGCCAGTCTAAATTGCCCCTTAATGTCAGGGGGGCTAGCAGGACAAATATGTGGGGCTATGAGGATAGGGGCTGGGTGGGACTGTGGTCAGTGCAGACTCAAATGGGCCGAATGGCCTTCTTCTGCACAGTAGGGATTCTATGGTTCTATGGAGGAATGCAGAGGTCTTGGAGAACTGTTGGAGCTACCGGATTAGAGGGAGTGCCAAGACCATGGAGGGATTTAAAAACAAGGATGAGAGTTTTAAAACTGAGACGCTGTTGGACTGAAAGCCAATGCAGGTCAGCAAGCACTGGTGTTGCGGACAGGATTTGATGCCAGTTCGGACATGGCTGGCAAAATTCCAGAGGAGATGAAGTTTTGTCGCACGGATGACGAGAGGTCGGCCAAGGGGGCACTGCAATAGTTAATTGGAGAGTTAACAAAGACACAGCTGAGGGTTTCACCAGCAAATGAGCTGAGGCAAGGATGGAGTTGGGCAATGTTGCAGAGATGCAATTAAGTGATCTTGGGGATGGAGCAGATTATGTTGTCAGGAGCTCAGCTCAGGTCAGATAGAGTTTGTGGCAGCAACCAAAGACAATGGTGGGGATTCTCCAGCCTCGCCACACGCCATTAGCAGATTGCGTCGGTCCCAGAGTATAGTGTGCGGGCCTACATCTCCATTCGGTACCCGCGCCAAACAGTTTGCTATTCTCCTGGCCTCTACCAGGAGGACGTGGAGGCGTTAGAGAGAGTACAGAAAAGGTTTACCAGGATGTTGCCTGGTATGGAGGGTCTTGGCTATGAGAGATTGGGTAAACTGGGGTTGTTCTCCCTGGAAAGACGGAGGATGAGGGACGACCTAATAGAGGTGTATAAAATTATGAAGGGCATAGACAGGGTGAACAGTGGAACCCTTTTCCCAGGTCGGAGGTGACGAACACAAAGGGTCACGGGTTCAAGATGAGGGGGGCAAGGTTCAACACAGATGTCAGGGGGACGTATTTTACACAGAGGGTAGTGGGGGCCTGGAATGCACTGCCAAGCAAGGTGATTGAGGCGGACACGCTGGGATCGTTTAAGACTTATCTAGATAGCCACATGAACAGACTGGGATTAGAGGGATACCAACGAATGGTCTAGTTGGGCACATGAGCGGCGCAGGCTTGGAGGGCCGAAGGGCCTGTTCCTGTGCTGTATTGTTCTTTGTTCTTTCTAACGGTGTGAACCAGTTCGCACCGAGAAAGGATGCGAGGCAGATTAGCATATTTAAAGTAGCATTTAAATATGGATAGCTTGTTCAGATCCCAACGCATGGAATGCACCAGCAGTGCAATAACGTTGAGTATCACTACCGGTGCGATGGTCACGCTCGGGGCTCAGAGGCCACTGAAGCCCCCAAGTGATCGAGGCCATGGCTGGGCGGTGCCCATTGGGCACGGTCCACCTGGCACTACTCACCTAGCACACTGGCGATGCCCAACTGGCACACCAGCAGTATTCAGCAATGACCACCTGACAGTCCGGTGGTACCAGTTGCGCACGGCCAGTGTGCCAGAGGCAGTGCTGAGGTGGGTGGGTCTGAGTGGTGGCCATGACGGTGGGGTTATGCGGGTGGGGGTGAAGAGTCTTGCAGGGGTGGATCGCGAAGGCTGCCTAGTTGGAGGACATGTTGGGGGTCCTGATGGGGGAGTTACGTCGGCAGGGGACCTTCTGACTGGCCACTTGTGTCAGGGAGGGGGTGGGGGAACATACTGCCAATGGTTGGGGGGAGGTCCTAATGTCGACAGAGTGAGGGAGGGGGGGTCACACCGTGTACTCTGAGATTGGTACACCCTTACGAATGGCGCCCGAGCACTCAGAAGCCGGGCTCACCAGCATGTTTAGGCCCCGCCTCACCCAGGACCAGCACTGATCTCCCAACTCTTGAAATAAGTGACTGAGTGTGGGAGGATTGCGGTACAGAGCACGCCTGATGTACCGGAGCAGCTCACTCCATTATCCTCGCCATTACGACACTTTTTGGGAGAATTTCACCCAACGGCTTTGGCCTTCCCAATATTAGTTGGAGCAAAATTCTGCTCAATTGGTGCTAGATGTCAGTCAAGCAATGTGACAACCTAGACATGGCGGAAGGATCAAGAGAGGTGGCGGTCAGGTAGAACTAGATGTTATCAGTATACATCTCCAACCTGATGGTAACATCATCTGAAAACATAACAAAGGCCCAACAGGCGGATGTTAAATAGGAAGGAGCCAAGGGTCACCACGTTATAGTGCGGGGACAGGAAGAGAGGTCATTTCAGGTGGTCCTTTTGCAATGACTAGATAGTTGAGAATGGAACCAGGTACGGACAATCTCACCCAGCTAGACGATGGATGAGAGAAGTTGAATAGAAACATAGAAGATAGGAGCAGGAGGAAGCCATTTGGCCCTTCGAGCCTGCTCCACCATTCATCACAATCATGGCTGATCGTCCAACTCAATAGCCTAATCCTGCTTTTCCCCATAACCTTTGATTCTTTTCGCCCCAAGTGCTATATCCAGTCATCTCTTGAATACATTCAATGTCTTGGCATCAATGACTTCCTGTGGTAATGAATTCCACAGGCTCACCACTCGGGGAATTAGAAGAGCAAAAAGGGGTCACGAAATGTTCTTGGCAGACAGGATTAAGGAGAATCCCAAGGCATTTTATTCATACGTTAGGAACAAAAGGGTTGTAAGGGAAAAAATCGGACCTCTCAGGGACAAAAGTGGGGACTTATGCTTGGAGCCCAAAGAGGTAGGGGAGATCCTAAATGAATACTTTGCGTCGGTATTCACTAAGGAGAGGGATGTGTTGACTGGGAGTGTCTCGGAGGGGAGTGTTGAACCGTTGGAGAAAATCTCCATTACAAAGGAGGAAGTGTTAGGTTTGTTAGAGAATATAAAGACTGACAAATCCCCAGGGCCTGATGGAATCTATCCAAGGCTGCTCAGGGAGACGAGAGGTGAAATAGTTGGGCCTCTGACGCAAAACTTTGTCTCGTCACTGGACACAGGTGAGGTCCCAGAGGATTGGAGGATAGCCAATGTGGTCCCGTTATTTAAGAAGGGTAGGAAGGATAACCCGGGTAATTATAGGCCGGTGAGCTTGACGTCCGTGGTGGGGAAGTTGTTGGAGAAGATTCTTAAAGATAGGATGTATGCGCATTTAGAAAGGAATAAACTCATTAACGATAGTCAACATGGTTTTGTGAGAGGGAGGTCATGCCTCACGAACCTGGTGGTGTTTTTTGAAGAAGTGACCAAAATGGTTGACGAAGGAAGGGCCGTGGATGTTGTCTATATGGACTTTAGTAAAGCATTTGACAAAGTCCCTCATGGTAGGCTAGTGAAAAAGGTTGGATCCCATGGGATAAAGGGGGAGGTGGCTAGATGGGTGGAGAACTGGCTTGGTCATAGAAGACAGAGGGTGGTAGTGGAAGGGTCTTTTTCCGGCTGGAGGCCTGTGACTAGTGGTGTACCGCAGGGCTCTGTATTGGGACCTCTGCTGTTTGTGATTTATATAAATGATCTGGAAGAAGGAGTAACTGGGGTGATCAGTAAGTTTGCGGACGACACAAAACTGGCAGGACTTGCAGATAGTGAGGAACATTGTCAGAGGCTACAGAAGGATATAGATAGGCTGGAAATTTGGGCAAGGAAATGGCAGATGGAGTTCAATCCTGATAAATGCGAAGTGATGCATTTTGGTGGGAATAATGTAGGGAGGAGCTACACGATAAATGGAAGAACCATAAAGGGTGTAGAGACGCAGAGGGACCTGGGTGTGCAAGTCCACAGATCTTTGAAGGTGACGTCACAGGTGGAGAAGGTGGTGAAGAAGACATATGGCATGCTTGCCTTTATAGGACGGGGCATAGAGTATAAAAGTTGGGGTCTGATGTTGCAGATGTATAGAACGTTGGTTCGGCCGCATTTGGAATACTGCGTCCAGTTCTGGTCACCACACTACCAGAAGGACGTGGAGGCTTTGGAGAGAGTACAGAGGAGGTTTACCAGGATGTTGCCTGGTATGGAGGGGCTTGGTTATGAGGAGAGATTGGGGAAACTGGGGTTGTTCTCCTTGGAAAGACGGAGGATGAGGGGAGACTTAATAGAGGTGTATAAAATTATGAAAGGCATAGATAGGGTGAAGGGTGGGAAGCTTTTCCCCGGGTCGGTGGTGACGTTCACGAGGGGTCATAGGTTCAAGGTGAAGGGGGGGAGGTTTAACACAGATATCAGAAGGACATATTTCACACAGAGGGTCGTGGGGGCCTGGAATGTGTTGCCGGGCAAGGTGGTGGAGGCGGACACACTGGGAACGTTTAAGACTTATCTAGACAGCTATATGAACGGAGTGGGAATGGAGGGATACAAAAGAGTGGTCTAGTTTGGAATTTTCCGATCGGGGCCATTGTGATCTCCTGGACTCGTTTCGATCGCCTCAGGGGGTCGGAGAGGAATTTCCCAGATTTTTTTTTCCCCATATTGGCCCTGGGGTTTTTCACTCTGGGTTTTCGCCTCTCCCTGGAGATCACATGGTCTGGAATGGGGGGGTGGGGGTAAGTTAATAGGTTGTAATGAACAAAGCATCGTAGCTGTGAGGGACAGCTCGGTGGATAGGATATTGGTATGTAGATAGGCTGGAAAATTGGGCGGGGATCCTGGATTCAGGATTCAATCCTGGACCGGGGAGCGGCGCGGGCTTGGAGGGCCGAAGGGCCTGTTCCTGTGCTGTATTGTTCATTGTTCTTTGTTCTTTGGGTGAAGAAATGTCTCCTCATCTCCGTCCTAAATGGTCTACCCTGAATCCTCAGACTGTGACCCCTGGTTCTGGACTCCCCCACCATCGGGAACATCCTCCCTGCATCTACCCTGTCTAGTCCTGTTAGAATTTTATAAATCTGTATGAGATCTCCCCCCTCATTTGTCTGAACGTATGTGATGTAATTAACCATGGCGGCAGAGAGGTCAGGAAGGCTGGACAAACCTTAATTTCAGCAAGTCGGGACAGGTATTGCTGGACAATAGAACAGTTCCTACATTTTGCTCTTTGGTTCAGCATCAAGCTAGTTGTCAATGAACGATCCCAGCAATATATCTTAAACATCAACCTCAAAATCACTCCCTACTGAACCAATGCGACACGGTGGCATAGTGGTTGGCACTGCTGCCTCATGGCACCAGGGACCCGGGTTCGATTCCCGGCCTCGGGTCGCTGTCTGTGCGGAGTCTGCACGTTCTCCCCGTGTCTGCGTGGGTTTCCTCCGGGTGCTCCGGTTTCCTCCCACAGTCCAAAGATGTGCGGGTTAGGTGGATTGGCCGTGCTAAGTTGCCCCTTCGTGTCAGGGGGAACTAGCTAAGGTGGATGCTTGGGGTTGTGGGGATAGGGCTTGGGTGGGATTGTGGACAGTGCAGACCCGATGGGCCGAGTGGCCTCCTTCCGCACTGTAGCGATTCTATGCAACCCATTTACAGCCAAAAGGCAGATGGGACATTCATTTCATGAACCTGGGCTGGATTTAAACTTAGATCACAGAAACGAGGGGGCAATCTTCAAGCCATACTACCAATCAGCCTCTTGCATAGATCAGATTTATTTAACTGGACTTAGGATTAGAACACTCGACCAGTTTCACCTCATGTTGAAATAATAGTTGCCAAAGTTAACCATCCTCCACCACCTCCCTCCCCCAACCTACACAAAATATAAAGAGAGATCATTCACTATTGTTCGATTAGTGCTGGGAGCTAGAAACTGGAGATGTCCCCCGTGCCACATGGGTGTAGATGACGTATTCACTGTTACGACTAATAGCTTAATAATACTAATAGCTACAAGTTACAACTAATAGCTTAATTTTAAAAAGGCAGCGTTCTGATTCATACCTGTCTGAGCAGTTGAGAGACCACTTTGATTTGCTGTCCTCGTGAGAGGAGGTAGGGGAGGGGGACACCTGTCACTCTGGCCATTTCCATGTAGTTAATGACGCACATCAACTTCTCCAACAGCCGCAAGGGCAAGTAGGCATCCTTCAGGCAGTAGACAGCCAATCGCCTTCGCGTTTGCTCGTTGCCATTCTAAACCAAACAGAACGATAGTGAGATGGGCCCGGCAGAGAACAAAAAAATATAAAGAACAAGTGATACCTGCAGTGCACAGGTCAGGAAACTACCCATATTTTGTAAAAATGTTAAATTATTTTGCTCCACCTCAAGTGTAAAAGGTTAAACTGCGATTAAAAACAAGTCTTAATTTAGTTAAACTTACTTAGTTAAACAGCACAGTGGCACTGCTGCCTCACAGTACCAGGGGATCCAGGTTCGATTCCAACCTTGGGTGACTGTGCGGAGTTTGCATGTTCTCCCACAGTCCAAAGATGTGCAAGTTAGGTCGATTGGCCATGCTAAATTGCCCCTTAGTGTCCCAAGATGTGTAGATTAGGGGGATTAGTGGGGTAAATATGTGGAGTTACAGGAATAGGGCCTGGGTGGGATGTTCTGTCAGAGAGTTGGTGCAGACTTGGTGGTCCAAATGCCCTCCTTCTGCATTATAGGGATTCTATCATCAAAAATCAGCTGATGTGAAAAATTGGGCTTTAATTAATAAACTAGATAAAATATTTTAAGAAGATGCATTATATGTATACTTGTACGCAGAACTCTTCTCTCTTAATGCAACAGTTTCCCTCTACCACTTAGCTGTGATTGCAATGTAAATTAAGAGGTCCGGGCACACGGGATTAGGTGCAACTATTCATGTGACTGGGAGTAGGGTGCACAAAAATTTCTCCAAGTGAAATATTTGAAAGGCTGCAACTCAACAAGTTCAAGGTTATTCAAGCCCACAGTAAGTTTATGATGTCTCCTGCCTCCTAATAGTTTTTCAGTCATCAGTCTAATTCCTAGAAGCGCAGCACAGAAATGGCTCTCATGCATAATAAACCTGTCCTGGCACCACCCCCCCCATGCCGACACTATAGTTAAGAAAGCCCACCAACGCCTCTACTTTCTCAGAAGACTAAGGAAATTTGGCATGTCAGCTATGACTCTCACCAACTTTTACAGATACACCATAGAAAGCATTCCTTCTGGTTGTATCACAGCTTGGTATGGCTCCTGCTCTGCCCAAGACCGCAAGGAACTACAAAAGGTTGTGAATGTAGCCCCAATCCATCTCGCAAACCAGCCTCCCGTCCAGTGACTCTGTCTACACTTCCCGCTGCCTCGGCAAAGCAGTAAGCATGATTAAGGACCCTACACACCCCGGACATTCTCTCTTCTACCGGGAAAATGATACAAAAGTCTGAGATCACGTACCAACCGACTCAAGAACAGCTGCTTCCCTGCTATCGTCAGACTTTTGAGTGGACCTATCTCGCATTAAGTTGATCTTTCTCTACACCCTAGCTATGACTGTTAGACTACATTCTGCACCCTCTCCTTTCCTTCTCTATGTACGGTATGCTTTGTCTGTGTAGCGCGCAAGAAACAATACTTATCACTGTACGTTAATACATGTGACAATAATAAGTCAAATCAAAAAGCTATTCCCCATATACAAAAAGCAGGAGCAAATCAAATATTGAAACAAATGCTGGAACCTTGTTCAGAGAACTGTTCTGAAATTAAATCTGAAACTGAGCTCGAAGACCTGTTAAGGAACTTCCCCACCTGCCATATAGGGGCGGCACGGTAGCACAGTGGTTAGCACTGCTGCTTCACAGCTCCAGGGTCCCGGGTTCGATTCCCGGCTCGGGTCACTGTCTGTGTGGAGTTTGCACATTCTCCTCGTGTCTGCGTGGGTTTCCTCCGGGTGCTCCGGTTTCCTCCCACAGTCCAAAGATGTGCGGGTTAGGTTGATTGGCCAGGTTAAAAATTGCCCCTTAGAGTCCTGATGCGTAGATTAGAGGGATTAGTGGGTAAATATGTGGGGGTAGGGCCTGGGTGGGATTGTGGTCGGTGCAGACTCGATGGGCCGAATGGCCTCCTTCTGCACTGTAGGGTTTCTATAATTTCTATAATTTCACCCCCTAATTATCATACAATTCAATGCAGGGAATTTCAATTGTACTCAAGAATCAAGTTAACCCGCCGAGAGAGATGGCACCACCTACATCACACCCACCCCCCCCCCCCCTTACTAAACAACATTTCCGTCCAGCTACTGAATGAATACCTGCAGGTCTGTGATAATTGAGTGCTGAACATCTTCCTTCTGCTCCTGCAGGAAGTGGAAACTCACAGCGTTGAGTGTGTACGATCGCAGTTTGTAGTCTCGCAGTAACACCTGACCAAAACAAAAGCTTATGCAAGTTACTTCCAAGACAGAAAGTCAATCGGCAATTCCCACATAGGAAGCGGCTTGCTCTGAAGGGCAGTCACCAGTGTTTTACAGGCACTTCTCAGTAATGAGATGAATTTAAAGTTTTTACTTATTAGCGTCACAGGTAAGGCTTACATAAAAGTTTATTGATTAGTCACGAGTAAGGCTTACATTAACATTGCAATGAAGTTACTGTGAAATTGCCCTAGTCGCCACATTCCGGCGCCTGTTCAGGTCAATGCACCGAACCAGCACGTCTTTCAGACTGTGGGAGGAAACCGGAGCACCTGGAGGAAACCCACGCAGACACGGGGAGAATGTGCAGACTCCACACAGACAGTGACCCAAGACGGGAATCGAACCAGGGTCCCTGGCACTGTGAGGCAGCAGTGCTAACCACTGTGCCACCCCTGTATCAATATGCAGTGAAAAGTATTGTTCTTTGCACGCTATAAAAACAAAGCATACCATTCATAGTCTAAGTTTATTTATTACTACCACAAGTAGGCTTACATTAACACTGCAATGAAGTTACTGTGAAATTCCCCTAGTTGCCACACTCCGGCGCCTGTTCGGGTACACTGACTGAGGGAGAATTTAGCACGGCCAATGCACCTTAACCAGCACGTCTTTCGGGCTGTGGGAGGAAACCAGAGCACCCGGAGGAAACTCACGCAGACATGGGGAGAACATGCAGACTCCACACAGACAGCGACCCAAGCTGGGAATTGAATCTTAGTTCCTGGCACTGTGAGCCAGCAATGCTAACCACTGTGCCACCCTGCCGCCACTTGTGACACTAATAAGTAAACTTTAAACTAAACTCAAGGGGTTACAAGCCAAGTATATGCCACCTGTCCTTCTAATTTAACTATTTCAAGAATGGCATACATTCTGGTGGAACAGCACTGCACGCCTTTTGCTATTTCTTGCTCAGTTCTGCATGCAATGCTCTGGATAGTGTCTGAGTTAAAGCTCTGAAGGTTCAGTTCCTCGCTTATTCTTATGCGATAAAGGCCAACATTCCATTAGCTTTTGATTAACTTTGGTATCGATGCACTAGCCTGTGGACATCCAAATCCCTTTACTTCCCCAGGCTCCTGTTATCTTACCTTGAAGAAAACCTTCCAACACATTCTCTCTTGGACCCAAAATGGATGACCTCGTACTTTCGCCCCTTGTACTTTGCCCATTTGGACTGTCCATGTCCCTTTGCAACTTCCCTCCAATCGCACACAATATACTCTTCCTCTTAACTTAAGGATCACCTGCAAACTTGGCTTTGTGCCACTCTGGTCCCATATTCCAAGTTGCTCACATTGTGAAAAGCTGAGAGCCCACTGCTGATCTCTGGGGGGGCATTTTGTTTCACCTTGCCAGCCAAAGAGCATTTTATCTTGACTCTTGTCTCCGACCTCACAACCAACTAATCATTCCATGGATGTCTCCAATTGCATGTTCTCTCCCTGATGCTACTAATCAAATGCTTTCTGGAATCCCATATAGGCAACCCTCTCCTATCCACCATACTTGTGACCTCCTTAAAAAATCTAGGCTGAATATTATACTTCAACAGCAGTGCAATAATAAAAATGATGAAAAACCCACTTTACCGAAGAAATGGAATACCACAACGACTAATACAGTGTAATCCACTCATGTAGTCCCACATGGGAGACTTATTAAGAAGGCTAATGCACATGGGGTACAGGGTGATCAGACAAGGTGGATTCATAATTGGCTTAGCGGTTGGAGACAGAGGGTGGTGACAGACGGCTGCTTTAGTGACTGGAGGCCAGTGACGAGTGGCGCACCACAGGGATCCGTGCTGGGCCCCCTATTGTTCGTCATTTATATAAAGGACATAGATGACTATGTGGGGGTGGGATCAGTAAGTTTGCCGATGACACAAAGATTGGCCGGGTGGTTAACAGTGAGGTTGAGTGTTGTGGGTTACAAGAAGGTTATAGACGAGATGGTCAAATGGGTGGATTAGTGGCAGATGGGATTTAACCCTGAAAAGTGTGAGGTGATGCCCTTTGGAAGGAGTAATTTGACAAGGAAGTATACTATGAAAGGTCTGACACCGGGAAGTTCCGAAGAACAAAGGGACCTTGGCGTGTTTGTTCATAGATCTCTGAAGGCAGAAAGACAGGTTAATAGGGTGGTGAAAAAAACATATGGCACACTCGCCTTTATCAATCGGGGTATAGATTACAAAAGCAGAGAGGTCATGATGGAGTTGTATAGAACTTTGGTGAGGCCACAGCTGGAGTAGTGTGTGTGCAGCTCTGGTCGACACATTATAGGAAGGATGTGAACGCACTGGAGGGGGTGCAGAGGAGATTCACCAGGATGCTGCCTGGGACGGAGCATTTAAGTTATAAAGAGAGGTTGGATCAGCTTGGGTTGTTTTCTCTGGAGCAGAGAAGACTGAGGGGGCGACCTGATTGAGGTGTTCAAGATTATGAGGGACATGGACAGGGTGGATAGGGAGCAGCTGTTCCCCTCAGTTGAAGGGTCAGTTACGAGGGGGACACAAGTTAAAAGTGAGGGGTGGGAAGTTTAGGGGGAATGTGAGGAAAAGCTTTTTTACCCAGAGGGTGGTGACGGTCTGGAATGCACTGCCTGGGAGGGTGGTGGAGGCGGGTTGCCTCACATCCTTTAAAAAGTACCTGGATGAGTACTTGGCACGCCATAACATTCAAGGCTATGGGCCAAGTGCTGGCAAGTGGGATTAGGTGGGCAGATCTGCGCCTTTCATGCATCGGTGCAGACTCGATGGGCCGAAGGGCCTCTTCTGCACTGTAGACACTTAAGAGCTTTACTCACCTGCAGGAGATCAAACTGCACTCTTCCCTCAATGTTGATCACTTTATTCTCTCTACGGCCCATTTGCCGAGACTGAAATGAGGAATCTCGGATTACAGATTTGATGCTGGGAATACGACCCAGGAATGGGAATGTCGACACCTAAAAAAATAACGCAAGTTACTCTGATTGATACATGATGATAACTACCCCAATGATGAAGATAAGTAACATTAGTGTTGATGCATTTGTGTTCTTTGCCACGTGCATGCGTCAGTCAGATCTTAACCATTACCCAAATTACTGAATCCCGGTGATATTAGTCACGTTTCTCCAATCGCAGCCTGGCCGCTCAAAGACAGTGAGGCTAGTGCAATTTAGAATCCAATAGAAATATTTCAGCTCTTCACTCTTTTTCCTCAGCAAATAAATCTTGACGAAGGACTGTTTGAGTGGCTGAATAAACACCAGATGGGACATGCAGTTCTAGAACTACACGGGTCTTGGTTTCACCTAGTTTCACTCCGCAGAGTGGCGGTTGCTTGCTGGAGGGTCAACTTATGAGTCCAAAGACGTGCTGGTTAGGGTGCATTGGCCATGCTAAATCCTGCCTCAGTGTATCCGAATAGGCGACGAGGGGGTTTTCACAGCAACTTCATTGCAGTGTTAATGTAAGCCTACTTGTGACTAATAAATAAATAATCTCATATGAACTCATAAAAGCTACAAGACCATCAGACATAGGAGCAGAATTAGGCTATCCGGCCCAAACGAGTCTGCTCCATCATTCAGTCTTGGCTGATACGTTTCTCAATCCCATTCTCCCACCTTTTCCCCGTAACCTTTGATCCGCTTACCAATCAAGAACCTATCTATCTCGGTCTTAATACACTCAATGACCCGGCCTCCTCTGTGACAATGAATTCCACAGATTCACCACCTCTGGCTGGAGAAATTCCTCCTGATTTAGGTTCTAAAGAGTCGTCCCTTTACTCTCGAGGCTGTGGCCTCGGATCCTGGTGTGTCCTACTAATGGAAACATCTTCCCCATGTCCATTCTGTTCAGGCCTTTCAGTATTCTGTAAATTTACACAGAAGATAGATGCTGGAGTAGGCCATTCGGCCCTCCGAGCCTGCACCACCATTCAATATGATCATGGCTGACCGTGCACTTTCAGAGTCCCACTTCCGCTTTCTCTCCATACCCCTTGATCCCTTTCGCCGTAAGGGCCAATTCCAGCTCCCCCTTGGACATATCGAACGAACTGGCCCCACCAGCTTTCTGTGGTATGAGATCCCCCCTCATCCTTCTAAACTCCATCGACTACAGATCCAGAGTCCTCAACCGTTCCTCATACCTCAAGCTTTTCATTTCTGGGGCCATTCTCGTGAACCTCCCCTGGACCCTCTCCAAGGACAGCACATCCTTCCTTAAGATACGGGGCCCAAAATTGCTCACAATATTTCGAATGTAGTACAGGAAATGTGGAAACTAGATTTCTTGCATCTGACTATCCTGATGGAATCGGCTATACATGGATACCGGTATCAGGGGAGGCCACCTTTGGACTCAGATGTGGCATCCTTCACAATCAGAAGCTCACTGCTGCCTCTCTTCAAAATGAGCTACTTGGCTGAGCTACTGGTTGGTCCCTGTCTGACCTATCCACTGATGCACCCATTACATTTCTAATCTCACTCACAAAGAGACAATTAAAGTCCAGTCACCTCTCAACAAGAGGCAAAAGGAAACTGGCCAAACGGTCACCAAGGCACCTAGCTGGAATTAAAAGAATGATGCAGCATAGAAAACCATAATTTAGAATCATAGAATCCCTAGTGTAGAAGGAGGCCATTCGAACCATTGAGCCTGTACTGACAACAATTCCATCATATCCCCATATTCCCACATATTTACCCTGTTAATCCCCCAAAACTAGGGTCAGTTTAGTATGGCCAATCAATCTAACCCACACATCTTTGGACTGAGAGAGGAAACAGGAGCATCCGGAGGAAACCCATGCAGAGACGGGGAGAAAGTGCAAACTCCACACAGACAGTGACCCAAGCCGGGAATTGAACCCGGGTCCCTGGCGCTGTGAGGCAGCAGTGCTAACCACTGTGCCACCGTGATCCAAAGTGTGGCAGCTCTTTGGAGGAGTGGTCTTCCCCATTACCCCTACAATTTTTTTTCTCCAAGTATTTATGGGCGGCATGGTGGCACAGTGGTTAGCACTGCTGCCTCACAGCTCCAGTGACCTGGGTTCAATTCCCGGCTTGGGTCACTACCTGTGTGGAGTTTGCATGTTCTCCCTGTGCCTGCGTGGGTTTCCTCCCAGAGTGCAAAGATGTGCAAGTTAGATGGATTAACCATGCTAAATTCCCTGAGTGTCCCAGGATGCATAGGTTAGAGGGATTAGCAGGGTAAATATGTAGGGTTGCAGTGATGGGGCCTGTGGGATTGTTGTCAGTGCGAAGGGCCGAACGGCCTCCTTCTGCACTGTAGGGATTCTATAATTCTATGATTTATCCAACTCTTTTTGAATGTCACTATTGATTCTGCTTCCAGCTTCACCTGAGACGTCGTATTTCAGACGACAACAGCTAGCCGCATACATATCTCATCTCAACTCTGGTTTTTTTTGGAAATCACCTTAAACCGACCCTTCTGCCACCAGAGACAGTTTTAAAGGAGGCACGAGGCAAGTTTCTTACACAGAGGGTGGTGGGTGCCAGGAACTCGCTGCCGGTGGGGGGAGGTAGTGGAAGCAGATATGATAGTGACTTTTAAAGGGGGCGTCTTGACAAATACATGAATAGGATGGGAATAGAGGGTTATGGTCCCAGGAAGGGTAGTCGAGCGGCATGGTCGGTGCAGGCTTGGAGGGCCGAAGGGCCTGTTCCTGTGCTGTAATTTTCTTTGTTCTTTATTCTCCTTATTTATCTTTTCAAAACGCCTCATGATTTTGAACACCTCTATCAAATCTCTCAACCTCTCAGGAACGCTGACGAAGGGTCATCTAGGTTAGAGATTTTCCAGCATTTTCTGTTTTTGTTTCAGATTCCAGCATCCGCAGTATTTTGCCTTTATCTCCTCTCAACCCTCTCTGGTCTAAGGAGAATAATCCTAGCCTCGAGGGTTTAAAAGTGCTTAACTTGGAGGTTTCAGCCTCATTGTTCCACAGGAGCAGGCTGAGGGTAAGGGAGCTTGTTTGTGCACTAATTTATTTAATTATTTTTCAGTTAAATTAGTGAAAAAAATCGGAGGTTTTTTTTCTAAACAGGAAATAGGCCCAGCAGCAGCCTGGGAAGGTTTTGGAGGGTTTAAAAGTAGGCCGCACCTTTGAGCGGGCAGCGTCGTTAGCGGGCAGCGGAGTGAGCAGGGGACAGAGTGTGAGCTATAAGGGCTTTGGCTCACAGGGCCTCGGCGAAGGCGAGGAAGGTTGTTTGTTTGTTTTTCTTCGGTTACACCCCCTTTTTTGTTTTATCTCCCAAAAACTAAAAAGGACATGGCTGGTATGAGTGGGAGGCCAGTATACTGCATTCGGTGTGGGATGTGGGAGTTCCTGGAGACAACTTGCCTCCCGGAAGTCCATATCTGTGCCAGATGTGTGGAACTGCAACTCCTGAAGGATCGTGTAAGGGAGCTGGAGCTGAGGCTCGATGAACTCAGTTTAGTTAGGGAAAATGAGAGAGTAATAGATAAAAGTTATAGTCAGGTAGTGAAACCAGGGTCTCGGAAGGAAGACACGTGGGTCACGGTTAGGAGGGGTAATAGTCAGAAGGGTGATGTGCCAGAAAGTACCCCAGTGGCAGTCTCCCATAAAAGAATGGGATGGGCAACAGATGGGAGAAGGGAAGGGAGTGAGCAGTCTGTGGAGGGATCCCCTGTGGTTGTCCCCCTCCAAAATAGGTATATTGTTTTGGATTCTGTGGAGGGGGATGACCCTCCAGGGGTAAGCCACGAGGACCAGATCGCCTCCACGGAGACAGGCTCAGGGGTCCGGAAGAGAAAGAAGGGGTTTAGGAGAGCGATAGTTGTGGGGGACGCAATGGTTAGAGGCACGGACAGGCGCTTCTGTGGGACTGAACGAGAATCCAGGATGGTAGTCTACCTCCCTGGTGCCGGGGTACTGGATGTCTCCGAGAGGGTAGGAAGCATATTTAAAAAGGAAGGTAGTCAAACTGATGTGATTGTACACATTGGTGGAAATGATGTAGGTAGGAAGAGCAGGGGGGTCATACGAGAGAAATTCAGGGAGTTGGGTGCTAGGCTAAAAAGTAAGACCTCCAGGGTAGCAATCTCTGGACTGCTCCCGGTGTCTAGTGCAAGTGAGGCTCGGAACAGGGAGATTCTACAGTTGAACGCGTGGCAAAAGGACTGGTGCAAGAGGGAGGGTTTTAAATTCATAGATAACTGGGAAATCTTCAAGTCAGGATGGCAACTGAACAGAAAGGATGGGTTACACCTTAACTGGAAGGGAGCAAATATCCTGGCTGGGAGTTTTGCTAGAGTGTTTCGGCAGGATTTAAACTAGTGTGGCAGGGGGGTGGGGAACAAAACAGTAGGTCAGTAAATACTGAGGCTGGGGTTGAGCTGGGGGCCAGGGCAAGGCTAGCTAAGAAGAGGGGCACTCTGGAGGAGGAGGACCCGACTGGGCCTGGAGGTCTGGAGTGCATCTGCTTCAATGCGAGGAGTGTAACGGGTAAAACAGACGAACTTAGGGCCTTAATGCTTATGCGGAATTTGGATGTGGTTGCGGTGACGGAAACTTGGTTAAAAGAAGGACAGGACTGGCAGCTGAATATTCCTGGGTATAAGTGTTTTAGGCGAGACAGAGGAGGGGCTAAAAAGGTGGGGGAGTAGCGATATTAGTTAAGGAGCATATTACCGCGGTGCAGAGGGTAGACAACTTAGAGGGGTCATGTACTGAGTCGCTGTGGGTGGAAATCAGAAACAGGAAGGGTGCAGTCACTATGCTGGGGGTGTACTACAGACCACCCAACAGCCCACGGGAAGTGGAGGAAAGGATATGTCAGGAGATTCTGGATAGGTGCAGAAAAAATAGGGTTGTTGTAGTGGGGGACTTTAATTTCCCTGGCACAGACTGGAAAGTGCTTAGGGCTGGGGGTCCGGACGGGGAGGAATTTGTAAAATGCGTACTGGAAGGTTCTTTGGAACAGTATGTAGATAGCCCGACTAGAGAGGGGGCTATACTGGACCTAGTTCTGGGAAATGAGCCCGGTCAGGTCGTCAAAGTTTCGGTAGGGGAACATGTGGCAAATAGTGACCACAACTCTGTTAACTTTAGGATAGTAATGGACAAGGATGAGTGCTGTCCTACGGGCAGGGTGCTAAATTGGGGGAAGGCTGACTATAGCCGGATTAGGCAGGAATTGGGGGATGTTGATTGGGAGAGGATGTTCGAGGGTAAGTCCGCGTCTGGCATGTGGGAGTCTTTTAAGGAACTATTGATAAGGCTGCAGGATAGGCATGTGCCTGTAAAAAGGAAAGATAGGAAAGGTAGGATTCGAGAGCCATGGATAACCAGGGAAATTGAGGATCTGATTAAAATGAAAAGGGAGGCGTACGTTAAGTCCAGGCAACTGAAAACAGATGGAGCTCTGGAGGAATACAGAGAGAGTAGGAAAGAACTCAAACGGGGAGTTAGAAGGGCAAAAAGAGGTCACGAGATGTTCTTGGCAGGCAGGATTAAGGAGAATCCTAAGGCATTCTATTCATATGTTAGGAACAAAAGAGTTGTCAGGGAGAAAATCGGACCTCTCAGGGACAAAGGAGGGGAATTATGCTTAGAACCCAAGGGAATAGGGGAGATCCTAAATGAATACTTTGCATCGGTATTCACGAAGGAGAGGGGCGTGTTAACCGGGAGTGTCTCGGAGGGAGGTGTTGACCCGTTAGAGAAAATCTCCATTACAAGAGAGGAAGTGTTAGGTTTTTTAGGGAACATTAAAACTGACAAAGCCCCAGGGCCTGATGGCATCTATCCTCGACTGCTCAGGGAGACGAGAGATGAAATTGCTGGGCCTCTGACGGAAATCTTTGTCGCTTCTTTGGACACGGGTGAGGTCCCTGAGGATTGGAGGATAGCGAATGTGGTCCCGTTGTTTAAGAAGGGTAGCAGGGATAACCCAGGAAATTATAGGCCGGTGAGCTTGACGTCCGTGGTAGGGAAGTTGTTGGAGAGGATTCTTAGAGACAGGATGTATGTGCATTTAGAACGGAACAATCTCATTAGTGACAGACAGCATGGTTTTGTAAGAGGGAGGTCGTGCCTTACAAATTTGGTGGAGGTTTTTGAGGAAGTGACAAAAACGGTTGATGAAGGAAGGGCCGTGGATGTTGACTATATGGATTTCAGTAAGGCATTTGACAAAGTCCCACATGGCAGGTTGGTTAAGAAGGTTAAGGCTCATGGGATACAAGGAGAAGTGGCTAGATGGGTGGAGAACTGGCTTGGCCATAGGAGACAGAGGGTAGTGGTCGAAGGGTCTTTTTCCGGCTGGAGGTCTGTGACCAGTGGTGTTCCGCAGGGCTCTGTACTGGGACCTCTGCTATTTGTGATATATATAAATGATTTGGAAGAAGGTGTAACTGGTGTAATCAGCAAGTTTGCGGATGACACGAAGATGGCTGGAATTGCGGATAGCGAAGAGCATTGTCGGGCAGTACAGCAGGATATAGATAGGCTGGAAAATTGGGCGGAGAGGTGGCAGATGGAATTTAATCCGGATAAATGCGAAGTGATGCATTTTGGAAGAAATAATGTAGGGAGGAGTTATACAATAAATGGCAGAGTCATCAGGAGTATAGAAACACAGAGGGACCTAGGTGTGCAAGTCCACAAATCCTTGAAGGTGGCAACACAGG
The DNA here is from genome assembly GCF_964213995.1 of Mustelus asterias. Classification (NCBI taxonomy): domain Eukaryota; kingdom Metazoa; phylum Chordata; class Chondrichthyes; order Carcharhiniformes; family Triakidae; genus Mustelus; species Mustelus asterias. Next base: position 951,582 of record NC_135821.1, on the reverse strand, counting down.
TGGAGAAGGTGGTGAAGAAGGCATATGGTATGCTTGCCTTTATAGGACGGGGTATAGAGTATAAAAGCTGGAGTCTGATGATGCAGCTGTATAGAACGCTGGTTAGGCCACATTTGGAGTACTGCGTCCAGTTCTGGTCACCGCACTACCAGAAGGACGTGGAGGCATTGGAGAGAGTGCAGAGAAGGTTGACCAGGATGTTGCCTGGTATGGAGGGTCTTAGCTATGAGGAGAGATTGGGTAGACTGGGGTTGTTCTCCTTGGAAAGACGGAGAATGAGGGGAGATCTAATAGAGGTATACAAGATTATGAAGGGTATAGATAGGGTGAACAGTGGGAAGCTTTTTCCCAGGTCGGAGGTGACGATCACGAGGGGTCACGGGCTCAAGCTGAGAGGGGCGAAGTATAACTCAGACATCAGAGGGACGTTTTTTACACAGAGGGTGGTGGGGGCCTGGAATGCGCTGCCAAGTAGGGTGGTGGAGGCAGGCACGCTGACATCGTTTAAGACTTACCTGGATAGTCACATGAGCAGCCTGGGAATGGAGGGATACAAACGATTGGTCTAGTTGGACCAAGGAGCGGCACAGGCTTGGAGGGCCGAAGGGCCTGTTTCCTGTGCTGTACTGTTCTTTGTTCTCTCCAATCTCTCCACCTTGGTGCCACTGTAGTTAATCTTTCCTGTACCCGCTTCAAGGCTTTGATATCTCCTAGCAACTTTTTAAGAATAGCAATGACAGAGACTTAGGTAGCTGCCCTCCATCTCAACCACAGGTAACATGTGGTACGAAGAGAAAAAATAAAAGGTTTGTCCTTTACATAGATTTTACAGCTCCGAAACATTGGTGTTTACACTCATAGAAACGTAGAAATTGGAAGCAGGAGTAGGCCATTCGGCCCTTGGAGCAATTCATTTTGATCATGGCTGATCATCAAATTCAATATCCTGATCCCCCTTCCCCCCCATACCCCTTGATCCCTTTAGCCCCAAGAGTTATATCTAATTTCTTCTTGAAATCAGACAACATTTTGGCCTCAACTGCTTTCTGTGGTAGTGAATTCCACACAATTGTCAGCCTCTAGTTGAAGAAATTTCTCCTCACCTCAGTTCTAAAAGGTTTCCCCCTTATCCTCAAACTATGACCCCTAGTTCTGGACTCCCCCACCATCGGGAACATTCTTTCTGAATCTACCCTGTCTAATCCTGTTGGAATTTTATAAGTTTCTATGAGATCCCCTCTCACTCTTCTAAACTCCAATGAATATAATCCTCACCCTGAATATAATCCTCTCCTCATATGACAGACCTGCCATCCCAGGAATCGGCCTGGTAAATCTTCGCTGTACTCCCCCTATAGCAAAGACATCCTTCTTCAGATAAGGACACCAAACTTGCCCACAATACTCCAGATGTGGCCTCACCAACACCCTGTATAATTGCAACAAACCATCCCTATCCCTAAACTCAAGTCCGCTCGCTACGAAGGCCAATGTGCCTTCTTTACTACCTGCTGTAGCTGCGCGCTTACTTTCAGCAGCTGATACATGAGGACTCCAAGGTCTCGTTGAGTATCCACCTCTTTCAATTTACACCCATCCAAGTAATAATCTGCCTTCCTATTATTGCTATCAAAGTGGATAACCTCACATTTATCCATATTATACTGCCACGCAGATGCCCACACACTCAGCCTGTCCAAATTACGATGAACCATCTCTGCATCCTCCTCACAGCTCACCCTCCTCCACTCCTTCCATTCTATTTCTTCCGTCAGCCACTTCTGTTCATTCTGTTCCTGTTTCCCCCTATATTAGTCAGTTGTGTCTTTAGTTTGTTTATTTTTAGTCACAAATAAGGCTTACATTTACACTAGTCGCCTTTTCGGGTCAATGCACCTCGCCAGCACGTCTTTCAGACTGTGGAAGGAAACCGGGGCACCCGGAGGAAACCCACGCAGACACGAGGAGAATGTGCAGACTCCACACAGACAGTGACCCAAGTTGGGAATCGAGCCCGGGTCCCTGGCGCTGTGAGGCAGCAGTGCTAACCACTGTGCCGCCCCTATATTAGCGTCTCATCGCTACATTTTTAAAAAAAATTGGTGTCCTGAGAAAGTGTGTCACTGGGTTGGGAATGTAGAACAATGTCACAAGCTCAATTAGTAATTTAAGAATGAAAGAACAAATCATGTTACTCTTACTCACCACTTATTGATCGGCTCACAACTGACATCAGCAAAGGCTGAAACCTCCCCTTTCAGCTGAGCAAGAGGGAAGGGCTTGCAGCACAATAAGATAAGTTTCAAAGCTGATTCTCAGTTCCTCTATAAACAATGATTGCCCTCAATTCTAACTTTCAATGTTTAGGCCAGACTCCAGGAACCCAGAGTCACACAGCCATATTCAGCTCCCTTAATCATTTTGTGATGCTAGTGTACCTCCAAGAATTATTTTTTTTAAAAATCATGTTCTCTGCAATTAGCAGCTTTGGGTTTTTCAAAAAAGTTTATTTATTAGACACAAGTAGGCTTACATTAACACTGCAATGGAGTTACTGTGAAAATCCTCCCTAGTCGCTACACTCCGGCGCCTGTTCGGGTACATCGAGTGAGAATTTAGTGTGACCAATGCACCTAATCAGCACGTCTTTCGGGCTGTGGGAGGAAACCGGAGGAAACCCACGCAGACACAGGGGGAACTTGCAGCCTCTGCACAGACAGTGACCCAAGATGAGAATTGAACCCGGGTCCCCGGCGCTATGAGGCAACAGTGTTAACCAGTGCCGGACTGTCTGACCTATTATTGCTGCTTTAATGGTTTAAATGGGGTTTTATTTATTTTCTAATCTGGGCCTCATGCATTGGCTTGGAATTTACGACAAGGCAGGTCATGTGTTTTGGACAGTTGTTATTTCATAGTGAATTCAAGGTTTCACTTTCAGTATTGGCCTGCTGTTTTAGTTTAGAAGGGGTTTGGACAACAGACTGAAAAGCAGTGTTTCTCTCTCTCTCTCTCTCTCCCTGGTATTAGAACTTCTGCTGGCTAGCTGGAAGCAGGTCTTGCCTTCCTGGAGTGACAATTCCTGCTGCTGGTGTCTCTCTCTCACTTCCCTGGTGTTTTGGGAAGCTGTTCTGAATTCAAGCTTTTGTGTGTGTGCATCAAGAAAACTGCACAATCCAACCAAAGGACAAGGTTAACAGCATCACGTGAGCATTTGTATTTTCTGTGCTAAACCTGTTTTTGTTCAAGGAAGTTTGGTTGATTGGAACATTTCATATATTTATTAAGGGTTATACAATATCGTGGTTGTTTTTCTTTCTTGTTTGTAATTGGTAAAAGTTATTGCTAATTTTCTTTCTATACATGTTAACTGTATTCTTAAATAAACTTTGTTTGATAAAAGCTCCCGAGTGGATCATTTGAATCATACCTGAAGTGAAACATAGCATGCTTACCTGAGCCAAATTCAAATTGCAAAACTTATGATCCAGTCAGACTTCATAAAACACTTTGGAGCTTCTGACCGGAATTATAACAATCATAGAATCCCTACATTGCGGAAGGAAGCCATTCAGTCCATTGAATCTGCACAGACTGTCCAAAACAACATCTTACCCTATGCATTTACAATGGCTAATCCACCTAACCTACACATCTTTGGACACTTAGGGCGACACAGTGGTTAGCACTCCTGCCTCACAGCACAAGAGACCCAGCTTCAATTTCCAGCTTGGGTCACTGTCTGTGCGGAGTCTGCACGTTCTCCCCATGTCTGCGTGAGTTTTCTCCGGGTGCTCTGGTTTCCTCCCACAGTCTGAAAGACGTGCTGGTTAGCTGCATCGGCCGTGCTAAACTCTCCCTCTGTGTACCTGAGCAGATGCCGGAGTGTGGCGACTAGGGGACTTTCACAGAAACTTCATTGTAGTGTTAATGTAAGCCTATTTGTGCCACTAATAAACTTTAAACTAAGGAGCATCTCGGCATGGCCAATTCACTTAACCTGCACATCTTCGGACTGTGGGAGGAAGCCCACACAGATATGGGGGAAAACATACAAACTTACAACAGACAATCCCCCTAACCTACACATCTTTGGACAATGGGCAACTTAGCATGACAAATCCACCTAGCCTGGACACCTTTGGACTGTGGGAGGAAATCGGAGCACCTGGAGTAAACCCACGCAGACACAGGGAGAACGTGCAGACTCCACACAGACAGTGACCCGAGGCCGTAATCAAACCCGGGTCCTTAGCGCCGTGAGGCAGCAGTGCTAACCACTGTGCCACCACTTGGATGGCCGCATGGTGGAAAAACCTGATGCGAAACCTCAGCTGCTGCAAAGACAAGAAAACCTAACTTGTCATGTAAAATTAGGACCAGGTTAGAGAAGATGCACTCTTAAAATCCATATTAAACACGAAGGCGCAGAGAAGTGGCTCATAATGCAATGTCATATTTACCTTCAGCGCTTGTGCCCGGTTGATCAGATACGGCAAATCAAAGTTCTGAATGTTGTATCCAGTAATTATATCGGGATCAGCCACGCGGATGAACTCTGACCAAGCCTAGCAAGAGGAAAAAATATTAATGTTAACAAGCCTTTTGTATACAGGTTATCCGCAAACCGAACACATCACAAAACCGGAATTTTTCTTAACCTTGACTTTTAGCACGGGAAGTCTAGTTGTTGGTCTGCACTGTTTGAGTTGATTTATTATTGTCACATGGATTAGCATACAGTGAAAAGTATTGTTTCTTGCGTGCTATATAGACAAAGCATACCGATCATAGAGAAGGAAAGGAGAGAGTGCAGAACGTAGTGTTACAGTCATAGCTAGGGTGTAGAAAAAGATCAACTTAATGTGAGGTAGGTCCATTCAAAAATCTGACAGCAGCAGGGAAGAAGCTGTTCTTGAGTCGGTTGGCGCACGACCTCAGACTTTTGTATCTTTTTCCCAACGGAAGAAGATGGAAGAGAGAATGTCCGGAGTGCGTGGGGTCCTTAATTATGCTGGCCGCTTTGCCGAGGCAGCGGGAAGTGTAGACAGAGTCAATGGATGGGAGGCTGGTTTGTCTTGTGATTCTTGTGGGTGAACGTGTCAAAACAAAATTACAGGTACCCTGTATTTATTATTCAATGGTAAATCCTACTTTTCTAGCTATTTACTGTAGACTACAGCTAGTCTTAGCTCAGGCGACAGTAATGCTGGACCTAGGCCTATATGCGGCATCCAAAAACCAAAATTATCTGAAACCCGAAACACAGTTGGCCGTGAGATGTTTGGATAAAGGATACTCAGCCTGTAAATATATATATGGTGACGCTAGTGTATCTTTAAGAATGTTTTTTAAAATCATGTTCTCTGCAGTTGTAAGCAGGCCTTTTGGTTTCATTGTTGCCGGGCTGTCTAGTAGAAGTCCTTTTATTGCTGCTTCAATGGCTTAAATGGGGTTTTGTTTATTTTTACTCGGGACCTCTGGTACTTTCTGGGATTTTTTCTTAATGACCCTGCATTGTGAGGGGAAAGATTGATTGAGAAGTCAAAGTCAGGTGGTTCCCCCCCCCAGAAAAATCCAAGGATTTATTTTTGGTTTAAAGTGAGAAGCTGTCCTCGTTGTCAAGTGGCATGAAGTCGGGAATGGGTTAATGAACTTCAATACTCGAAGTGTCACAGTGACCTCTGTGATATTTAGAGCTTGTGTGAGAAATACTGTAGAACTCATGTTTACATTAGGGTGTTTTCATGCTCATGTATCCAGAACAGATAAGAGCAACAGCTGTTGTGTGTTTTTCTGTTCAAGAATGTGTCTAATCCGTCATTTTGTATTCTTTAATTATGTATTGCTGTGTAACAATGGAAGCCTACATCTAGGCCTTTTGTGACGTATAATGATACCTTCATCATAACCTGTACCGATATACATTATACAAGTACCTACGAACGTATATAAACTGTTGTATGCCAATTAACTGGTTTGTATAAAGACTGTAACTTTGTACGTTAGTAAGATGCCCCACCAGTGCTCACAGAGAACAACAACACTCATGGCCTTGGGATAACCGTGAAGTAAACGCCAAGGCAGCAAGGTTCACACAGGAAGATGTGCAACTGCCTGGGAACCTGTGAGGCCTGGGAAACTGCGTACGTGCAAGGTGGGATATAAATGTATGTGTTTAGCCTGTATTTGCTGAGACATCTGAGGCCATGTTAGGCATTGGACGGTCTCCCACAATTGTGCAAGTAAACCAAAGTATTTTGATCTACGAATAGACTCAGAGGTATCTTTACCTACGACTTGGCAGGCAGGTTTTTTCTCTGTCTCCCTGGTCTTGTAAATTCTACTGGCTAGCTGGAAGCAGGTCTCCTGGCCTTCCTGGAGTGAAAGTCTGCTGTTGGCGGTTTGCTAGCTAGTAACTAGAGTCTCTCTCCCTGGTGTTTGGGGAAGCTGTTCTGACATCCAGCTTGCCTGTTGTGCGTGTATCAAGAGAACTGCAGCATCCAACCAAGGGACTAAGTTCCAGCATCACGCGAACATTCGTATTTTCTGCGCTAAACTTGCGGCAAGGGTTTTGTTTGAGGATAATTTGGTTGGAACATTTCATATGTTTGTCAAGGGTTATACAATATCATGGTTGTTTTTTTTTTCTTGTTTGCAAATAGTAAAAGGGATTCCGAATTTTCTTTCTATACATGTTAACTGTATTCTTAAATAAACTTTGCTTGATAAAAGCTCCCTAATAATCTTTAAACTAACCAGCACCTCTTTCGGACTGTGGGAGGAAACTGGAGCACCCGGAGGAAACCCATGCAGGCATGGGGAGAACATGCAAACTCCACACAGACAGCGACCCAAGCTGGGAATCGAACCCGGGTCCCCGACGCGGTGAGGCAGCAGTGCAAGCCACTGTGCCATGGTGCCACACCTGACATTTTAGAACATCCGTCTACTGCTCTAAGAGCCAGGGTGTGGGATAAATGTGACAATTACTTCATAAATGTTCAGGCATCTGAGTAATTAGTGTTTAAGACCACAGTACGCCCTCTATTTAAAACCATCATCGCAAAAACTAAAGGCACCGGGTATACATCTGGACTCATCACTGAAAGGACTGGCGGTACTGAGGAGTCATTTCAGAAGTAGTTGTTTTGTCTAAGTACGTGGGGTATGATTGTACAAAGAGAGATTTAACAGGAAGGTCATGGGGGAGAAGGAATAGACAGCAGTCACCAAGCAGCCTGACTCACACGCTTGCAGCTCATCTGCCTGCATTGCTTCTCAGCTGACGGATGGGAAACGGTCCAACAGGATCCAACAAAACGGAGACAGTAGCTCAAACTCACTTGAGCATGTCTCTGTACAGTAACACTGGAGCGATTTCACAGCAAAACTACCCATCTCATTAATGAATGATAAACACATCACATTTTACAGCATAGAAACAAGCCATTGGGCCCAACTGGTCCATGGCCATATATGTTCCACATGAGATTCCTCCCATCCTACTTCGTCTCACTCCATCAGCACCACTTTCTATTCCGTTCTCCCTCATGCGTTTATCCAGCTTCCCCTTAAATGCCTCAATGCTACTTACCTCAACCTCTCCATGTGGTGGCAGGTTCCGCAGTCTCCTCTCTCTCTGGGTCAAGGGGTATCTACTGATTTCTCACCTGCATTTATTGCGACCATTTTACATTCATATTTATTTATTAGTCACAAGTAAGGCTTACACTGCAATGAAGCTACTGTGAAATTCCTCTAGTTGCCACAGTCCAGCGCCTGTCCGGGTAAATGCTCCTAACCATCATGTCTTTCAGAATGTGGGAGGAAACCGGAGCACCCGGAGGAAACCCACGCAGACACGGGGAGAATGTGCAAACTCCACACAGACAGTGGCCCAAGCTGGGAATTGAACCCGGGTCCCTGGCGCTGTGAAGCAGCAGTGCTAACCACTGTGCCATTGTGCCGCCCTATTTATAGTCCCTAGTCTTGAGTTTCCCTCACAAGCCAAAATATTTTCTCCATGTCTATCTATTCCAACCAGTGAGGCGGCACAGTGGTTAGCACTGCTGCCTCACAGCACCAAGGACCCAGGTTAGATTCCCGGCTTGGGTCACTGTCTGTGCGGAGTTTGCATGTTCTCCCCGTGTCTGCGTGGGTTTCCTCTGGGTGCTCTGGTTTCCTCCCATAGTCCAAAGGCACGCTGGTCAGGTGCATTGGCCACACTAAATTTTCCCTCAGTGTACCTGAACAAGCGCCGGAGTGTGGCAACTAGAGGATTTTCACGGTAACTTCATTGCAGTGTTAACGTAAGCCGACTTGTGACTGATAAGTAAACTTTAAACCTCGAAGCGCTGCCGGCCAATTTGACGATTGGCAGCTCATCAGATCCACCAGCATCACTGGGAGTGGCAGCCACTGCTGGGACTGCAGACCCAAGAGCAAAAGCCATGAAACAGCCAGGGCACAGCTAAGTGGCATTTGAATTCAATTTTAGTAAGACGTCTCACAACACCAGGTTAAAGTCCAACAGGTTTATTTGGTAGCATGAGCTTTCGAGGCACTGCTCCTTCATCAGGTAACTCACCCCTGATGAAGGAGCAGTGCTCAGAGAGCTCGTGCTACCAAATAAACCTGTTGGATTTTATCCTGGTGTTGTGAGACTTCTTACTATGCCCACCCCAGTCCGACGCCGGCATCTCCACATCAAGTTCAATTTTACAAAGCGCTATCAGGTCACCCTCAGCCTTCTCTTTTCTGGGGAACAGTCCCAGCCGGTTAAGTTGAATATCACAACTAGGATTTGGTTCGGCTGCTGGCTCACCCTAATCCTGAACAGAGGGCGTGAAGAACATCCAATCCAAAAGTGCCCCTTCCCCAACCACAGGATAGTATAGTAGTCGTAGCTGTGGACCAGCCCTTCACACCAGCATTCACAAACGGCAACTACACGCAGGTGTCAAAAGACACGTTGACAGAAGTAGGAAGATTAGCTGATCTTTATTCCCCGGACCCCAAACATCACCGCCCCTCCCATCCCTCCTTCCATTAATCACACTCCCCCTCCCATCCATCACACGCCCCCATCCCTCCTCCCATCCATCCATCACACGCCCCCATCCCTCCTCCCATCCATCACACCACCCCCCCATCCATTACACCCCCCCTCCCATCCATCACACGCCCCCATCCCTCCTCCCATCCATCACACCCCCCCCTCCCATCCATCACACCCCCCCCCTCCCATCCATCACACCTCCCCATCCCTCCTCCCATCCATCACACCCCCTCCCTCCTTTCATCCATCACATCCCCCCCCTCCCTCCTCCCATCCATCAATCACACTCCCTCCTCCCATCCATCAATCACACCCCCCCTCCCATCCATCACACCCCCCCCTCCCATCCATCACACCCCCCCATTCCTCCTCCCATCCATCAATCACACCCCACCTCCCATCCATCACCCCCCCCCCATCCCTCCTTCCATCCATCACATCCCCCTCCCATCCATCACACCCCCCTCTCACCGCTCCTGCCATCCATCACACCACCCCCTCCCATCCCTCCTTCTGGGACTGGAATCCAGTGAGACCGGGCCCCAAGCGGTTTTGCATCAAATCAAATGGTGTCCAATTGTTTGAGTCACTCAAACAATCATTTATCCAAATTTATTTTCTGAGAAAAAGAAGTGGAGGGAAAAGTATTTCAATTGCAAAGTAAACCTATTCTTCGCGGGGCCGCAACAGTTCTTACTTCCACTGGAAAACCAATGAGTGCGTTAACTAGCTGTTGAATCGATACAAATTTCCTGCGATGTGAGAAGCCGTGTGAACTTTTCCTGGGAGCGATCAGGAAGCATGTTACTAATATGGTCAATAAAAAGCAAACGGCTCTCCATTTTGTGATATTTGTGTGAGGATATGGGCAAAAGCAAGGTCACAGATATTACCTGTAAATTACCCAGCTGAGCCTCTTCAAGGGTTGACTATGTAGTACGGAACTGAACACGAATAGGTGAGAGCGGGCAAAGATGGTCGATCTACTGATGATACAAAGTGTTGTTGCAATAGTAAACCTGCTCGGTACGAGAGGAACCGCAGGTTCAGACATTTGCTGTACGCGCTTGACTGAGCAGCCAATGGAGCGAAGCTACCACTGCGGGATTAGGACTGAACGCCTCCAAGTCAGAATCCCGCCTAAAAGAGGGTTAGTGAACAATCCCACACAACTTTTATGGCCATCTTTTACTTTGTGAGGGATCACAAAACTACCAGATTTACTGACTCGTTTCACTGCTTGCCATGGCGAGATTTGAATTTACGTTCTTAGTCCACAGCGACTAAGCTACCTTACGTTCTGCAGCGAGAACAAGAGTCACCGAAGCAAAAATATACTGACCAAGAAACGGACCAGTTTCCCTCCGCCCCTCTCCCTCCCCCAAATGGAACAAAAGTACCAAGGGTGAGGGTGTGTACACTCAGCCAAGCGTGGAACAGCCTCCCCCGCCGTGTAATTATGACTGATTAACATACTGGCTGGTTGGAGCTAAAAATGGAGAGGCTTGAGATACAAAACCGCAAAAATTTAAAAAAAGGCTTCACATAAATTTATCTCTTTGCTCAAAAACGCACATCATTAGAGTCTGCCTCTTAGGGGGAAGGGGGGATGCATAATCAGTTCTCCATCAGTACGTTTAAAAAATATATACATTGTTATCAAGTGCATAGTAGGATAGCACCAAAGCTGCAAGGAGCAAAAGGTGTAAATCCTTTCCCTTCACCACCCCCACCCGACCACCATGTGAAAGTTCAGAGGGTATAGGCACCAGCCAGTGCAGTGCTAACCCCCAATCGGCCAGGTTCAATGCATGGTACTGAGTTAAATATAATTGGTCTCGGCACTTTTGAATGTCCGCTGTGACAGCTCACTCTTGTGCGAGACCAAACTTTGCACATTCAAGTCTCGCTCTGGTGACTCAAAGCATAGAAGTCAAGCTGACAGAGCAATGCGGTGCTGAGGAAGGGCTGTGCAGTTGGGGGTGCCTCTTTTTGGATAGCAGATTAAACCGCATATCATTCCCCCAACCCATATCTCTCAGGTGGACATAGAAAATTCCTGACGAAGCTGTGAGGAAGGGTCATTCAGACTCGAAACATTGGCTCGATTCTCTCTCCACAGATGCTGTCAGACCTGCCGAGGTTTTCCAGCATTTTCTGTTTGTGTTGTAAAAGATCCCATGGCAGTATTCGAAGAGGGCCAGGGCAGTGTCCAGCCAAGACTTATCCCTCAACCAATTTCAACAAAACAGATTATCTGACCATTATCTCAATGCTGTTAGTGAAACCTGCTGTGCATTTTCTACATTACAACATAGAATCCCTACACTGCAGAAGGAGGCCGTTCGGCCCATCGAGTCTGCACTGACTACAATCCCACTCACGCCCTCTCCCCGTAACCCCATTCACTTACCCTACTAGTCCCCCTGACACTAAGTGGTAATTTAGCATGGCCAATCAACCTAACCAATGACAAAATGATGTGATGACCAGCTGACACTAAGGGACAATTTGGCATGGCCAATCCACCTAACCCGCACATCTTTGGGCCGTGGGAGGAAACCGGAGCACCCGGAGGAAACCCACGCAGACACGGGGAGAACGTGCAGACTCCGCACAGACAGTGACCCAAGCCGGGAATCGAACCCGGGGTCCCTGACGCTGAGAGGCAGCAGTGCTCACCACCGTGCCGCCCCGGGTGGCAACAATTGCAGCATTTCAAAAACTAGCTGCCAGGAAATCGCTTCATGACATACGGAGGTGATAGATAAATACAAGCGTCGTTCTACTTCTTTCAGAGAAAACATAACTCAGAATTCACACGGCCAGCAGTGACATCTGCTGGAAAATAGATGTGGATGTAATGTGCTCCCAATACGGTCAAATGGGCTTCACGATAACTTACAACTTCAGCAAAACCTTTTGGACAAAGCAGCAATTTCATTCTCGGAAAGGGAAACTACACTTTGGGCTGAGCTCAGCAGAATAAAATTCATCACAGGACTCTTGAGATCCGGACCCAGATCTCCAACGATTCACAACACCCCAGTGCTGAGGCTGCACGTGTACGTATCGACCATCGCCTTCCGTCCCACTGCAAATACCTTCAGCAGCTCGCCCTCCTTCTCAAAGCACAGGACCTGTGAGCCCACGATGCTGGCGCAAGATCGAAGGGTGAAGACATTACGGATGAAGGGGTCCTTTTCACCCTGTCGCAGCACCATGTTAGCAATCTGTATCACAGGGTCCTTGTCAGCCTCTGGAAAAATACCTTAAGAAAAAGGAAAGCAAAAATTCAAAGAATGATAACTGGAGCCAGGAATAACTATTTAATTATTGCATTGATATCACATCCGTAAAGAGGGACAACAGCAAGGATCCATATCCACAAAGCAAATATTCTCGAGTAGTCATTAAAATTTCTCGTAGGATCTAACAAATCATCTGACTACATGGTTCAAGAGATAACATTCTCAGGCTTATTTATTAGTGTCACAAGTAGGCTTACATTAACACTGCAGTGAAGTTACTGTGAAAATCCCCTAGTCGTCACACTCCGACGCCTGTTTGGGTACACTGAGGGAGGATTTAGCACGGCCAATGCATCCTAACCAGCACGTCTTTCGGACTGTGGCAGGAAACCGGAGCACCCGGAGGAAACCCACGCAGACACGGGGAGAACGTGCACACTCCGGACAGACAGTGACCCAAGCCAGGAATCGAGCCCGGGTCCCTGGTGCTGCAGTGCTAACCCACTGTGCCACCGTGCCCGTGCTGCATGATGGAACCTCATGCAGCGATGTCGTAATCCACAGTGACACAGAATGCTGTGATAGAGACATTGACCTGCATTCTAAGAGTGTATGATACAGGAGCAGGAGAAGACGTCCCCTCAGGCCTGCTCCATTAGTCAAGAAGGCCATGGCAAAACTCCAACCGTACCACTTTCCTGTCATATCCCTGCATGCCTTTGATTCCCTTGGGAGTCCAAAACTAACAGAACATCATCTTTCACACTGTTCACAGAGCTGTCGAGTGACAGATCATGGATCGGTCCTGTTCATCTCTCCCACACCCCACGCAAGCACGCGCGCGAACACACACACACACGAACACACACACACACGAACACACACACACACGAACACACACACACACGAACACACACACACACACGAACACACACACGAACACACACACACACACGAACACACACACACGAACACACACACACACACGAACACACACACACACACGAACACACACACACACACGAACACACACACACCCACGACCACACACACACCCACGACCACACACACACCCACGACCACACACACACCCACGAACACACACACACACGAACACACACACACACGAACACACACACACACACACACACGAACACACACACACACGAACACACACACACACGAACACACACACACACGAACACACACACACCCACGAACACACACACACCCACGAACACACACACACCCACGAACACACACACACCCACGAACACACACACACCCACGAACACACACACACCCACGAACACACACACACCCACGACCACACACACACCCACGACCACACACACACCCACGACCACACACACACCCACGACCACACACACACCCACGACCACACACAGCAGCAGGCCATGGCAAATTGGAAATGGGGCGAGTGCGGGGGGGGGGGTCCCTTTCTAACACAAGAACCATTTTACACGTTCTTTTATCAGGCAAAACGTGCATTAGAGAGGCAGCCCAAATGCATGCAAAGAAAAACAAACTCAGTGGAACGGACTCTTTCATGCAAATCATTTTCTTTTCCCCTTCATGCTGCATAATAAAAGCCTCTGTTCTACATCTGAGCATACCTTGGTAAAGGTACAAACAGAGGTCATTCAGTCAGCATTGTCTGTTAGCTCTTTAATACAGTAATCCAAAAATTACAGGGACAAAGGCATCGATTTTATCACCTGGCCCCGCTTCTTGCCCTCATTCAAAAATATTTATTCAAAAGCACTAAATCGCACAAATCAGATTCTCTCAGTTCAACTCAAGTCTGTGCTGGGTGGGTGGATCGCTTTCAGGTTGATGCCAATGGGTGGGGGGGGGGACAACTACAATTGACACTGGAGTTGGGAAGACTGGGACTGGGAAATGGGCCAGGGTTCCCCTTTCTCATCTGTTCTGCAAACCACATTTTGGTGAACACCGGGTGAGGATAAGGGGCGGCACGGCGGCACAGTGGTTAGCACTGCTGCCTCACAGCGCCAGGGATCCGGGTTCAATTCCAGCCTTGGGTCACTATCTGTGCGGAGTCTGCACATTCTCCCCGTGTCTGCGTGGGTTTCCTCCGGGTGCTCCGGTTTCCTCCCACAGTCCGAAAGACGTGCGGGTTAGGGTGAATTGGCCGTGCTAAATTCTCCCTCAGTGTACCCGAACAGGCGCCGGAGTGTGGCAACTAGGGGGATTTTCACATTAACTTCATTGCAGTGTTAATGTAAGCCTACTTGTGACTAATAAATAAACAAACTTTAAAAAAAGATTCAGAGTGTCTGTGATTCCCCTAAAGAGACAGTGAGTCTGCTGCACGCACATGCACACACACACACACGAGAAAGAATGGCTGCATCAGCAAGGCACCTGAACACCAGTGGAGCCCACGGACAGTACCAGAGGAGGAAAGGAACTTGGAAAAAGAACTTTTTAGAAAGATGCACTGGTCTGTTTTTCTCCGCTGAAGCAGACAAAAAGGTCAGCGTGCAAGAATGGGATGAGTTAAAGTAAACTTAAAGTTTATTTATTAGTCACGAGTAAGGCTTACATTAACACTGCAATGAAGTTACTGTGAAAATCCCCCAGTCGCCACACTCTGGCGCTTGTTCGTGTCAATGCTCCCTAACCAGCACGTCTTTCAGGCTGTGGGAGGAAACCGGAGCACTCGGAGGAAACCCACGCAGACACGGGGAAAGGGTGCAAACTCCACGCAGACAGTGACCCAAGCCGGCAATCGAACCCGGGTCCCTGGTGCTGGGAGGCAGCAGTGCTAATCAATATCAGCAGCTGAAGGAAAATACACCTTGCTGATGCCACTCACTCGAAGCCTTTTAACTGAGGTTTGTAAAGAGCGAATGTTTGGCCGCTGATTTTATGTAACGTACCCTTCCTGCCGGCGCACTCTATGTCGAAGCTCAGCACTCGGAGCGGAGGGATTTTCTGCCACTCGCCTTCTGCAGGGTGGCTGATGAATTCTGTCCAGGCAACGTCCACCTCGATCTGTGCCAAAGTCATCTGCACAACGCGGAAAAATAATTGGAGACAGAGACTGTCTGGTTAGCAAATGCAATGGCCGGTGTGCAACCTTTCCTTTTCATTCATTTTCAGGGTGTGGGCATCGCTGGCGAGGTCAGCACTTACTGCCCATGCTGAAATGTCTCGAGAAGGTAGCGATGAGTCTTTGAGTTTGAGTCTTTATATGCTCTGTTTGCGAACTGAAATCCCACTTACCTGATGAAGGAGCAGCGCTCCGAAAGCTAGTGGCTTTTGCTGCCAAATAAACCCGTTGGACTTTAACCTGGTGCTGTGAGACTTCTTACAATGTTAAAGGGAGCATGCAGTGTGAGAAGCGAGCCATGTATAGAGAAGGAAATTAGAGGGAAAATTGACTGCAGCCAATAGATAGTCCCTGGGTTTGATTTTTAGTGCATGCCAATTGGGATCCGATCCATTTGTAGGTTGCTGCTGGTGTTACAAAGCCTTCCAATGCCCCTCACAGCAGAATAATTAGAGAAAAACTGACAGCAAGGAAAAAAAAACAATGGGGGTGGAATTGAAAGAAACAGCATTAGCCTGGATTGTTATTCAGATGGGAAGGGCGTATGTAAGGATGTCAGTAGAGAATTGAATGCAGTTCCATCGTGAGGCCCCACATACTTGGGGCGGCATGGTGGCACAGTGGTTAGCGCTGCTGCCTCACAGCGCCAGGGACCCGGGTTTAATTCCGGCCTCGAGTCACCATCTCTGTGGAGTTTGCACCTTCTCCCCATATCTGCGTGGGTTTCTTCCAGGTGCTCCGGTTTAATATGAACATAAGAACTAGGAGCAGGAGTAGGCCATCTGGCCCCTCGAGCCTGCTCCGCCATTCAATAACATCATGGCTGATCTTTTTGTGGACTCAGCTCCACTTACCCGCCCGCTCACCATAGCCCTTAATTCCTTTACTGTTCAAAAATTTATCCATCCTTGACTTAAAAACATTCAATGAGGTAGCCTCAACTGCTTCACTGGGCAGGGAATTCCACAGATTCACAACCCTTTGGGTGAAGAAGTTCCTCCTCAACTCAGTCCTAAACTGCTTCCCTTATTTTCAGGCTATGCCCCCTAGTTCTAGTTTCACCCACCAGTGGAAACAACTTCCCTGCTTCTATCTTATCTATTCCCTTCATAATCTTATATGTTTCTATAAGATCTCCCCTCATTCTTCAGAATTCCAATGAGTATAGCCCCAGGCTACTCAGTCTCTCCTCATCATCCAACCCTCTCAACTCCAGAATCAACCGAGTGAATCTCCTCTGCACCCCCTCCAGTGCCAGTATATCCTTTCTCAAGTAAGGAGACCAAAGCTGTACACAGTACTCCAGGTGTGGCCTCACCAGCACCTTAGACAGCTGCAACATAATCTCGCTTTTTTAAAAACTCCATCCCTCTAGCAATGAAGGACAAAATTCCATTTGCCTTCTTAATTACCAGCTGCACATGCAAACCAACCTTTTGAGATTCCTGTACAAGGACTCCCAGGTCCCTCTGTACAGCAGCATGCTGCAATTTTTTACCATTTAAATAATAGTCCATTTTGGTGTTATTCCGACCAAAATGGATGACCTCACATTTACCAACATTGTACTCCATCTGCCAGACCCTCGCCCACTCACGTACATTACCTATAACCCTTTGCAGACTTTCAGCATCCTCCGCACACTTTGCTCTGCCACCCATCTTAATGTCATCTGCGAATTTTGACACACTACACTTAGTTCCCAACTCCAAATCATCTATGTAAATCATAAACAATTGCGGTCCCAACACTGATCCCTGAGGCACACCACGAGTCACTGATCGCCAACCAGAAAAACACCCATTTACCCCCACTCTTTGCTTTCTGTTAATTAACCAATCCTCTATCCATGCTAATACATTACCCGTAACACCGTGCACCTTTATCTTATGCAGCAGTCTTTGGTGCGGCACCTTGTCAAATGCCTTCTGGAAATCCAGATACACCACATCCACAGGTTCCCCATTGTCCACTGCACATGTAATGTTCTCAAAGAATTCCACCAAATTAGTCAAACATGACCTGCCCTTCATGAACCCATGCTGCGTCTTCCCAATGGGACAATTTATATCCAGATGTCTCGCTATTTCTTCCTTGATGGTAGATTCAAGCATTTTCCCGACTACAGAAGTTAAGTTAATCAGGAAATAGTTACCCGCCTTTTGTCTACCTCCTTTTTTAAACAGTGGCGTCCCATTTGCTGTTTTCCAATCTGCGGGAACCACCCCAGAGTCCAGCGAATTTTGGTAAATTACCACTCGTGCATTTGCTATTTCTCCCGCCATCTCTTTTAGTACCCTGGGATGCATTCCATCAGGACCAGGAGACTTGTCTACCTTTAGCCCCATTAACTTACCCAACACTTCCTCTTTCGTGATAATGATAGTTTCTTGGTTCTCACCTGCCATAGCTTTCCTCCCACACTCCAAAGATGTGCGGGTTAGGTCGATTGGCCATGATAAATTGTCCCTTGTGTGCCAAGATGTGCGGGTTCGTTGGATTGGCCATGCTAAATTGCCCCTTAGTGTAAACAGACGTGAGGGTTAGGTGGATTGGCCATGCTAAATTGCCCCTTAGTGTCCACAGACGTGAGGGTTAGGTGGATTGGCCATGCTACATTGCCCCTTAGTGTCCAAAGGTGTGCAGGTTCGGTGGATTGGCCATGCTAAATTGCCCCTTATTGTCCAAAGATGTGCAGATTAGGTCGATTGGGCATGGTAAATTGCCCCTTAATGTCAGGGGAATTAGACGGGTAAATACGTGGGGTTACGGGGATGGGACCTGGGCGGGATTGTTGTCAGTGCAGGCTCGATGGGCCAAATGGCCTCCTTCAGCACTGTAGATTCTATGATAGTCAAACAGCCACCAATCACTGTCTGTACACACAGGTAAAGAATGGTCAATTACCTCGGTGAAGCTCCAGAAATCTGTTGGTACAAGAGGGCGGCACGGTGACACTGTCTGTGTGGAGTCTGCACATTCCAAAGATGTGCGGGTTAGGTTGATTGGCCAGGTTAAAAATTGCCCCTTAGAGTCCTGAGATGCATAGGTTAGAGGGATTAGCGGGTAAAATATGTGGGGGTAGGGCCTGGGTGGGATTGTGGTCAGTGCAGACTCGATGGGCCGAATGGCCTCCTTCTGCACTGTAGGGTTTCTATGATTTCTATGATTCTCCCCGTGTCTGCGAGTGTTTCGTCCGGGTGCTCCGGTTTCCTCCCACAGTCCAAAGATGTGCAGGTTAGGTTGATTGGCCATTCTTAAATTGCCCCCTATTGTCCCAGGAAGTGTAGGTTAGAGGGATTAGCGGGGTAAATGTGTGGTGTTAGGGCCTGGGGTGGGATTGTGGACGGTGCAGACTCGATGGGCTGAATGGCCTCCTTCTGCACTGGAGGGTCGCTATGATTCTCCATGACCAGCAGGAGGAGAGTGGGAAAAGGGCAAACAATATGCAACAGCCCCCCTTTGCTAGCTGTGGACTTTTGTGTTCTTGTTTTTTTTCAACTAAGGGAGATTTAAAAGGCTTGAAAGTCATAAGAGCAAATGAAACAAAATGCAAAATACTGCGGGTGCTGGAAATCTAAAATGAAGACCAGATAATTCAAGTCAGGCAGTGTCTGTGGAGAGAGAGAGAGAGAGAGAGAGAGAGAGGGTTTCTTGACTTGCTGATAGATACTGGTATCTTCTATCTTTGATGAGAGAGAATGAAATGGGCAGGCATTCCAACTACTTCAGGCACCAACCTATTTAGGGAATTAAAATGGAATAAAACCTCTTTCAACCTGTTGTTTCAATATCATAAAAGAACAAAGCACTTCCTAAAGTGCGCGCCTGGAGGCACGTGGGCTTATAACAAAGGTTTCTTTTTTGGTCACGATCTGAAGCCCAGAATTTCAATGGAGCATAAAACTAAATGACACAGAGGAGCATCTCCAAACCACTGTGGGTTTTAACCACCATCATAAACATGCAAAACTCATTAGAAGCTATGATAGTTGAACCGGCAACATGCAACTGAAGAAACAAGAGCACGAACAAGAGGCCACACACAAAAAAAGGGGAGAGCAAGGATGGAGAAAGAGCAGCATATCAGAGAATCCCGACAGTGCAGAAAGAGGCCATTCGGCCCATCGAGCCTGCACCGCCAACAATCCCACCCAGGCCCTATCCCTGTAACCCCATGTATTTACCCTGCTGCTCCCCCTAACAAGGGGCAATTTAGCACAGCCAATCCACCTAATTGGGGGGCGGCATGGTGGCACAGTGGGTTAGCACTGCTGCCTCACAGCGCCAGGGACCCAGGTTCGATTCCCGGCTTGGGTCACTGTCTGTGTGGAGTTTGCACGTTCTCCCCGTGCCTGCGTGGGTTTCCTCCGGGTGCTCCGGTTTCCTCCCACATTCTGAAAGACGTGCTGGTTAGGGTGCCTCGACCTGAACAGGTGCCGGAGTGTGGCGACCAGGGGAATTTCGCAGTAACTTCGTTGCAGTGTTAATGTAAGCCTTACTTGTGAATAATAAACAAACTTTTAATCCACACATCTTTGGACTTGTGGGAGGAGACTGGAGCACCCGGGAGGAAACCCCCCACGCAGACACGGGGAGAACGTGCAAACTCCACACAGACAGTGACCCAAGGTCGAAATTGAACCCGGGTCCCTGTGCTGTGAGACAGCAGTGTTTAACCAGTGTACCAACAGCTAATTTTCTGGTTTGGCCTCATTGAATTTTGTGAGCTTGAAAGTTTGCCAACGAGCCAATTATAACTTCAGAGCCATTAACATCAACAACTTGAGATGTACATTAATTAAAGAGAACAGGATTTTAGATGTGGTCTAACATTAGAGATAGGCGTCTCAGGAATGAAATCATGAAACCACAAAGGGAGATGGGGGGGGGAGGGGGGGGGGGGCAGAAGTTTGGAAATTACCTTTGCAAATGGCAATCGATGGGAGATGAACTATTCATTTTATACCCGAGACCGATAATAGCTTTGGTTAACAAAAATACAAAGGGATACGGGGAAGGATGTGCATGTGTAGTGTTAGGTCTCCTCGAATGGCAAACATGTTCAAGGGACTGAATGGCCGTCCGGTTCCCCTGGCCTCTAGAACTCTGTGGTATGCAGCTATGACTCTGGACATTATGGTGAATGATTATCTAAGTCAGCCCCGATCCACACATCCATATTATTTAGTGCCCAAAATAACGGATTCGATCAACTTCAGGCATGGTTCAGAGAGTAGGGCCCTCAACTCTGAGTCACGAGGTTGTGGGTTCAAGTCCCGCTGCAGAGAATTGATCCCAAAATCTGGGCTATATACATGCAAGTTCTTCTGAATATTGCGGAGAGAAAATGTTTGTTCAGTTTAGCCATAAGACTAGCAGATGCCGTATTACGTCACATTCAACACATTCCCACATTTCCCAAAGCTGTACATTAGAAGGTCTGTATTTAACCAGCTTTACCCACAGGCTCTGCAAAGACATCTCCCGAACAGAAGGACTATCCTTCCAGGAATTGGAACCTTTGACAAGGTGCCTCACGGTGCCTCACGGGAGACTGCTGAGTAAAATAAGGGCCCATGGTATTCGAGGCAAGGTACTAACATGGATTGACGATTGGCTGTCAGACAGAAGGCAGAGAGTTGGGATAAAAGGTTCTTTCTCAGAATGGCAACCGGTGACAAGTGGTGTCCCGCAGGGTTCAGTGTTGGGGCCACAGCTGTTCTCTTTATATATTAACGATCTAGATGACGGGACTGGGAGCATTCTGGCCAAGTTTGCCGATGATACAAAGATAGGTGGAGGGGCAGGTAGTATTGAGGAGGTGGGGAGGCTGCAGAAAGATTTAGACAGTTTAGGAGAGTGGTCCAAGAAGTGGCTGATGAAATTCAACGTGGGCAAGTGCGAGGTCGTACACTTTGGAAAAAAGAATAGAGGCATGGACTATTTTCTAAACGGTGACAAAATTCATAATGCTAAAGTGCAAAGGGACTTGGGAGTCCTAGTCCAGGATTCTCTAAAGGTAAACTTGCAGGTTGAGTCCGTAATTAAGAAAGCAAATGTAATGTTGTCATTTATCTCAAGAGGCTTGGAATACAAAAGCAGGGATGTACTTCTGAGGCTTTATAAAGCACTGGTTAGGCCCCATTTGGAGTACTGTGAGCAATTTTGGGCCCCACACCTCAGGAAGGACATACTGGCACTGGAGCGGGTCCAGCGGAGATTCACACGGATGATCCCAGGAATGGTAGGCCTGACATACGATGAACGTCTGAGGATCGTGGGATTATATTCATTGGAGTTTAGGAGGTTGAGGGGAGATCTGATAGAAACTTACAAGATAATGAACGGCTTAGATAGGATGGACGTAGGGAAGTTGTTTCCATTAACAGGGGAGACTAGGACGCGGGGGCACAGCCTTAGAATAAAAGGGAGTCACTTTAGAACAGAGATGAGGAGAAATTTCTTCAGCCAGAGAGTGGTGGGTCTGTGGAATTCATTGCCACAGAGGGCTGTGGAGGCCGAGACGTTGAGCGTCTTCAAGACAGAAATTGATAAATTCTTGATTTCTCGAGGAATTAAGGGCTATGGGGAGAGAGCGGGTAAATGGAGTTGAAATCAACCATGATTGAATGGTGGAGTGGACTCGATGGGCCGAATGGCCTTACTTCCGCTCCTATGTCTTATGGTCTTATGGTCTTAATTACTGCTTGAGGCAAGGAAAATACCTTGAGGGGAGGCAACAGCCTAGCGGTATTATCACTCGACTATTAATCAGCTAATGTTCTGGGAACTCGGGTTCGAATCCCGCCACAGCAGATGGTGGAATTTGAATTCAATTTTTAAAAAATTATCTGGAATTAAGAACCTACTCTACTGGTGACCGTGATACCATTGTTGATTGTCAAGAAGGGAATCTGCCATCCTTACCTGGTCTGGGCCCACACGTGATTCCAGAGCCACAGCAAAGTGGGCAATAAATCCTGGCCCAGTCAGCGACGCCCACATCCCAAGAATGAATCAAAAAAAAACCCCAATCTCACTTTAAGGGTCTGTACTTGAAGTGCATGAGCTTTATGTGACATTTGCCCCATTCTGTACCCATCCTTGTAATGTTTAGAAGGAGCAGTTTAGAAGGAGCTTCAATCAAAATCCACCAAACACATCCACACCCAACCCAGGAGCCACAGCAATGTGGTTGACTCTCAACTGACCTCGGGCAACTGGGGATGGGCAATAAATGTTGGCCCAACCCAGTGACGCCCATGTCACACTAACAAAAAAAAACACAAGGTTCTACTATCCTCTAAAAATCCAACCCAACTAGCCTTTGGTCAAACACACCTTTCTGGGATTGTCCCTTGATGCGGTAGAGTTTCCTGTTGTCTGTTCTTCCCTTAACAAGTACTTTCCAGCAGGCAATTCTATCCAGTTACAGCCAATGACATCACTGTCCACCATGAATCTATCAAAATATTGCAGGAAGGGGAGAAAAATGCAACATTTAAAGGAAAAATTATACTCAATCTTTTTTTTAAAACAGTGCCCTTCCACACACTGTGGGTTCAGGGTCTACCCGACTCAATGGAAAACCCCTTCAGGCTTGTGGAATACCAAGCGCAGTAATGGGTGCTTTTGTGTTAACACCATTTTCCCACCAAATGTGGTTAAAAGACATGCTGGTTAGGGTGCATTGGCCGTGCTAAATTCTCCCTCAGTGTACCTGAACAGGCGCCGGAGTGTGGCGACTAGGGGATTTTCACAGTAACTTCATTGCAGTGTTAATGTCAGCTTACTTGTGACTAATAAATAATCTTTACTTTTTTTTTAAACTTTAAAAAAACCAAATGGATCCAACATCTCTTCCGAAAGCAGGCATGAATGCGGCACAGTGGGGGCGGCACGGTGGCACAGTGGGTTAGCACTGCTGCCTCACAGCGCCAGGGACCCTGGTTCGATTCCCAGCTCGGGTCACTGTCTGTGTGAAGTTTGCCCATTCTCCCTCGTGTCTGCGGGGATTTCCTCCGGGTGCTCCGGTTTCCTCCCACGGTCCAAAGATGTGCGGGTTAGGTTGATTGGCCATGGTAAGTTGTCCTTTCATGTCAGGGGACTAACTAGGATAAGTGCATGGGGTTGTGGGCACAGGGCCTGGGTGGGATTGTGGTTGGTGCAGACTCGATGGGCCGAATGGCCTCCTTCTGCACTGTAGGATTCTATGGCACAGAATATCTGAAGTTCCCTCGCAGCAGTGGCCTCTACAACACTGATAAATAGCCAAATTTCAGCGAACAAGGAACACAAGAGAGGGACATCCGAACAGTTAGTCGTTTTGCGTGCAATCTCATCGCACTTCAGAGCGGAACAGTTCATGATGTTGAACTGAACAATGGCCAACAAGTAGTCAGGAGCTTGTTTCACAGAATCACAGAACTGTTACAGCACAGAAAGTGGTCATTCGGCCCATCATACCTTCAATGGTTCTCCAAATGAGCAATCCATCTTATGCCATTTCCCTACCTTCTCCCCACGACTCTGTGCATTCTTCCTTCTCACGTAACTATCTAATTCCCTTCTGAATGCCTCAGTGGAACCTGCCTCCACCACACTTCCAGGCAGTGCATTGCAGATAATCTCTTCCTCGATGTCAACAAAACGAAGGAGATTGTCATCAACTTCTGGAAGTGTAAAGGAGAACATGCCCCTGTCTACATCAACGGGGCCAAAGTAGAAAGGGTCGAGAGTTTCAAGTTTTTAGGTGTCCAGATCACCAACAACCTGTCCTGGTCCCCCCATGCCAACACTGTAGTTAAGAACATAGAACATAGAACATTACAGCACAGAACAGGCCCTTCGGCCCACGATGTGGTGCCGACCTTCATCTGAAACCAAGATCAAGCTATCCCACTCCCTACCATCCTGGTGTGCTCCATGTGCCTATCCAATAACCGCTTAAATGTTCCTAAAGTGTCTGACTCCACTATCACTGCAGGCAGTCCATTCCACACCCCAACCACTCTCTGCGTGAAGAACCTACCTCTGATATCCTTCCTATATCTCCCACCATGAACCCTATAGTTATGCCCCCTTGTAATAGCTCCATCCACCCGAGGAAATAGTCTTTGAACGTTCACTCGATCTATCCCCTTCATCATTTTATAAACCTCTATTAAGTCTCCCCTCAATCTCCTCCGCTCCAGAGAGAACAGCCCCAGCTCCCTCAACCTTTCCTCATAAGACCGACACTCCAAACCAGGCAGCATCCTGGTAAATCTCCTCTGCACTCTTTCCAGCCCACCCAGAAAGCCCACCAATGCCTCTACTTTCTCAGAAGGCTAAGGAAATTTGGCATGTCAGCTACGATTCTCAGCAACTTTTACAGATGCACCATAGAAAGCATTCTTTCTGGTTGTATCACAGCTTGGTATGGCTCCTGCTCTGCCCAAGACCACAAGGAACTACAAAAGATCGTGAATGTAGCCCAATCCATCAAGCAAACCAGCCTCCCATCCATTGACTCTGTCTACACTTCCCGCTGCCTCGGCAAAGCAGCCGGCATAATCAAGGACCCCCACACACCCCGGACATTCTCTCTTCCACCTTCTTCCATCGGGAAAAAGATACAAAGTCTGAGGTCACGTACCAACCGACTCAAGAACAGCTTCTTCCCTGCTGCTGTCAGACTTCTGAATGGGCCTACCTTGCATTAAGTTGATCTTTCTCTACACACCTAGCTATGACTGTAATACTACATTCTGCACTCGCTCCTTTCCTTCTCTATGAACGGTATGCTTTGTCTGTATAGCGTGCAAGGAACTGCTTTTCACTGTATACTAATACATGTGACAATAATAAATCAAACCAAAGATCCTAACCACTTGTTGCATCAAAATGTTTTTGTGACCCCGTTGCTTAGTTATCTAAACTCTGTACTCTTTCATTCTCATCTCTTCCACGAGTGGGAACAGTTTCACCCCCACCTATTCTGCCCAGACCTCTCACTCTTCTGGATACCTTTATCCAAACTCCTTCCAAGAAAAACAGCTAACAGAGCAGGCCAAACAGCCCAGCTAATTGTCTAAAGCCTGAAATCTTGCCTGAAATCAGCGGAGCTGCTTAGATAGATCAGTATAAATATAGGGAGTTAATGAAGTGCAAAGGCATTATTGAACTACCTGAGATAGTCAGCATTATATTATGAGCAGAGCTTCTGTCATTGATTATAGTTGTGGCACACGATTGGCGCTATTTAAACAATCTGTGCTGTGTGCAGAGGGTGTGGGTGCACTCATTTTGTCACTAGTGGGACTTGGGCCATTTCTGCGGCTCACAGACAGCCCCTATTGGCAAAAGCCCAACACTACAAGCAACAGGACATAGCGCATTTCAAACAGGCAAGCTACAACTGCAACACTATGTCCTGCACTCTCTCCTTTCCTTCTCTATGAACGGTATGTTTTGCCTGTACAGCGCACAAGAAACAATACTTTTCACTG
Source organism: Mustelus asterias (assembly GCF_964213995.1). NCBI lineage: Eukaryota > Metazoa > Chordata > Chondrichthyes > Carcharhiniformes > Triakidae > Mustelus > Mustelus asterias. The sequence continues at coordinate 925,677 of NC_135821.1, read as the reverse complement.
TATGCTAATACATGTGACAATAATAAATCAAATCAGATTTAGACTATCATACTTCCTCGCTCAAATCAAAAGGTTCACGGAAGAAAGTGGAAGATGACATTTAATGTGGATAAGTGCAAAGTAGTTCATCCTACCAAACTGAATTTGGAGACGGTTTAAGATAATTTAATTTGATTTATCGTCCCATGTATCGTTCGATTCCTGGCTTGGGTCACTGTCTGTGTGGAGTTTGCACGTTCTCCCCCGTGTCTGCGTGGGTTTCCTCCGGGTGCTCTGGTTTCCTCCCACAATCCCAAAGATGTGCAGGTTAGGTTGATTGGCCATGCTAAATTGACCCTAGTGTCAGGGGGATTAGCAGGGTAAATATGTGGGGTTACGGGGATAGGGTGGGACTGTTGTCGATGGAGGCTGAATGACCTTCTGTACTGTAGGGATTCTATTGGGTTACAGTGAAAGAAGTGCTGTTTCTTGCGCGCTATACGGACAAAGCATACTGTTCATAGAGTACATAGGGGAGAAGGAAAGGAGACGGTGCAGAGTGTAGTGTTACAATCATAGCTAGTGTGTAGAGAAAGATCAACTTAATATATGATAGGTCCATTCAAAAGTCTGATGGCAGCAGGGAAGAAGCTGTCCTTGAGTCGATTGATACGTGACCTCAGACTTTTGTATCGTTTTTCCCGATGGAAAAAGGTGGAAGAGAGTGTGTCCGGGGTGCGGAGGGGGGTCCTTAATTATGCTGGCTGCTTTTCTGAGGCAGTGGGAAGTATAGGCGGAGTCAATGGATGGGAGGCTGGTAAAGGGTACAAGTAGGTGCAGGAGCAACAGGACCTGGCTATATCTGTGCATAAGGCATTGCAAGTAGCAGGGCAGGTTGACAGCACGGTTGAAAAAGCATTCCGTATCCAAGGCTTTACAAATAGGGGCATTGAGTACGAGAGCATGGAAGGGTTATGTTGGACTTGTACAAGATATTGGTTTGGCCACAACTGGAGTATTGCACCCAGTTGTGACTGCCACAACGTTTGGAAGGATTTAATGAAGACATTGCAGAGAGCGTAGAAAAGGTTCACAAGAATAGCTCTAGGAATTGAAACTTAAGTAACAAAGCCAGATTGACCAAGTTAGGTGTGATTTCCTTGGAAGGAGTTCGGATAAAGGTATCCAGAAAAGTGAAAGGTCTGGACAGAATAGATGAGGTGAAACTGTTCCCACTCATGGAAGAGATGAGAATGAAAGAGCACAGAGTGAAGATAACTGAGCAACGGGGTCACAAAGAAAAACAATTTGATGCAACAAGTGGTTAGGATCTGCAATGCGCTGCCTAGAAGTGTGGTGGAGGCAGGTTCCATTGAGGCATTCAAATGGGAATTAGATAGTTACGTGAGATGGAAGAACACGCAGAGTTGTGGGGAGAAGGTAAGGAAATGGCATAAGATGGATTGCTCATTTGGAGAGCCATTGCAGGTATGATGGGCCGAATGGCCACTTTCTGTGCTGTAACAGTTCCGTGATTCTGGGAAACAAGCTCCTGACTATTTGTTGGCCATGGTTCAGTTCAGCATCATGAACCGAGTCAGGAGATTGTGGTTTCAAGCCCCATGCCAGTGATCTGACATATAATCCAGGCTGACACTCCCAATGCCATGCTGTGTCATAGAGCCATAGTTTTACAACGCAGAAATAGACCCCTTGGCCCATCATGTTGGTGCTGGCCGTCAAACACCTATCTATTCGAATCCCATTTGCCAGCACTTGCTCCATAGCCCTGTCTGCTATGGTATTTCAAGTGCTCATCTAAATGCTTCTTAAACGTTAAGGGTTCCCACCCCCACCATCCTTTCAGACACTGAGTTTCAGATTGCCACCACCCTCTGGGTGAGCAAGTGTTTCCCCAAATCCCCTCTAAATCTCCTGCCCCGAACCTTAAATCTGTGCCCCCTGGTTATTTACAAAGGGGGAAAGATTCTACTCTATGTTCCTCATCATTTTGTACGCCACAGTCAGGTCCCCCCCCTCGGCCTTCACTGCTCTAAAGAAAACAACCCCAGCCTAACCAGCCACTCTTCATAGCTGAAACACTCCAGCCCAGACCACATCCTTGTGAATCTCCTCTGCAGCCTCTCTACTGCAATCACATCCTTCCTCTAGTGTTGACCAAAACAGCACACAGTGCTCTAGCTGTGGCCTAAAGAGCGTTTTATACAGCTCCATCTTATATGCCTCGGCTAATAAAGGCAAGTATCTCATAAGCCTTCTTAACCATCTTATCTGCCTGTCCTGCTGCCTTCAGGGATATTCGGACATGCGCAGTGGAGCACTATACTGTCGGAGGTGGCGTCTTTCAGATAAGATGTTAAACCAAGACTCATCTGCCCTCTCAAGTGCACCCAGAAAAGGCCCATGGCACTATTCAAAGAGAAGGGGAGGTCTCCCTGAAGTCCTGGGTCAACTCTGATCTTTCAACCACCACCACCTAAAAAACAAAAGCTGGTTATTTCTTTCATTGCTGTTTGTGGGATCTTGCTGTGTGCAAATTGGCTGTCATGTCATGGCCTCCCATCCATTGATTCTGTCTACACTTCCCGCTGCCTCGGGAAAGCAGCCAGCATAATTAAGGACCCCACACACCCCGGACATTCTCTCTTCCACCTTCTTCCGTCGGAAGAAAGATACAAAAGCCTAAGGTCACGTACCAACCGACTCTACAGAAACCCTACAGAGCAGGAGGCGGCCATTTGGCCCATCGAGTCTGCACCGACAACAACCCCACCCAGGCCCTATCCCTGCTTAGTTACCCTGCTAATCCCTCCAGCCTATCACATCTCGGGACATTAAGGGTTAATTTAGCATGTCCAATCAACCTAACCCGCACATCTTTGGACTGTGGGAGGAAACCGCAGCACCCGGAGAAAATCCACGCAGACACGGGGAGAATGTGCAAACTCCACACAGACGGTGACCCAAGTTGGGAATCGAACCCAGGTCCTTGGCGCTGGGAGGCAGAAGTGCCAACCACTGTGCCACCGTGCCGCCCTCAAGAACAGCTTCTTACCTGTTGCCATCAGACTTTTGGATGGACCTACCACATATCGAGCTGATCTTTCTCTTCACCCTATCTGTAACTGCAACACTACATTCTGCACTCTCTCCTTTCCTTCTCCCCTATGTACTCTATCAACGGTATGCTTTGTCTGAATCGCGCGCAAGAAGCAATGTTTTAGATTGTATCCCAATATGTGTGACAATAATAAATCAAATCAAAATGTTTCCTACATTACAACAGTGACTACACTCCAAAAGTACTTCATTGGTTGTAATGTGCTTTAGGATGTCCTGAGATTGTGAAAGATGTTACATAAATGCAAACACACTCTGCATTCTTTAATACATACATAAATAGCAGTAAATACCTGATTTCAAAGTCAATGTTGGCCTCATATGACTGATAGTTACACATTGGGGTCGATCCAAAGCGGAATCCTTGCTCGAGCAGGCGTTTAGCAGGGGCGATTAAACGAGGTAATGCCATTGTAATCTTCAGAAACGGCGTCTTAGTGTTTCCTCCATAGCCGTACATATCTGTAATTACACATCATTCACCTCCTGAAAACATGCCCTCATGAATGTCGAAACATATTGATTTTCTTTCTGCCTTTCCTCAACATAGTTAACCTTGCTCGGGACATCCCCTTTGAAGCAGCCATCTCTCCGGTGCATTGTCAAAGTGGCCTTCTGTGATGACCCCCACGAGATCCACAGTGAACGACTGATTGATCTCCCTCTGGAGATTGTTGAGTAAGAGTTCTCCTGGTAACAACGCAGTGGCTTGCCCAACTGCAACTCAATAACTAAGCCTGTTACCCACCACCGACGCTCAGTAGCAGCAGTGTGTACTATCTACAAGATGCACTGCAGCAATTCACCAAAGATCCTTAGACAACACCTTCCAATCCCACGACCACTTCCACCTAGGACAAGGGCAGCAGACACATGAGAACACCACCACCTGCAAGTTCCCCTCCAAGCCACTCACCATCCTGACTTGGGAGCATATCACCGTTCCTTCCCAATCGCTAGGTCAAGATCCTAGAATTCCCTCCCTAACGGCATTGTGGGTCAACCCACAGCACCCGGATTGCAGCAATTCCCTAGTTGCTCATCCCTAGTTGCCCTTGAGAAGGCAGCTCACCACCACCTTCTCAAGCGGCAACTAGGGATGGGCAATAAATGTTGGCCTAGCCAGCGACGCCCATGTCCCAAGAATGAATTTTTTAAAAACCCAAGACTGGGCCTGCAGAACTGCTTGTCCCAAGTAGGAACGAGTGCGTGGACACCACGGTAGTGGTGTACTTTGCATTTTGCAAATAAACTATGTTGCTTTCCAGGCGGGCTTCCTGAGTTATTTACAACTTACTTCCTTGCAAAACTAGGTAACACGCCATAATAAATGCAAGCCGTTGTAAAGTGTCCTGGGCTATTCAACTGCACGGGTCCTCATGGAGGCCAGTTATCTGATCACTTGACACCCACATATGAAAGCTTTCCAGCATTTTCCGTTTTATTTCACATCAAGCCATCTCCAACTAGAATTCATTCTTCTCGGATCTGGAAACCAAAGTACCGCACAGTCCTCTTCCTCAAACCATCCATAGCTTCTTTCTTACAAGTTCCGAAAGACTTTCTAGTTTGCCTCATGATCTATCCTACTATTTTTGACCATCACGGCATTTCTTGCTTTGGTCCTTCTCCCAGCTTTCTCCAACCATTCCATGGGAGGGAACTGCAGGAGCCACACAAATGAATTTGACACTTACTTTCCTTCAGACAGATATCAACAGCCAGAACCGCTTGAGTGATGTTGCCCTTATTCGATCTCATGTCCTTAATCACAATTACATTCAGCTCCCGTTGAAAATGATAGAGGTGCTCTGAACCAAAACCTGTTGAGAGGAATTACATTTCATGGTGAATAAAACCAAACAGTAACACAAAAGTGACTGCTCAGAGGGTCCAGAGCAGCAAGACATATCACCATGGTGGCACAGTGGTTAGCACTGCTGCCTCACAGCGCCAGGGACCCGGGTTCAATTCCGGCCTCGAGTCACTGCGTGTGTGGAGTTTGCACATTCTCCCCGTGTCTGCGTGGGTTTCCTCCAGGTGCTCCAGTTTCCTCCCACAGACCAAAGATGTGCAGGTTCGGTGGATTGGCCAGGCTAAATTGCCCCTTAATGTCCAAAGATGTATAGGTTAGGGGGAATTAGCCATGCTCAATTGTCTCTTAGTGTCCCACGTTGTGTACGTTAGGTGGATTGGCCACGGTAAATTGTGCCTTAGACATGATGTGGAGGTGCCAATGTTGGATTGGGGTGGGCACAGTAAGAAGTCTCACAACACCAGGTTAAAGTCCAAAAGGTTTATTTGGAATCACGAGCTTTCGGAGCGCTGGTCACCCTATTATAGAAAGGATATTATTAAACTAGAAAGAGTGCAGAAAAGATTTACTAGGATGCTACCGGGACTTGATGGATTGAGTTATAAGGAGAGGCTGAATAGACTGGGACTTTTTTCTCTGGAGCATAGGAGGCTGACGGGGTGACCTTATAGAGGTCTATAAAATAATGAGGGGTATAGACAAAATAGATAGTCAATATCTTTTCCCAAAGGTAGAGGAGTCTACAACTAGAGGGCATAGGTTTAAGGTGAGAGGGGAGAGATACAAAAGTGTCCAGAGGGGCAATTTTTTCACACTGAGGGTGGTGAGTGTCTGGAACAAGCTGCCAGAGGTAGTAGTAGAAGCAGGTACAATTTTATCTTTTAAAAAGCATTTAGATAGTTACATGGGTACGATGGGTATAGAGGGATATGGGCCAAATGCGGGCAGTTGGGATTAGCTTTGGGGTTTAAAAAAAAGGGCGGCATGGACAAGTTGGGCCGAAGGGCCTGTTTCCATGCTGTAAACCTCTATGACTCTATGTTCCTTCATCAGGTGAGTGACCTGATGAACGAGCAGCGCTGCGAAAGCTCTTGATTCCAAATAACCCGGTTGGACTTTAACCTGATGATGTGAGATTTCTTACTTGTCCCTTCGCGTCACAGGATGTGTGGGTGAGGGTAAATACGTGGGGTTGCGAGGATAGGGCTTGGGTGGGATGCTCTGTCATAGAGTTGATGCGTTGGCCTCCAGAGAAAAAATGAGGCAGAGAGTTGAGCAGAGTCGCTGAGCAGAAACTGATAGCCAAGTTCCGCACACATGAGGACGGCCTAAACCGGGATGTTGAGTTTATGTCACACTAACAGTAACCCCCACAGCTTGCCTCCTGGACTTGCAGAATCTCACTGGCTGTCCTATCTGGAGACAATACACATCTCTTTAACCTTTGCTTAATGCTCTCTCCACTCACATTGTCTGTATCTTTAAGACCTGGTTGGCTGTAGAGATTCGCATTCTAATCAGTATTCTGTAACTTGATTTTGTGTCTCTGTGCCCTGTTTGAGAGCAGATTTCCACTCCATCTGACGAAGGAGCAGCGCTCCGAAAGCTAATGGCATTTGCTACCAAATAAACCTGTTGGACTTTAACCTGGTGTTGTTAAAACTCTTATAGAGTTGGTGCAGCAGGTCAGAAGCCAGGAATACTGCAGCAAGTAACTCACCTCCTGAATCCCCAGAGCCTATCCACCATCTACAAGGCACAGGTCAGGAGTTGATGGAATTCTCCCCACTTGCCTGGATGGGTGCAGCTCCAACAACACTCAAGAAGCTTGACACCATCCAGGACAAAGCAGCCCCGCTTGATTGGCACCACATCTACAAACATACACTCCCTCCACCACCGACGCTCAGTAGCAGCAGTGTGTACTATCTACAAGATGCACTGCAGCAATTCACCAAAGATCCTTAGACAGCACCTTCCAAACCCATGACCACTTCCATCTAGAAGGACAAGGGTAGCAAATAAATGGGAACACTACCACCTGCAAGTTCCCCTTCAAGCCACTCACCATCCTAACTAGGAAATATATCGGCCGTTCCTTCGCAGTCGCTGGGTCAAAATCCTGGAATTCCCTCCCTAAGGGCATTGTGGGTCAAACTACAGCACATGGACTGCAGCGATTCAAGAAGGTAGCTCACCACCACCTTCTCAAGGGGCAACTAGGGATGGGCAATAAATGCTGGCCAACCAGCGACGCGCATGTCTCAGGAATGAATTTTAAAAACTCAATGGACTGAATGACCTCTTTCTGCACTGTAAGGATTCTATCATTCTATGATCACAAAATACTTTTAACTCAAGAAGCACTTAGTAGAGGCGGGTACAATTTTGTCTTTTAAAAGCATTTAGACAGTTACATGGGTAAGATGGGTACGGAGGGATATGGGCCAAACGCGGGCAATTGGGACTAGCTTAGGGGTTTAAAAAAAAAGGGCGGCATTGACAAGTTGGGCGACATGCTGTAAACCTCTATGACACTTCAAATATTTATTCACTCAAGCAGTGCCAAGTAGCACAGCCTTTGTAGCTTTGACACTGAACAACACATCCAAGTTCAAACAGAGGCTTATGCAGGGTTCAGCTCTCTCGATGTTAGTGTCTTTGCCATGTATTTGGTTCCAGCCTTCCCAGCGGGTAACAGGCTATCAATGCCTGCTAAAGTGGCCCAGGAAGCCACCATGTTCTCAGGGCAAAAAAGCAGAAAATGCTGGACGATCTCGGCAGATCTGACAGCATCAGCGCTCTAACAAAGAGTCATCCAGACTCGAAACGTTGGCTCTGTTCTCTCTCCACAGATGCTGTCAGGCCTGGTGCGATTTTCCAGCATTTTCTGTTTTTGTATCAGATTCCAGCATCCGCAATAATTTGCCTTTATCTTAATGCTCCCGGGGCAACTCGGGATGGCCAATAAATGTGGCCTTGCTAGCATCGTGAGATCAAGTGGGGAAGGAGATTGAACAGGAGCTTATAAAAGAGGAATTGAGGATTAAAAGAAATTGCAGAGATATGCAGGAAGAGCTGGGAAGAGGGATTAGCTGGACTACTCTTCAAATATTTTGGATCAGACCCAATGGGCCATATGCTGTACTATTCTATAAATACGCCTTTTTAAGTCAAATTCTCAAGCCAACAAAATGTGGCATGCTGTAGGGAAGGGGAGAGATCTGAACATGAAGAGGAGAATGAAATGTCTATATCAACGGGGTCAAAGTAGAAATGGTCAAGAGCTTCAAGGTTTTAGGTGTCTGAATCACCAACAACCTGTCCTGGTCCCCCCGTGCCAACACTATAGTTAAGAAAGCCCACCAACGCCTCTACTTTCTCAGAAGGCCAAGGAAATTTGGCATGTCAGCTACAACGCTCATCAACTTTTACAGATGCACTATAGAAAGCATTCTTTCTGGTTGTATCACAGCTTGTGCTCTGCCCAAGACCGCACGGAACTACAAAAGGTTGTGAATGTAGCCCAAACCATCACGCAAACCAGCCTCCCATCCATTGACTCTGTCTACACTTCCCGCTGCCTCGGCAAAGCAGCCAGCATAATTAAGGACGCCACACACCCCGGACATTCTCTCTTCCACCTTCTTCCGTTGGGAAAAAGATACAAAAGTCTGAGGTCACGTCCCAACTGACTCGAGAACAACTTCTTCCCTAATGCCACCAGACTTTTGAATGGACCTACCTTGCACTAAGTTGATCTGTCTTTGCACCCTAGCTATGACGGTTAATACTACATTCTGCACTCACTCGCTTCCTTCTGTGTGAACGGTATGCTTTACCTGTATAGCGCGCAAGAAACAATACTTTTCACTGTATCCCACAATTATTGTCATATGTATTGTCACAACACATGTGACAATAATAAATCAAATGAAACAGTAGAGTCAACAGAATGCGGCATGCTGTTGGGAAAGGGACAGAACCAACCCCGAAGAGGAGACCAATAGAAAATATGATTTAACCCAGGAATATCTTCCAAATGGGACATTCTTGAGGCACTGATGCATCCCAAATGTCACATTTACACCAGTCCCAAAGTAGATTAAGTGCAGGTTCCTAAAATTTAGAAGATGGGCCATCTCTTTGCCATTCTTCAGGGTGTGACCTTATTGTGCCTTTAATAGCACAAAGGCGCCTTTGTTTCTCTGCAGTTCTTTTAAGAGGGCCTGGCCTTTTGTGTTGGTTGCCGAGCTGTCTGAACTGATGTCCTTTTATTGTTGTTAGATTCATATAACAGGCTTGCTGTTTATTTTCAATTTGGGCCTAATGCACTCTCCTGGAGTTTACGACCTTTTTGAATTGTTGATTTACGACAGTTTGGCAGGTCAGGTGTTTTGGACAGTTTGTTTTTATTCACAGGGGAATCCAGAGTTACTTTCAGTTTTGGTTAGAAACGGCTGGATTCCAGACTGCGGAGAGCGTTTCGGTCTCTCTCTCTCTCCCTGGTATTAGAAACTCTGCTGGCTAGATGGAAGCAGTCTTTCTCGTCTCGCTGGAGTGAAAATGTTGCTGTTGGTGGTTTGCGAGCTGGAGGCAGTGGGTCTACCAGAGGTGTGCTAGGAGCTCAAGGACGGGGAAAGTCAGAGTTTCAATTCTCCATCCGAAGGGCTAATTCACAGCAGGTGTTGCAAAGCTGCAAGATCCAGCATCACGTGAGCATGAATTTTTTCTGTGCTAAACCCAAAATGGGGTGTATGTTGTTAAGAATGTTGTGTTGGAACAGTATTTGCAGCTGTTAAAGTTTATACAATATCACGGTTGTAATTAATAAATGGGGCAGCACGGCGGCACAGTGGTTAGCACTGCTGCGTCACAGCGCCAGGGACCCAGGTTCGATTCCCGACCTGGGGTCACTGCCTGTGTGGACTTTGCACATTCTCCCCGTGTCTGCGTGGGTTTCCTCCGTGTGCTCCCACACTCCAAAGATGTGCAGGTTAGGGTGCATTGGCCGTGCTAAATTCTCCCTCAGTGTACCCGAACAGGCGCCAGAGTGTGGCAACTCGGAGATTTTCACAGTAAGTTCATCACAGTGCGAATGCAAGCATACTTGTGACTAACAAATAAATAAACAATAAACAATTGTTATAAAAGTTATTGCTAATTTTCGATGTGTTAACTGTATTCTTAATTAGAATTTGTTTGATAAAAACTCCTTAGTGGGTCTTTTGAATCATGCCTGGAGTGAAACATCTTATGCTCACCCGTTCCAAAATTCAAAGTGCAAAACTTATGACTTGGGCTCACCTCATTAAACACCTTGGAGTTTCTGACCTGGATTATAACAAGGTAGATGCTGGGAGGGTGGTTCCCCAGAGTCGAGAGCTCGGGATCACACACCCAGAATAAGGGTCAGCTGTTTAGGACTGAGATGAGAAGAAGTCTCTTCACCTAAAGGGTGGCAAGTCTTTGGCACTTTCTACCCCATAGAGGTCTGCATTCTCAGCCACGGAGTGCATTCAAAACAGATTGGCACATCTTTGTCCATTAAAGAAATCGATGAATATGGGGAGAGCATAGTCAGGCGGAGCTGAGGTAGAGGATCAGCAATGACCTCTCGGAACGAGAGAGAAGATATGAAGCAGAAAAACCTATACCGGTCCCTATGATGTTCTCATTAAAAGCTGAATATAAGTTGGCTACAATCAACAAAATAAATAGACAATAGACTTAGAGATGGAAAAGGAATGGCTGATTTGTCCAAGATGTGCGGGTTAGGTGGATTAGCCATGCTAAACTGCCCCTTAGTGTCCAAAGATGTTTAGGTTAGGTGGATTGGCCATGCTAAATTGTCCCTTAGTGCCCAGAGGTGAGTAGATTACGTGATTGGCCGTGGTAAATGCGCGAGGTTACGGGGATCGGGCAGAGGGGTGGGCCTGGTGGGATGCTCTTAGAGAGTCGGTGCAGACTCGATGGGTTGGATGGTCTCTTTCTTCACTGTAGGGGTTCTATGGGTTTGCAAAATTCTTCTATCTTCTATGTTTCTATAGGCTATTGAGTTGGATGATCAGCCATGATCGTAATGAATGGTGCAGCAGGCCCGAAGGGCCAGATGGCCTCCTCCTGCTCCTATCTTCTACGTTTCTATTTATACTGGCACAATTTTGAGGTTCTGGTTCAAAGTGCATTTTAGGTCCAAAATAGAGTGAAATTTTATGCTATTGTGTTATATCTGATGGTGAGGTAGTCATTACCGAAACTTGACAACTAAAGTGGAATGAGAATCCACTTCATGAATAGCAAATCCTTATAAAATAATCTCCAGTATGGTAAAGGTTCACAAAGTCTCACCAGGTGGTGCCTTAACATAGAAGTAGGGCAAGAATCCATGTACGTGGCAGCAGACACTATTCCCTTCCATTGTAATTCCAAACATTCGGGTAACGGGAACCGGTCCCTGTTTATTCCCAGGCATTCCAGCAACATAGGACCCTTCAAGAAAACAGAAAAAATTCAATTATCAAGAAACAACAGGCGCTCAACTCATCTGCTGTTTGGGGGAGCTTGCTGCGCACAAATTGGCTGCTGGGTGCCCAACATTACGTACACTCCAAAAATATTTAATTGGCTGCAAAGCGCTTTGGGATGTCCAATTATCGTGAAAGAGGTAGTCGCGTGGCACAGTGGGTAGTAACCAGAAGCTCCAGATTCGAGTCCCACCCCAGGAATTGATGGCCAAGGAAGGTGCCTTCATATCGCGGCCAAACGGGTTGAGTGTCAGCCTACAAAATCCTTCCAACACGCCAAGAGCAGGTGGTAAGAGCAGTAGAGACTCCCAGTTAGCCATGTTTGATGTGGAGTGGTGCCCCTCAAGATATACAAGCCTCCAGCGACAGATTAATTCCAGGAATAACTAGCTATGAGACAGACAAAAGTCTGCCTTAGTGCACCACTGGGTACAGGAAGAGGATTGGAATTGGAATGGTTGCGAATCGCACTATGTAAACACAAACTTTTTTATACCTTATGTTTTTATGAAATGGAGTTGAAGAATAAAAGCACAGTGGACAAAGAGTGGAAGATTCACATTTAGAAGGAATATATAAGAAACTCCCGACAGGTTCAAAGAAAGACGCACAGAGGAATCTGGTAAAAGGGAAAGAAAGACGCGCAGAGGAATCTGGTAAAGGGAAAGAAAGACGCACAGAGGAATCTGGCAAAAGAAAGGCACAGTAAGAAGTCTCACAACACCAGGTTAAAGGCCAACGGGTTTATTTGGTAGCACAAGCCATAAGCCTGTTGGACTTTAACCTGGTGTTGTGAGACTTCTTAGTGTGCTTACCCCAGTCCAACGCCGGCATCTCCACATCAAAACAAAGGCGCACAGAGGAATCTGGTAAAAGGAATTCAAGCAGAAGAAATAAACCTATTATTCAGCAGAATCGATGGGCCAAAAGGATGCCTTCGTGCAGAATTTTTCTGAGATTCTCTGGCAAAAGATTAGCAAAGAGGGGAAGATAATTCTTAATGAAAGATAACATTGACACAACTGAAACCACTGAAGGGGAAATGGCAGAATTAGCGGTTCCCCAGGCAGAAAAATAATGGTTCACTGTCTAATTATCGTGAAACTAGAAGCATATGCTTTGACGTCACTGAGTGGGTAGGTGGCTGCTATGTGAAAAGTACAGAAGACTAGCAAATCCCCGAGACAGATGGCCTACGTTGAAGGAGACTACCGAGGAAATTTGCATGGCACTGCCTACAGGAATGATAACATTCAGTGGGAGTGGAAAGATAATGCTTCTATTTAAAATGGAGATCAGATCCGAGCCCGACCCAAAAGGTTTGAGCGAGAACTTAAGTGGTCAACATCAGCAAGGATATTGAATTTGATGATCGGCTATGATCACAATGAATGGCGGAGCTGGCTCAAAGGGCCGAATGACCTCTTCCTGCTTCTGGTTACGATGTTTCTATGACTTGGGAGGTGAGCATGCTGCTGGGCAAACCTCCGCAACGTTACGAATAAAATAGCCCCTAAAATACAGTTTATTTGCATGTCTATGCTTTGGGACTGGCTTTCGACAGTGATGGAGATGAAAGAAATACTTGCCCTTTCACACCCACAGGATGCCCCAGATCATTTTACAGCCAGTTAGGTCATTTTTGACGTGTAGTCACTGCTGTCATGTAAGAAACACAGTAAGGAGGGGGCGGTGGCATAGCGGTATTGTCACTGGACTGGTAATCCAGAGACCCAGGGTAATGCTCTGGGGATGCGGGTTCGAATCTCCCCACAGCAGATGGTGAAATTTGAATTAAATTTTAAAAAATCTCCGATGATAAGCATGAAACCATTGTCAGCTGTTGTAAAAACCCATCTGGTTCACTAATGTCCCTTCAGGGACGGAAATCTGCCGTCCTTACCCGCTCTGGCCTACATGTGACTCCAGAGTCATAATAATGTGGTCAACTCTTAATCTCGCTCAGAAACAGCTGGACAAATCATTCAGTTCAAGGGCAACTAGGAATGAGCAGCAAACGCTGACCCAGCCAGTGGTGCCCACAGCCCCTGAAGAAATAAAAAAAAATCCCACAAACAGCTATATGATAATGAACAGGCAGTTTACCAAAATATTATGGCATTAAATTGCACAGAGAAGATGAAGCCATGATATAGGCCCACTACATCAACAGAAGAGAATATTAAACCACAGTTACAGTACAGAAAATGGCCATTCAGCCCATCGTGTCAGTGCCGCTAAAAAAAGCTAGCCACCCGGGGACGAAGTAGAAAGGGTCGAGAGCTTCAAGTTTTTAGATGTCCAGATCACCAGACACTATAGTTAAGAAAGCCCACCAACGCCTCTACTTTCGCAGGAGATTAAGGAAATTTGGCATGTCAGCTACGACTCTCACCAACTTTTACAGATGCACCATAGAAAGCATTCTCTCTAGTTGTATCACAGCTTGGTATGGCTCCTGCTCTGCCCAAGACTGCAAGGAACTACAAAAGGTCGTGAATGTAGCCCAATCCATCACGCAAACCAGCCTCCCATCCATTGACTCCGTCTACACTTCCTGCTGCCTCAGCAAAATAGCCAGCATAATTAAGGACCCCACTCACCCCGGACATTCTTTCTTGCACCTTCTTCCGTCGGGAAAAAGATATAAAAGTCTGAGGTCACATACCAAGGACAGCTTCTTCCCTGCTGCCGTCAGACTTTTGAATGGACCTACCTCGCATTAAGTTGATCTTTCCCTACACCCTAGCTATGACTATAACACTACATTCTTCACTCTCATTCCCTTCTCTATGAACAGTATGCTTTGTCTGTATAGCACACAAGGAACAATACTTTTCACTGTATGTTAATACATGTGACAATAATAAATCAAATCATTCTCACCCCACTTTCCAGTACCCAAGCTTACAGCACTTCAGGTGAAGATCCAGATACTTAAATGAGTTGAAGGTTTTTGCCTCAACCCAGGCAGCAAAATCCAGACATATACCACCCTCTGGGCTAAAACATTTTTCCTAATGTCCCTTCTAACCCATCATCTTAAACCTGTGCCCCTGTTAACTGACCTCTCCACGAAGGGAAACAAGTGCTCCCTGTCTACTTTAACTAGGCCGCTCATTATTTTATATACCTCAATCAAGTCACCCTTCACCCTAACTGTTATGAGGAAAACACCTTAGCTTATATAATAACATAACTTCACACGCTGAAGGGATGGAGTTAAAGAGGCGAGGGGAGTGCAAGTTGGATGCTCGGCTAGTTAAACTGCAATACCACAGGGGATACACCAATTGGCCTTTTCTCCTCAACCTTTTTCTGCTAGCTGCTCTGCCCAAGACTGCGAGAAAATACAAAGGGTTGTGAATGCAGCCCAGTCCATCACGCAAACCATCCATTGACTCCATCTACATTTCCTGCTGCCTCGGAAAAGCAGTCAGCATAATCAAGGACCCCACGCACCCCGGACATTCTCTCTTCCACCTTCTTCCATCGGGAAAAAGATACAAAGATCTGAGGTCACGTACCAACCGACAGACCAACGAACAGCTTCTTCCCTGCTGCCATCAGACTTTTGAATGGTCCTATCACACATTAAGCTGATCTTTCCCCTCACCCTATCGGTAACTGCAACACTACATTCTGCACCCTCTCCTTTCCTTCTCCCCTACGTATTCTACGTACGGTATGCTTTGTCTGTTTAGCATGTAAGAAACAATGCTTTTCACTATATCCCAATACATGTGACACGGTTGCACAGTGGTTAGCACTGCTGCTTCACAGCTCCAGGGACCTGGGTTCGATTCCCGGCTTGGGTCACTGTCTGTGTGGAGTTTGCACATTCTCCTCGTGTCTGCGTGGGTTTCCTCCGGGTGCTTCGGTTTCCTCCCACAGTCCAAAGATGTGCGGGTTAGGTTGATTGGCCATGCTAAAATTGCCCCTTAGTGCCCGGAGATGCGTAGGTTAGAGGGATTAGCGGGTAAATATGTAGGGATATGGGGGTAGGGCCTGGGTGAGATTGTGGTCGGTGCAGACTTGATGGGCTGAATGGCCTGTTTCTGCATTGTAGGAATTCTATGATTTCTATGATAATAAATCAAATCAAGAAAACAGCTATTTATGATTAAACACAAGGCCATTCAACCCCTTGATCTTGATCCAGCATTCTATTAGATGATGACTGATCTGGAAATCAGCTCCTGCAACCTGCCTTGGTTCTGAAACCCTTGATATTCTTGCCCGAGAATAACACACCCACATCAGTTTTGAAATTTTCAATGCAGCATCCGGCCTCAAAGCTTTCGGGTGAAGCTTTGATGCTAAGTCACAAAGTCTAATTGGGACTGGGAGGGTTTCATTCAAGCTCCTTCAAGCCCCCTCCGAACTTTCGATTCCTCGCCTTGGTGTCACCACTTACCCACGTAGTGCTCCAGCTCCAACTGCTGAAAGGCGATAGTATCCACTTTCGGGTCGATTGTGGGCGCTGGCGGGCGTTGCCATTTGTTGTTCATAACCTTGAAAGAAAACAGGTTCCCTAAAAGCAGGGGGAAGAAAATAGCCGTCAGCACAAATCAATTGATCTGCATCTTGCCACCAGACAGGCAAAATAGCCAAGGTGAATGTAAAAGGGAAGTTATCGAAAGGTTTAGGGCAGCACGGTGACACTGTGGTTAGCACTGCTGCCTCACAGCGCCAAGGACCTGGGTTCGATTCCCGGTTTGAGTCACTGCCCGCGCGGAGTCTGCACTTTCTCCCCGTGTCTGCGTGGGTTTCCTCTGGGTGCTCTGGTTTCCTCCCACTGTCCTAAGATGTGTGGGTTAGGTGGATTGGCCATGTTAAATTGCCCCTTAGTGTCAGGGGGACTAGTTAGAGTAAATGCATGGGGTTGTGGCGATAGGGCCCGGGTGAGATTGTGGTTGGTGCAGACTCAATGGGCCAAATGGCTTCCTTCTGCACTGTAGGGATTCTATGAAGTTATCCCATTTTTATCCCTGGTATGAAATCAGAGATCCCTGGCAATCAGAAGTTCATGTGTCACTGTTCACGGCTCAGAACGGATTTCCTGCTTTCACTTCTCCCCCCTGCTCTTCTAGGTGCCACTGCTCACTCAGGTTCTAACGGCATCAGAGGCTTTTGGTTCCTTGTCCAAGTGACCATTCCACAGGCATGAGCCTTGATAATTGGGCAGCGCGGTGGCACAGTGATCAGCACTGCTGCCTCACAGCGCCAGGGACCTGGGTTCGATTCCTGGCTTGGGTCACTGTTTGTGCAGAGTTCCCCCCCCCCCCCCCCCCCACCGTGTCTACGTGAGCTTCCTCAGGGTGCTCCGGTTTCCTCCCACAGTTTGAAAGACGTGCTGGTTAGGGTGCATTGGCCATGCTAAATCCTCCCTCAGTGTACCCGAATAGGCACCAGAGTGTGGTGACTAGGGGATTTTCACAGTAGCCGAAACTGTACCACCTCGTCTGCCCGATTCTGGGGGTGAGCAAGGTTCCCAGAATGGAAATTGCTGTTGGCCTCGGGCGGGATTTTACTATTTTCCCCGAGCAAGGCTGTAAAATCCCGCCCAGTAACTTCATCGCAGTATAAGCCAACTTGTGAAACCAACTTACAATATCATGGTTTTTTTTTCTTTTTTGCGATTGGCAAAAGTTGTTAATTTTCTTTCTATGTGTTAACTATATTCTTAAGCAAACTTCATTTGATAAAGCTCCCTAGTGGATCATTTGAATCATACCTGGAGTGAAACATCTTATGCTCACACTAACCAAATCCAAAGGTTATTTATTATGGCGACTAGGGGGTTTTCACAGTAACTTCATTGCAGTGTAAGCCTACTTGTAGCACTAATAAATAAACTTACAATATTATGGTTGCTTTCTTCTTCTTTGTAATTGGTAAAAGTTATTGCTAAGTTTCTTTCCATATGTTAACTACATTCTTAAATAAACTTTGTTTGATAAAAGCTCCCCAGTGGGTCATTCGAATCATACCTGCAGTGAAGCATCTTATGCTCACGCTGGCCAAATTCAAAGGTTATTACGGCGACTAGGGGATTTTCACAGTAATTTCATTGCAGTGTTAATGCAAGCCTACTTGTGACACAAATAAACTTAAACAAAGTGCAAAACTTATGGTCTAGGTTGACTTCAGAAAATACCTTGGAGTTTCTGACCCGGCTTATAACATATAATACAGTAATAATTGATGACTAAACACAGTAATCAACCTCTTGTTAGTTAGTCAACATCACATCACGTCATTCACATCCCAAGCAATCTGTCACCTACCGATTGGAACCGTGTCGTTCAATGCCTGTATTTCCTTGACATCCATTGCCATTTCCGCCTCCACTTCATCAAGATACGCCAGCTCCTCTTCAAACTGCGACGGTCCCTCATCGTCCCAGTCTCCGCGGAGCTTCTTCGCCTGCGGACGGTTGCCGTCACCATTGCCGCCGAACGGCTTGTTTCTCACAAACTGCATGTTTATCTATGTTTTAAAAAAAGAGGAGGTTGCCAGTCAGTTTAATTGGGAGCTCCGCGGACGTCGAGTGCATTTAAAAAAAAACTTGCATTTGCATAGCATCTTTCACGTCCAATGTGTTTTACAACCAGTATTGTCACCGTTAGCGTGCATGCTTTACATCAATATTCCAGCCAGTGCATACATAGTCTTAGTATGGGCGGCACAGTGGCACAGTGATTAGCACTGCTGCCTCACAGTGCCAGGTTCCAGTGTTCAATTCCGGCCTCGGGTCACTGTCTGTGTGGAGTTTGCACATTGTCCCCGTGTGTGCGGGGGATTCCTCCGAGTGCTCCGGTTTCCTCCCACAGTCCAAAGGTTGCGCGGGTTAGGTGGATTGGCCGTGCTAAATTGACCCTAGTGTTGGGGGATTAGCAGAATAATTGGGGTTGCGGCAATAGAGCCTGGGTGGGATTGTGGTCGGTGTAGACTTGATGGGCCGAATGGTCTCCTTCTGCACTGTCGGAATTCTATGATAAGAGGCATTTTATGGCAAGAGACCTGTCGAAGCATTTTGTCTTGCACTCATCAGGACAAACACAAGAAAGCCAAACTTCAAACTATCACAACAATTTATACCCCGGGAGAAAACGATACTCATTCCTTGTAGCTCCAAAGACTACAAGATAGGCCTCATCAATCGGCACGGTGGCACAGTGGTTAGCGCTGCTGCCTCACAGCGCCAGGGACCCGGGTTCGATTCCCGGCGTGGGTCACTGTCTGTGTGGAGTTTGCACGTTCTCCCCGTGTCTGCGTGGGTTTCCTCCCACAGTCTGAAAGACGTGCAGGTTAGTTGCAGGCGCCGGAGTGTGGCAAGTAGGGGAATTTCACAGTAACTTCATTGTAGTGCCTTGTGACTAATAAATAAACTTTACTTTTAAGAACAGAAGAACATAAGAAATTGGAGCAGGAGTAGGCCATCTAGCCCCTCGAGCCTGCCCCGCCATTCAATAAGATCATGGCTGATCTGACAGTGGTTTCGTTCCACTTACCCGCCTGCTCCCCAAAACCCTTAATTCCCTTATTGATCAGAAATCTATCTACCTGTGACTTAAAATATATTTAACGAGGTAGCCTCCACTGCTTCAATGGGCAGAGAATTCCAGAGATTCACTACCCTCTGAGAGAAGAAGTTCCTCCTCAACTCTGTTCTAAACTGACTCCCCCTTATTTTGAGGCTGTGTTCTCTAGTTCTAGTTTCCTTTCTAAGTGGAAAGAATCTCTCTGCCTCTACCCTATCCAGCCCCTTCATTATCTTATATGTCTCTATAAGATCTCCCCTCAGCCTTCTAAATTCCAACGAGTACAGGCCCAATCTACTCAATCTCTCCTCATAAGCTAACCCCCTCATCTCCACTATCAACCTGGTGAACCTTCTCTGTACTCCCTCCAAGGCCAATACATCCTTCTGCAAATAAGGGGACCAAAATTGCACACAGTACTCCAGTTGCGGCCTCACCAGTGCCTTGTACAATTGCAGCAAGACCTCCCTGCTTTTATATTCTATCCCCCTCGCGATAAAGGCCAACATTCCATTCGCCTTCTTGATCACCTGCTGCACCTGCAGACTGAGTTTTTGCGATTCATGCACAAGGACCCCCAGGTCCCTCTGCACAGAATCAGCAATCCTGTAAACAGAGCCCTAGCCATTTGCTCAGCTTGTAAGCTTGATGCAGAAATAGAGCCCATCAAAGCTATCCTGCGGGACAATGGCTATCCTGATCGGATCACTGTTCACTGCATGAACAATGTTCACTCTGAAATATCCCGATTCCGATACTGAAATCCTCTCGCCATGAAGACCCACAAATGGGCAACAAATGCTGGGCTTTCCAGCAACACCCACATCCCATGAAAGAAAAGAAGAAATAAAACAATGTAGATAATCAATCAAACTCGTAACTTGGCTCAGGGGTGGCACAGTGGTTGGCGCTGGTGCCTCACAGCGCCAAGGACCTGGGTTCGATTCCCAGCTTGGGTCACTGTCTGTGCGGAGTCTGCACGTTCTCCCCATGTCTGCGTGGGTTTCCTCCGGGTGCTCCAGTTTCCTCCCACAGCCTGAAAGACGTGCGGGTTGGGGTGCATTGGCCGTGCTAAATTCTCCCTCAGTGTACCCGAACAGGCGCCGGAGTGTGGCGACTAGGGGATTTTCACAGCAACTTCATTACAGTGTTAACGTAAGCCTACTTGTGACTAATAAATAAACTTTACTTTCATTTACACTTGGCAAAGGTACGGACAAAATGAAAGGAACATTCTCGAGCATTGTGTCACTTTTGAGTTACCTGGGAGTTTGGGGAGCCAATGGTACCATTATGCTTTCACCATGGCAACACCTGAGCCAATCAAAGTTGACTTGCCAACCAATCAGCGTTTTTGGATCTTTAAAACCTACCCTAGCATTTCACAGTATAGAAGATAAACTACCATGGACCTGCCTGAACCTTGTGGGACGTGAACTGCAAACCTTCCAGAATAATGGGATCTTTCCGATGGTGAATTGGTTACACTGTGGGACGGTGGGGTGTACCTGTGATTGTCAGTGTCCATCACAACACGCACTAACAAAAGTAAAGTTTATTTATTAGTCACAAGCAAGGCTTACATTAACACTGCAATGAAGTTACTGTGAAATTCCCCCTAGTCGCCACACTCCGGCGCCTGTTCGGGTCAATGCACCCTCACCAGCACGTCTTTCAGACTGTGGGAGGAAACCGGAGCACCCAGAGGAAACCCACGCAGACATGGGGAGAATGTGGAAACTCAGACAGACTCCACACAGTCGGGAATCGAACCTGGCTGGCAGCAGTGCTAACCACAGTGCCACCGTGCCGCACTGTGACATACAGAACAACATTATGCCCAAGCACATTGCCAAATAGGATTCTAAACTTCACCAAACACATACAAAGCACAATACTGCAGATGTTGGAATCTGAAACCAAAAGAAAATGTTGGATGATGAGTTCTACCCCACCTCAACCCCTTTGTTTTCATTTTATTTAATTTTTAAACTGTTCTCTACCTTTTATTTCTTTATTGTCTTTATTTTTCTTCCCCTCTACTCTTCCCCCCCCCCCCCTCCTTACCTTCTCTCCCCCTTTGCTTCCCCTTTGTCTCAGTTTAACCTCTCTCCCACCCATTCCCCCTCTCCTCCCAAATCTTCATCTGTCACAAGGTGGAGGTGCCAGCATTGGACTGGGGTGGGCACAGTAAGGAGTCTCCAAAACACCAGGTTAAAGTCCAACAGGTTTATTTGGAATCACGAGCTTTCGGAGCGCCGCTGCTTCATCGGGTGAATGAAGCAGGAGCAGTGCTCCGAAAGCTCGTGCTACCAAATAAACCTGTTGGACTTTAACCTGGTGTTGTGAGACTTCATCTGTCACAGTTTACCCTCTGATTTCAGCTTCTCTGCTGTTTGGCCATTCACACCTTTTATTCTCTCTATGGTCTGCCCTCGAGCCTGCTCCGCCATTCAGTGAGATCATGGCTGATCTTTTCGTGGACTCAGCTCCACTTACCCGCCCGCTCACCAGAACCCTGAATTCCTTTACTGTTCAAAAATGTATCTATCCTTACCTTAAAAACATTCAATGAGGTAGCCTCAACTGCTTCACTGGGCAGGGAATTCCACAGATTCACAACCCTTTGGGTGAAGAAGTTCCTCCTCAACTCAGTCCTAAATCTGCTCCCCCTTATTTTGAGGCTATGCCCCCTAGTTCTAGTCGGCAGTCTTTGGTTTAGTCGCTTTTCCGCTTGGTTTTGTGGCAATGACTCATCTTTCATTCCTTCACCCTGCAGTATAAATATCTCCCACTTTCTAGGCCTTTTAAGCTTTGACAAAGGGTCATCTGGACTTGAAACGTCAGCTCTTTTCTCTCCTTACAGATGCTGCCAGACCTGCTGGGATTTTCCAGCATTTGCTCTGTTGGTTTCACATACAAACCACACTCTGGGATAGCATTAAAATGGTTTCATCAAGCAGTTCAAGCTTTGCTTCCAACTCATGTAAACTGGCTTGCTGCAGTACCCAGTCGGAGACAGAGCATAACATACATATAGATATAGCACTTGGGGTGAATGGGATCAAAGGTTATGGGGAGAAAGCAGGATTAGACCACTGAGTTGGACGATCAGCCATGATTGTGATGAATGGTGGAGCAGACTCGAAGGGTCAAATGGCCTCCTCCTATCTTCTATGTTTCTATTCGCCCCAAGTGCTATATCCAGCCGCCTCTTGAATACATTAAATGTTTTGGCATCAACTACTTCCTGTGGTAATGAATTCCACAGGCTCACCACTCTTTGGGTGAAGAAATGTCTCCTCACCTCCATCCTAAATGGTCTACCCAAATCCTCAGACTGTGACCCCTGGTTCTGGACTCCCCCCACCATCGGGGACATCTTCCCTGCATCTACCCTGTCTCGTCCTGTTAGAATTTTATAAGTCTCTATGAGATCCCCCCTCATTCCCCTCTCATTCAAGCGAAAACAATCCTAACCTAGTCAATCTCTCCTCATACATCAGTCCCCCCATCCCCGAAATCAGCCTGGTAAACCTTCATTGCACTCCCGCGACATCAAGACATCCTTCCTGAGAAAAGGAGACCAAAACTGCACACAATACTCTAGGTGTGGCCTCACCAAGGCCCTGTATAATTGCAACAATGATGTGGAGATGCCGGCGTTGGACTGGGGTAAACATAGTAAAAAGTTTAACAACACCAGGTTAAAGTCCAACAGGTTTATTTGGTAGCAAAAGCCACACAAGCTTTCAGAGCCTTAAGCCCCTTCTTCAGGTTCAGACTCACCTGAAGAAGGGGCTTAAGGCTCCGAAAGCTTGTGTGACTTTTGCTACCAAATAAACCTGTTGGACTTTAACCTGGTGTTGTTAAACTTCTTACTGTAATTGCAACAACACATCCCTGCTCCTGTACTCAAAACCTCTCGCAATGAAGGCCAACATGCCATTTGCCTTCTTTACCGCCTGCTGCACCTGCATGCTTACCTTCAGCGACTGGTGCACAAGGATACCCAGGTCCCTCT
This sequence comes from Mustelus asterias, assembly GCF_964213995.1. NCBI lineage: Eukaryota > Metazoa > Chordata > Chondrichthyes > Carcharhiniformes > Triakidae > Mustelus > Mustelus asterias. The sequence goes on along the minus strand of NC_135821.1, from coordinate 902,643 downwards.
GCACACTCCCCTCTCCCAATTTACAGCCATTCAGGTAGTAATCTGCCTTCTTGTTTTTGCTTCCAAAGTGAATAACCTCTCATTTAACCAAATTATACTGCATCTGCCATTGATTTGCTCACTCACCCAACCTGTCCAGATCATGCTGAAGGATCTCTGCATCCTCGTCACAGTTCACCCTCCCACCCAACTTGGTATCATCTTCAAACTTTGAGATATTATGTTTTGTTCCCTCATCCAAATCATTAATATATATTGTGAATAGCTGGGGTCCCAGCACCGAGCCCTGTGGCACCCCCACTAGTTACTGCCTGCCAATTTGAAAAGGACCCATTAACTCCTACTCCCTGTTTCCTCTCTGCCAGCCAGTTTTCTATCCATCTCAATACACTTCCCCAAATCCCATGCGCTTTAATCTTGCACGATAACCTCTTATGCGGGACTTTGTCAAATGCTTTCCGAACTTGGCATACAACAGGTGCATTTGCTGCCCTAATGCAGCAACTTCTGAAACTGTTCCAAACCGGATCGAGTGCGTTCAGGGGTGGCTAAGCCACGCACAATGCCAGGCGCACAAAGCAGATGACGACTCGACACGCCACAGCATTGATTCCACAAGTCGCCAAACAAGCCAGTAAGTTTTTTGTTCATTCATTTAAAATTCTTGCGAAAGTGCTCAGACACTGCCAGTGTTCAGATAGTAGTCATGATGTGGAGATGCCGGCGTTGGACTGGGGTGAACACAGTAAGAGTTTTAACAACACCAGGTTAAAGTCCAACAGGTTTATTTGGTAGCAAATACCATTAGCTTTCGGAGCGCTGCTCCTTCGTCAGATGGAGTGGAAATGTGCTCTCAAACAGTGCACAGAGACACAAAATCAAGTTACAGAATACTGATTAGAATGCGAATCCCTACAACCAGCCAGATCTTAAAGATACAGACAATGTGGGTGGAGGGAGCATTAAGCACGGGTTAAAGAGATGTGTATTGTCTCCAGACAGGATAGCCCGCAAGTCCAGGAGGCAAGCTGTGGGGGTTACTGATAATGTGACATAAATTCAACATCCTGGTTTATTTGGTAGCAAATGGTATTTGTTGGACTTTAACCTGGTGTTGTTAAAACTCTTACAGTGTTCAGATAGCCAGATTTGAGGCACTGTAAGAGTACCGACCAAATTATAAACATACGTTCTATTGGCATTACTGCACACAAACTGCCATGTTTTGGCACTGCCAGCCCAAGTTTACATTCACCACATATTCTGCGTTGTTGCAAAACAACCACTGGCGCTCCTCATCCACAGTTCTTGCTCACTGTGGCATTTTCCTCAGATTAACAATCACTCAATCATAGAATCCCTACAGTGTAGGAGGCGGCCATTTGGCCCATCGAGCCTCCACCAACAACAACCCAGGCTCCATACCTGTGACCCCACATATTTACCCTGGTTAGGGTGCATTGGCCATGCTAAATTCTCCCTCAGCGTACCCAAACAGGCTCCGGAGTGTGGCGACTAGGGGATTTTCACAGTAACTGCATTCGAGTGTTAATGTAAGCCTACCTGTGACTAATAAATAAACTTTAACTTGCTCGTTCCCCTGACGCTAAAGGGCAATTTAGCAAGGCCAATCAACCTAAGCCACACATTTTTGGAGTGTGGGAAGAAACCGGAGCACCCGGAGGAAACCCACGCAAACATGGGGAGAATGTGCAAACTCCACACAGACAGTGACCCGATGCCAAACCCGGCTTGGGTCACTGTCTGTGTGGAGTTTGCACGTTCCCCCCCCCCCCCCCCCCCGTGTCTGCGTGGATTGCCTCCGGGTGCTCCGGTTTCCTCCCACAGTACAAAGATGTGCTGGTTAGGGTGCACTGGCTATGCTAAATTCTCCCTCAGCGTACCTGAACAGGTGCCGGAGTGTGGCGAATAGGGGATTTTCACAGTAAACTCATTGCAGTGTTAATGTAAGCCGACTTGTGACACTAATAAATAAACTTTAAAAACTGAAGAGGAAGAAAGTCATCATGATCCTGAGGGACTGACCAGGAAGAAGGATATTTGAGCATTGGGAATGATAGGTGGGAAATCAGTGCTGTTGCCACACAGCACCAGAGATCCAGGTTCAATTCCTGGCTTGAGTCACTGCTGCGTGGAGCCTGCACGTTCTCCCCGTGTCTGCGTGGGTTTCTTCCGGGTGCTCCGGTTTCCTCCCGTAGTCCAAAGATGTGCGGGTTAGGTCAGTTAAATTGACCTTTAGTGTCAGGGGGACTAGCTAGGATAAATGCATGGGGTTGTAGGGATGGGATCTGGGTGGGATTGTTGTCACTACAGGTTCCACGGGGCGGTTAGCAGGTGGTCATATATGATGACCCACAAGGACCACCAATCACGAAGCTTATTGTATCCGTTCTGCATGAATATCCCGGGGCAATATAATCTGGGATGCCAACGATTAAAGATTATTTATTAGTGTCACAAGTAGGCTTACATTAACACTGCAATGAAGTTGCTGTGAAATTCCCCTGGTCGGGTACACGGAGGGAGAATTTAGCACAGCCAATGCACCCTAACCAGCACGTCTTTCAAACTGTGTGAGGAAACCAGAGCACCCGGAGGAAACCCACGCAGACACGGGGGAGAATGTATAGACTCCGCACAGACAGTGACCCAAGCTGGGAATCAAACCCAGGTCCCTGGTGCTGTGAGGCAGCAATGCTAACCCACTGTGCGATTAGGGGGACTAGGGCTGAGTCAGTACAGGCTGGATGGGCTGAATGGCCTGGTTCTGGGCTGTGGGGATTCTATGCTGACCCAGGGAGGGATTTGGAAGCAGGTCCCCTGGGTCTAGTGACTGGGACAAGCGGGGAGGAGAGGCCCTGAGGCAGGGGGGGTTTCAGGGACACATGGGGACACCGCACAGGCCCAGGGGCCGCTCCCCCCAAGGGGGATCGGGGGGGAACAAAGAGCCTTCGAACCGCCACAGATTCTAAGCCACCCCCTCCTGCGGCCCGAACCCCGATCCGAATCCAAGCCGCTCGCAGCCAGAGCGCCCCGCGCCGCGGCCCAGGCCTCAGACTCCGGCTCCTTTACCTCAGCTGCTCCCGCCGCTTCTCCCGCCAAAGGCCTGACCGCCCGTTACCGCAGCAACGGCAGCGTGGCTCACAGGATTGGCCCAGAGCCCCTGCTCAGGCCAGTGCTGATTGGCCAAGGGGGAAATCGTGAATTCCGATTGGCTAGAAGCTGATTGACTTGCGTGGATCCTGCATTCTGATTGGCTCTAATTAGCTAATGCAGATTGGCCCGCAAGAACGCTGCATCTCCATTGGCTACGATTTGACATAGCTGATCGGCCAGCAGCAAAGCTGCGTTTTCATTGGTTGAGATGATGCCGCGTTGATTGGCTGACGAGACTACCGTCTTCTCATTGGTTGAAATCAGACAACAGTGATTGGCTGACAAGAATTTTTCCATGCTTATTGGTTGAAATTGCCTAACGCTGATTGGGCAACAGGAGAAGTGTGTTCTCATTGGTTGTAAGAAGGCCACATTGATTGGCTGATACAAAAGCTATTCTCCTATTGGCTGAAAGCAGGGAGCACTGATTGGCTGCAGGCCTTCCCCTTCCCATTTGTTTGCTCCTGAGGTTTGATGTGGGAGTCAGAGGTGCATTTGTATAGCGCCGCTCACAACCACTGACCGCCTGCAGTCAATTTGCACACAGCAAGATCCCACAAGCAGCAACGTGATGAATGACCAGACAATTAAAGTTTATTTATTCGTGTCACAAGTAGGCTTACATTAACACTGCAATGAAGTTACTGTGAAAATCCCCTAGTCGCCACACTCCAGCGCCTGTTCGGGTACACTGATGGAGAACTTAGCACGGCCAATGCACCCTAACCGGCACGTCTTTCAGACTGTGGGAGGAAACCGGAGCACCCGGGGGAAACCCACACAGACACGGGGAGAACGCACAGACAGTGACCCAAGCTGGGAATCAAACCAAGGTCCCTGTGAGGCAGCAGTGCTATCCACCGTGCATGTGGATTCAGGGAGGACGTGCTTCCTCGAAATAGTCCCATTGAATCTTTTACGTGCACCCAGGCTGGCAAGGCCTCTGTTTAATGGCTTATCCGGAAGACAGCATCTCTGACAGTGCAGCACTCCTACAGTGCAAAAGGAATCCAATCAGCCTATTGAGCCTGCACTGAAAACAGTCCCTCCCTATCCCCATAACCCCACATATTTTCATTATCACTAAAGAGACAGTGTTAGGCAAGGTAACGGGGCTAAAGGTAGACAAGTCTCCTGGCCCTGATGGAATGCATCCCAGGGTACTAAGAGAGATGGCGGGGGAAATAGCAAATGCCCTCGTGATAATTTACCAAAATTCGCTGGACTCTGGGGTGGTTCCCGCAGATTGGAAAACAGCAAATGTGACGCCACTGTTTAAAAAAGGAGATAGACAAAAGGCAGGTAACTATAGGCCGGTTAGCTTAACTTCTGTCGTAGGGAAAATGCTCAAATCGATCATCAAGGAAGAAATAGCGAGACATCTGGATATAAATTGTCCCTTTGGGAAGACGCGGCATGGATTCATGAAAGGCAGGTCATGTTTAACTAATTTACTGGAATTCTTTGAGGACATTATGAACCCAGTGGACAACAGGGACAATCGGTGGGTGTGATGTATCTGGATTTGCAGAAAGCATTCCACAAGGTGCAGCACAAAAGACTGCTGCATAAGATGAAGGTGCACGGCGTTACATGTAATGTAGCATGAATAGAGGATTGGTTAACTAACAGAAAGCAAAGAGTGGGGATAAATGGGTGTTTTTCTGGTTGACGATCAGTGACTAGTGGTGTGCCTCAGGGATCAGTGTTGGAACCGCAATTGTTTATGATTTACATAGACGATTTGGAGTTGGGAACCAAGTGTAGTGTGTCAAAATTCACGGATCACAGGAAGATGAGTGGTAGAGCAAAGTGTGCAGAGGACATTGAAAGTCTGCAGAGGGATATAGATAGTTTAAGTGAGTGGGCGAGGGTCTGCCAAATGGAGTAGAATGTTGGTAAATGTGAGGTCATCCATTTTGGTAGGAATAACAGCAAAATGGACTATTATATAAATGGTAAAAGAATTTGCAGCATGCTGCTGTGCAGAGGGACCTGGGTGTCCTTTTGCATGAATTGCAAAACGTTGGTTTGCAGGTGCAACAGGTAATTAGAGTCATAAAGGTTTACAGCATGGAAACAGGCCCTTCGGCCCAACTTGTCCATGCCGCCCCATTTTAACCCCTTAGCTAGTCCCAATTGCCCACATTTAGCCCATATCCCTCTATACCCATCTTAACCACATAACTGTCTAAACACTTTTTAAAAGACAAAATTGTACCCGCCTCTACTACTACCTCTGGCAGCTTGTTCCAGCCACTCACCACCCTCTGTGTGAAAAAATTGCCCCACTGGACACTTTTGTATCTCTCCCCTCTCACAAAGAACAAAGAACAATACAGCACAAGAACAGGCCCTTCGGCCCTCCAAGCCCGCGCCGCTCCCTGGTCCAAACTAGACCATTCTTTTGTATCCCTCCATTCCCACTCCGTTCATGTGGCTATCTAGATAAGTCTTAAACGTTTCCAGTGTGTCCGCCTCCACCACCTTGCCCGGCAGCGCATTCCAGGCCCCCACCACCCTCTGTGTAAAATACGTCCTTCTGATATCCGTGTTAAACCTCCCCCCCCTCACCTTGAACCTATGACCCCTCGTGAACGTCACCACCGATCTGGGAAAAAGCTTCCCACCGTTCACCCTATCTATGCCTTTCATAATTTTATACACCTCTATTAGGTCACCCCTCATCCTCCGTCTTTCCAGTGAGAACAACTGGAACCTTAAACCTATACCCTCTAGTTTTAGACTCCCCTAACTTTGGGAAAAGATATTGACTCTCCAGCTGATCTGTGCCCTTCATTATTTTATAGACCTCTATAAGATCACCCCTAAGCCTCTTACGCTCCAGAGAAAAAAGTCCCAATCTATCCAGCCCCTCCTTATAACTCAAACCATCAAGTCCCGGTAGCATCCTAGTAAATCTTTTCTGCACTCTTTCTAGTTTAATAATATCCTTTCTATAATAGGGTGACCAGAATTGTACACAGTATTCCAAGTGTGGCCTTATCAATGTCTTGTACAACTTCTGATGTGGAGATGCCGGCGTTGGACTGGGGTAAACACAGTAAGAAGTTTAACAACACCAGGTTAAAGTCCAACAGGTTTATTTGGTAGCAAAAGCCACACAAGCTTGTGTGGCTTTTGCTACCAAATAAACCTGTTGGACTTTAACCTGGTGTTGTTAAACTTCTTATTGTACAACTTCAACAGGAAGTCCCAACTCCTGTATTCAATATTCTGACCAATGAAACCAAACATGCCGAATGCCTTCTTCACCACTCTGTCCACCTGTGAGTCCACTTTCAAGGAGCTATGAACCTGTACCCCGAGATCTCTTTGTTCTGTAACTCTCCCTTATGCCCTATCATTAACTGAGTAAGTCCTGCCCTGGTTCGATCAACCAAAATGCATCACCTCGCATTTGTCTAAATTAAACTCCATCTGCCATTCGTCAGCCCACAGGCCCAATTGATCAAGATCCCGTTGCAATCCTAGATAACCTTCTTCACTGTCCACTATGCCACCAATCTTGGTGTCATTTGCAAACTTACTAACCATGCCTCCTAAATTCTCATCTAAATCATTAATATAAATAACAAATAACAGTGGACCCAGTTCCGATCCCTGAGGCACACCACTGGTCACAGGCCTCCAGTTTGAAAAACAATCCTCGACAACCCCCTCTGTCTTCTGTCATCAAGCCAATTTTGAATCCATTTGGCTAACTCACTATCACTCTGGATCCCTTGAGATTTAACCTTATGCAACAACCTACCATGCGGTACCTTGTCAAAGGCCTTGCTAAAGTCCATGTAGACAACATCAACTGCACTGCCCTCATCTACCTTCTTGGTTACCCCTTCAAAAAACTCAATCAAATTTGTGTGACATGATTTTCCACTCACAAAGCCATGCTGACTGTTCCTAATCAGTCCTTGCCTCTCTAAATGCCTGTAGATCCTGTCTCTCAAAATACCTTCTAATAACTTACCCACTACAGATGTGATGCTCACCGGCCTGTAATTCCCAGGCTTTTCCCTGCAGCCCTTCTTAAACAAAGGCACAACATTTGCCACCTTCCAATCTTCAGGCACCTCACCCGTGAATATCGATGATTCAAATATCTCAGCTCGGGGACTCGCAATTTCCTCCCTAACCTCCCACAGAGTCCTGGGATACACTTCATCAGGTCCCGGGGATTTATCCACCTTGATGCGGTTTAAGATTTCTAGCATCTCCTTCTCTGTTATAAGTACACTCCTCAAGACATCACTATTTATTTCCCCAAGTTCCCAACATCCATGCTTTTCTCAACAGTGAATACAGATGAGAAATATTCATTTAGGATCTCACCCATCTCTTGTGCATCCGCACAAGAAGGTAATTAAGAAAGCAAATGGAATTTTGTCCTTCATTGCTAGAAGAATGGAGTTTAAAAAAGCGAGATTATGTTGCAGCTGTATAGGGTGCTGGTGAGGCCACACCTGGAGTACTGTGTACTATTTTGGTCTCCCTCATTGAGAAAGGATATACTGGCACCGGAGGGGGTGTTGAGGAGATTCACTAGGTTGATTTCAGAGTTGAGAGGGTTGGTTTATAAGGAGAGATGGAGTAGACTGGGACTATACTCATTGGAATTTAGAAGAATGAGGGGAGATCTTATAGAAACATATAAAATTATAAAGGGAATAGATACATAAGATAGAAGCAGGGAGATTGTTTCCACTAGCAGGTGAAACTAGAACTAGGGGACATGGCCTCAAAATAAGGGGGAGCAGATTTAGGACTGAGTTGAGGAGGAACTTCTTCACACAAAGGGTTGTGAATCTGTGGAGTACCCTGCCCAGTGAAGCAGTTGAGGCTACCTCATTGAATGTTTTTAATGCAAGGATAGATAAATTTTTGAACAGTAAAGGAATTAAGGGTTATGGTGAGCGGGCGGGTAAGTGGAGCTGAGTCCAGGAAAAGATCAGCCATGATCTTATTGAATGGCGGAGCAGGCTCGAGGGGCCAGATGCCTACTCCTGCTCCTAGTTCTTATGTTCTTATATTTACCCTGCTAATCCCCCTGACACTAAGGAGCAAATTAGACTGACCAATCCATCTCAGCCGTATATCCCTGCACTGTAGGAGGAAACCGGAGCACCCGGAGGAAACCCACGCAGACGTGGGGAGAGCATGCAAATTCCACACCGACAGACAGTCATTCGTGGACGGAATTGAACCTGGGTCCCTGGCGCTGCGAGGCAGCAGTGCTAACCACTGTGCCGCCCATTTGAACTCAATGGACAAAATTGTTTTTGCTTTAGCTCTGACGAAGGGTCATCCAGACTCGAAATGTTGGCTCTATTCTCTCTCCACAGGTGCTGTCAGAGCTGCGGAGATTTTCCAGTATTTTCTGTTTTGTGTTTGAGATTCCAGCATCAGCAGTAGCTTGTCTGTTTATTGAGCAGCAATTTACTTCGCAGCATTGCTACCACTGTGTCACCCAGTGGAACATAGCCCTTAATTTTTGTACTCAAGCCCTGGAGGTGGAAGTTGAACCCAGAACCTTGTGGCTCAGAGATGAGCGTGCCACCACCTGAGCCACAGCTGACACTTGGCAGTGTAGAATGAGGCCATTCGGCCCACAGTGCTTGTGGGCACCTGACGATTCGAATATTCCAAATCATTGTAGGCCTGACACAGTCTATCATCCATTGAACCTGAGGACTTCCAAACTTCTGCTGCCCATGAGTTAACGTGCATCAAATCCCACTCAAGGGAGTCAATGGGGGACAAACAGGACGGTGGCATTGAGACCAGCAACTATCTGATTGAAAGGCAGAATTGCTCGAAGGGCTGAATGGCCTGTTCTTAGGTCCTATGTTCCCCTGTGCTTGCTGACTTACATAAGCAGCGTCTTTAAAATTCTCATGCTTGTTTCCCAACCCCTCCATGTCCTTACCCCTCCCTATCTCTGTAAGTTCCTTCAATCCCACAAACCACTGAGGGATCTGCGCCTTGCTAAGTACAGCCCCCTGTGCTCCACCAATTGGAGGTGGCTGTGGATTGAGGAAGTTGTCTAGGCCTCAAGCCCTGGAACATCCTCCCTCAATCCCTCTGCCTCTCTACCTCCATTTCCTCATTTAAGACACTCCTTAACCGATCCCTTTGATCAAGCTTTTAGTCATCTGACCTCAGTCCAAAGATGAGCAGGTTAGGTGGATTGGCCATACTAAATTGCCCCTTAGTGTCCAAAGATGTCTAGGGCACGTGGATTGGCCATGCTAAATTGTCCCTTAATGTCCAAAGATGTGCAGGTTAGGTGGACTGGTCATGCTAAATTCTCCCTTAATGTCCAAAGATATGCAAGTTAGGTGGATTGGCCACGCTAAATTGTCCCTTAGTGTCCAAAGATGTGCAAGTTAGGTGGATTGGCCATGCTAAATTGTCCCTTAGTGTCCAAAGATATGCAAGTTAGGTGGATTGGCCATGCTAAATTGTCCCTTAATGTCCAAAGATATGCAAGTTAGGTGGATTGGCCATGTTAAATTGACCCTTACTGTCCAAAGATATGCAGGTAGATGGATTAGCTATGATCAATGCACAGGCTTAAGGGAGGGGGAGTGGGCTTGGGTACAGTGCCGACTCAATGGGCCAAATGGCCTGCTTCTGCACTGAGTGGATTCTATGGATATCACTGTGCAGTGCGAGTGTAGGACCCTTTCTCCCGAGACACCAGCACTTGGAAGACCTATGGCCTATTCTGGTAGATTCTCGAGGGAGAATTGGGAAGCCCAGCCAGAGTCTTCATTTAACATCTTAAGCAACAGGCAGCACCTCCCAGCAGCTCAGCACTCCCTCGGTACTGCACTGGGTAGGTGGCCTGCTGGAGCTCTCTGGAGTAAGAATTGACTTTCAAGTTTGCTGATGACACCACCGTAGTGGGTCGGATCTCAAACAATGACGAGACAGAGTACAGGAATGAGATAGACAATCTGGTGAACTGGTGCGGCAACAATAATCTCTCCCTCAATGTCAACAAACTGAAGGAGATTGTCATTGACTTCAGGAAGCGTAGAGGAGAACATGTCCCTGTCTACATCAACGGGACGAAGTAGAAATGGTCGAGAGCTTCAAGTTTTTAGGTGTCCAGATCACCAACAACCTGTCCTGGTCCCCACCATGCCAACACTATAGTTAAGAAAGTCCACCAACGTCTCTACTTTCTCAGAAGACTAAGGAAATTTGGCATGTCAGCTACGACTCTCACCAACTTTTACAGATGCACCATAGAAAGCATTCCTTCTGGTTGTATCACAGCTTGGTATGGCTCCTGCTCTGCCCAAGACCGCAAGAAACTACAAAAAGTCATGAATGTAGCCCAATCCATCACGCAAACCAGCCTCCCATCCATTAACAATGTCTGCACTTCCCACTGCATTGGAAAAGCAACCAGCATAATTAAGGACCCCACGTACCCCGGACATTGTCTCTTCCACCTTCTTACATCGGGAAAAAGATACAAAGGTCTGAGGTCACGTACCAACCGACTCAAGAATAGCTTCTTCCCTGCTGCTGTCAGACTTTTGAATGGACCTACCTCGCATTAAGTTGATCTTTCTCTACACCCTAGCTATGACTGTAACACTACATTCTGCACTCTCTTCTTTCCTTCTCTATGAACGGTATGCTTTGTCTGTATAGCGCGCAAGAAATAATACTTTTCACTGCATACTAATACATGTGACAATAATAAATCAAATCAAATCAAATGAACCCACAACCTTTTCATTGAAAGACAAGAATGCTGCCCACGGAACCACAACAGACACCTCACCCTCTGTCAGAGATCAACTGTGGAGAACCACAGTGTGTGCAATTAGAGGCAACATTACATTCCAACACAGCAGTAAAATAATTATTTTGCTCAGTTGACACTAAGGAATGATGTGGAGATGCCGGTATTGGACTGGGGTAGGCTCAGTAAGAAGTCTCACAGCACCAGGTTAAGGTCCAACAGGTTTATTTGGTAGCACGAGCTTTCAGAGTGCTGCTCCTTCATCAGATGAGTGCCTCCTTATCTGATGAAGGAGCAGCGTTCCGAAAGCTCGTGCTACCAAATAAACCTGTTGGACTTTAACCTGGTGCTGTGAGACTTCTTACGACACTAAGGAAAGGACGCTTTAACTAAATAACGTGAGATGCATTTAAAGCCATGAGCTCAGTGCAGCTCGTGGCTGACAGCACACCAGTGTTACAGGGAATTACCTATCCAACAATAATGAACTATCTGATAACCGGTTTGGCAGGAGCAGGCGTGACCTCAGAATTCCCCTCCCACTCCCCCCAGGTATGAGTAATTTACCATTAGTGACTCAGGTTTGATGAAAGTGAGTGTGATTAATGTAGCTTTCACTACCCTGGGTGAAAGGGAGAATCAGCACTGGGTATCAGGGAGCTGGCATCGGGGCAGAGGGGCACACAGTCTGCAAAGGGAGATGGATTGGGCAAAGGGAATTGATAGATGGAGTAAAATCTGAGAAAACCAGAGACTTTCCACTTTTTGAGCAAGTTTGAGTGAGTGAGTGAGTGCGTGAGTGGATGTGTGAGAGTGAGTGAGTGAGTGCGTGCGTGCGTGCGTGCGTGAGTGGATGTCTGAGAGTGAGTGTGCATGGGAACGAGAGTGAGTGTACGTGTGGGTCAATGTGTGAGAGTGACTGTATATGAATGAGAACAAAGAACAATACAGCACAGGAACAGGCCCTTCGGCCCTCCAAGCCCGCGCCGCTCCCTGGTCCAAACTAGACCATTCTTTTGTATCCCTCCATTCCCACTCCGTTCATATGGCTGTCTAGATAAGTCTTAAATGTTCCCAGTGTGTCCGCCTCCACCACCTTGCCTGGCAGCGCATTCCAGGCCCCCAGCACCCTCTGTGTAAAATATGTCCTTCTGATATCTGTGTTAAACCTCCCCCCCTCACCTTGAACCTATGACCCCTCGTGAACGTCACCACCGACCTGGGGAAAAACTTCCCACCGTTCACCCTATCTATGCCTTTCATAATTTTATACACCTCTATTAAGTCTCCCCTCATCCTCCGTCTTTCCAGGGAGAACAACCCCAGTTTACCCAATCTCTCCTCATAACTAAGCCCCTCCATACCAGGCAACATCCTGGTAAACCTCCTCTGTACTCTCTCCAAAGCCTCCACGTCCTTCTGGTAGTGTGGCGACCAGAACTGGACGCAGTATTCCAAATGCGGCCGAACCAACGTTCTATACATCTGCAACATCAGACCCCAACTTTTATACTCTATGCCTCGTCCTATAAAGGCAAGCATGCCATATGCCTTCTTCACCACCTTCTCCACCTGTGACGTCACTTTCAAGGATCTGTGGACTTGCACACCCAGGTCCCTCTGCGTATCTACACCCTTTATGGTTCTGCCATTTATCGTATAGCTCCTCCCTACATTATTTCTACCAAAATGCATCACTTCGCATTGATTGAACTCCATCTGCCATTTCTTTGCCCAAATTTCCAGCCTATCTATATCCTTCTGTAGCTTCTGACAATGCTCCTCACTATCTGTAAGTCCTGCCAATTTTGTGTCGTCCGCAAACTTACTGATTACCCCAGTTACACCTTCTTCCAGATCATTTATATAAATCACAAACAGCAGAGGTCCCAATACAGAGCCCTGCGGAACACCACTAGTCACAGGCCTCCAGCCGGAAAAAGACCCTTCCACTACCACCCTCTGTCTTCTGTGACCAAGCCAGTTCTCCACCCATCTAGCCACCTCCCCCTTTATCCCATGAGATCCAACCTTTTTCACCAGCCTACCATGAGGGACTATGTCAAACGCTTTACTAAAGTCCATATAGACGACATCCACGGCGCTTCCCTCGTCAACCATTATGGTCACTTCTTCAAAAAACTCCACCAGGTTAGTGTGTGAGTGTGAGAGTGTGTGAGTGTGAGAGAGAAGGTGTGTGGAGTGAGACAGTGTGTGCATGTGAGAAAGAGTGAGTGAGTCTGCCTTACTCCCCCATCTCAGATCCCTCTCACTGCAAACCACATTTCCCCACAGGCACACATATACACACACACTCCCACACTCACACACCCACACTCACACACAGACCCACACCCACACTCACCCTCACCCTCCCGCACTCATATACACACACACCCCCCACTCATACACACACACCCCCCCCAACAGAAACCCACACATGCACACCCACACATTCTGACCCTCTAACCCTCTGGTTAAATTTATTAATTACTCTGATTTTACATTAACAACTTATTGCTGTGATTTTGCTTTGTTCAGCAATTCTGTCTCTTCTTCACCTCAACCTTTGTTTTGAGATTCAGTTTAAAGTTGTGCCATACCTTGTCTTTCTGAAATTTGCTCATTGACCCCTTGAGGAAGACAAAATTGGAATTGTGCGCCCCCCCCCCCCCCATACCCCCTCCCGCAAAGGTTGAACAATCCTGTTATAAACCAAGTTCTCACTATCCACGTTGAGCAGCCAGAGCATCGGGGCTGACAGACTGGCTTTCAAAATATCAGCCTGAAAGTTGTGATTTTTTTTTGATCTGGTCTATCAGGTGAATTGTGCTCGGTGCTGTGCTGCTTCTGCGGGGGTTTGGGAAATCTGGGGAGTGGGGGATTGGAGGATAAAGAGGGAAGGGGAAAGGGGTGGAGGAGGGGTTGGGGGTGGAGAAAGAGGGATGGAGGCGAAGAGGAGTGGGAGTATTGGGGAGGTGGTCGGAGAGGGTTAGCGTGAAGGGGGAAGTAGGTAGGAGAGAATGAGGGGTTTGGTGGAGGTTGTTGGAGGGAGGGGTGAGAGAGAGGCAGGTGGCAGTGACGGCACTAATATTTTTCACTTCATTGAAAAGTTTTTACGGCAGCTTTACCGACTGTGGGGGACTCTGATTAACATATAAGAAATCAACACAATAGAATATTAAATTTAAAGCATCACTAATTCAGGAACCAATATAGGTCAACGAACACAAGGGTGACGAGTGAAAACGGACCCCTATATAGTGCTATAATACATACAAACATATTGGCAGCAGGTGGCACAGTGGTTAGCACTGCTGCCTCACAGCGCCAGGGACCCAGGTTCGATTCCCGACTTGGGTCACTGTCTGTGTGGAGTCTGCACATTCTCCCCATGTCTGCGTGAGTTTCCTCCGGGTACTCCAGTTTCCTCCCACAGTCCAAAGATGTGCAGGTTAGGTGGATTGGCCATGCTAAATTGTCCCTTGGTGTCCTAAAAATGTGCAGGTTATCTGGATTGGCCATGTTAAATTGCCCCTTAGTGTCCAAAGATGTGCAGGTTAGGGGGATTGGCCATGCTAAATTGCCCCTTAGTGTCCAAAGATGTGCAGGTTAGGTGGATTGGCCATGCTAAATTGCCCCTTAGTGTCCAAAGATGTGCAGGTTAGGGGGATTGGCCATGCTAAATTGCCCCTTAGTGTCCAAAGATGTGCAGGTTAGGTGGATTGGCCATGCTAAATTGCCCCTTAGTGTCCAAAGATGTGCAGGTTAGGGGGATTGGCCATGCTAAATTGCCCTTTGTAGGTTAGGGGGAATCAGCGGGGTAAATGTGCAGGGTTACAGGAATAGGGTGGGGTGCCTGGATAATGCTCTGTTGGGGAAGTGGTGCAGACTCGATAGGCCGAATGGCCTCCTTCTGCACTGAAGGGAACCCATGATACGACTTAGGAGCAGGAGTAGGCCATTGGGCCCACGAGCCTGCTCGGCCATTCAATATGATCGTGATTGGTCAGGTTCTGGCCTTACGCCACCTTCCAGCTGACCACCCTCCCACCACTCCCCCGCCCAATACCTTTGGCTACCGTATTAGACGGAAATCCATCCACTGTTGCCTTAAAAAATATTAACTGGCCCGGTGTTCCCTGCTGTCCAGGGAAGAGAGTTCCACGGACTCCCGACCCACTGAGAGAAAGAAATCTCCTCGTCTTCACCTGCAACCTAGAACAAGAGGTCACAGGTACAGTTTGAGAGGCGGTGGATTTAAAACTGAGATGAGGAGGAACTACTTCTTGCAGAGGGGGGTGAATTTGTGGAATTCGCTGCCCCATCGCGCGGTGGAGTCTGAATCATTGAATGGTTTCAAGAAGGAGGTAAATATATTTCTAATTTTAAAAAGGCTTAAACGGATATGGGGAACAAGTATGGAGGTGGATTTGAGACCAGGGAGAGATCAGCCATGATCTGATTGAATGGCGGAGCAGGCTCGAAGGACTGAATTCTGCTCCTGATTCCTATGACCCTATCTGAATGAAGGGCATGGTCATGTTTGACTAATTTGGTGGAATTCTTTGAGAACATTACATGTGCAGTGGACAATGGGGAACCTGTGGATGTGGTGTATCTGGATTTCTAGAAGGCATTTGACAAGGTGCCGCACCAAAGACTGCTACATAAGATAAAGGTGCACGGTGTTATGGGTAATGTATTAGCATGGATAGAGGATTGGTTAATTAACAGAAAGCAAAGAGTGGGGGTAAATGGGTGTTTTTCTGGTTGATGATCAGTGACTAGTGGTGTGCCTCAGGGATCAGTGTTGGGACCAAGTGTTTAAGATTTACATAGATGATTTGGAGTTGGGGACCAAGTGTAGTGTGTCAAAATTCTCAGATGACACTAAAATGAGTGGCAGAGCAAGTGTGCAGAGGACACTGAAAGTCTGCAAAGGGATATAGATAATCTAAGTGAGTGGGCAAGGGTTTGGCAGATGGAGTACAATGTTCGTAAATGTGAGGTCATCCATTTTGGTAGGAATAACAGCAAAATGGACTATTATTTAAATGGTAAATAATTGCAGCACGCTGCTGTGCAGAGGGACCTGGGTGTCCTTGTGCAGGAATCTCAGGAGTTGGTTTGCAGGTGCAGCCGGTAATTAAGAAGGCAAATGGAATTTTGTCCTTCATTGCTAGAGGGATGGAGTTTAAAAACAGCGAGGTTATGTTGCAGCTGTTTTTGGTGCTGGTGAGGCCACATCTGGAGTACTGTGTACAGTTTTGGTCTCCTTACATGAGAAAGGATATACTGGCACTGGAGGGGGTACAGAGGAGATTCACTAGGTTGATTCCGGAGTTGAGAGGGTTGGCTTATCAGGAGAGACTGAGTAGACTGGGGCTATACTCATTGGAATTCAGAAGAATGAGGGGAGATCTTATAGAAACATATAAACTTATGAAGGGAATAGATAAGATAGAAGCAGAGAAGCTGTTTCTGCTGGCAGGTGAAACTAGAACTAGGGGGCATGGCCTCAAAATAAGGGGGGCAGATTTAGGACTGAGTTGAGTTGGAACTTCTTCACACAAAAGGTTGTGAATCTGTGGAATTCCCTGCCCAGTGAAGCGGTTGAGGCTACCTCATTGAATGTTTTTAAGACAACGATGGATAAAGTTTTGAACAGTAAAGGAATTAAGGGTTATGGTGAGCGGGCGGGTGAGCTGAGTCCACGAAAAGATCAGCCATGATCTTATTGAATGGTGGAGCAGGCTCGAGGGGCCAGATGGCCTACTCCTGCTCCTAATTCTTATGTTCTTAATGTATGGGGTTACGGGAATGGGGCCTGGGTGGGATTGTAGTTGGGACAGACTCGATGGGCCGAATGGCCTCCTTCTGTACTGTAGGGTTTCTATGACATGGGCATTGCTGGCTGGCCAGCATTTATTGCCTATCCCTAGTAGCCCAAGGGCAGTTGAGAGTCAACCACATTGCTGTGGCTCTGGAGTCACATGTAATAAGTCTCACAACACCAAGTTAAAGTCCAACAGGGTTTATTTGGTAGCACAAGCTACAAGCTTTCAGTGCGCTGCTCCTTCATCAGGTGAGTGGGAGTTGTGTTCACAAACAGGGCATATAAAGACACAAACTCAATTTACAAAATAATGGTTGGAATGCGAGTCTTAACAGGTAATCAAGTCTTAAAGGTACAGACAATGTGAGTGGAGAGAGGGTTAAGCACAGGTTAAAGAGATGTGTATTGTCTCCAGCCAGGACAGTTAGTGAGATTTTTGCAAGCCCAAGCAAGTTGTGGGGGTTACAGATAGCGTGACATGAACCCAAGATCCCGGTTGAGGCCGTTCCAACCGTTATCCATTTATATTAACCATCACATTCCAACCATTATCTTGTAAATTGAGTTTGTGTCTGTATATGCCCTGTTTGTGAACACAACTCCTCACTCACCTGATGAAGGAGCAGCGCTCCGAAAGCTCGTGGCTTGTGCTACCAAATAAACCTGTTGGACTTTAACCTGGTGTTGTGAGACTTCTTACTGTGTTTACCCCAGTCCAACGCCGGTGTCTCCACATCATGGTCACATGTAGGCCAGACCGGGTAAGAACGGCAGATCTCCCTCCCTAAAGGAACATTAGTGAACCAGATGGGTTTTTCCGACAATCGACAGTGGTTTCATGGTCATCAGTAGATCCTTAATTCCAGATTTTTTTTGTTGAATTCAAATTCCACCATCTGCCGTGGCGGGATTCGAACCCGGGTCCCCAGAACATTAGCTGAGTTGCTGGATTAACCATCTTAGCGATAATAGGGGCGGCACGGTAGCACAGTGGTTAGCACTGCTGCTTCACAGCTCCAGGGACCTGGGTTCGATTCCCGGCTTGGGTCACTGTCTGTGTGGAGTTTGCACATTCTCCTCGTGTCTGCGTGGGTTTCCTCCGGGTGCTCCGGTTTCCTCCCACAGTCCAAAGATTTGCGGGTTAGGTTGATTGGCCATGCTAAAATTGCCCCTTAGTGTCCTGAGATGTGTAGATTAGAGGGATTAGTGGGTAAAATATGTAGGGATATGGGGGTAGGGCCTGGGTGGGATTGTGGTCGGTGCAGACTCAATGGGCTGAATGGCCTCTTTCTGTACTGTAGGGTTTCTATGATTCTATGAATACCACTAGGCCATCGCCTACAATGTAATACTTTTCAATAAGATCACTCCATTCTTCTAAACTCCAATGTGAAGTAAAGTTTATTTATTATTGTCACAAGTAAGGCTTACATTAACACTGCAATGAAGTTACTGTGAAAATCCCCTTGTGGGTACATGCCCAGCTGTTCCTCATGAAATAGCCCCTCCCTCCCAGGATTTCACACGGAGGGCCTGGGGAGGATACGAATGGACGTTGAGAGGCTTGGCTTTTCTCATTGGCTTCAAGTCACTGGTTTCACAACTCTGACTGGAAACCGTGTTGAATAAAAGTGGGCTGGGAATGTGAGCTCCCGGAAAGTCCCTGTCACTCCCTGTTGCTCTAATCGTAACCATTGGAAATTTCTGAGCTTCTCGTAAACCAAACCTCCCAGATGTTGGTGCGGGGCTCGAGGCTGCAAGTGAATAGGGGCTGGCGGCAAATGAAGGCCAACCTACTTCAGGACTTCCAGATGTGCTATCAGAAAGCTCCATCTGCTGGGCAAACACAGCAATGGCGCTCACTGGGGGAAGCTTCATGGAATCCACCTGTATCCCTAAAACAGGATGTGGAGATGCCGGCATTGGACTGAAGTGTAAGAAGTCTCACAACACCAGGTTAAAGTCCAACAGGTTTATTTGGTAGCACGAGCTTTCGGGAGCGCTGCCCCTTCATCAAGTGAGTGGAGAGTTGGGTTCAGGGCATATCGACACAGACGTCAAGTTTCTGCAAAGATGCTCGCATTCCAACCATTATCTTGCAATTGAGTCTGTGTCTATGTACGCCCTGTTTGTGAACCCTACTCTCCACTCACCTGATGAAGGGGCAGCGCTCCGAAAGCTCGTGCTACCAAATAAACCTGTTGGACTTTAACCTGGTGTTGTGAGACTACTTACTGTCCCTAAAACAGATAGTTTCTTCACCATATTGTGGGAGCTTGCTGTGTACGAATTGTCTGCCAAGATTCCTACACTGCCCACGTCCACTGCACTTGGGCAACACGGTGGATGCAGTAAATACTTTGAATCATTTTTTGGAACTGTGATAGGAGCGCTTGTGCACAATTGTGAGTATCAGTGAAATATAAAATAGATTTGCTTTCTCCAACCAAGTGGTGAATAAAGATTAATCACATGTATTTTCCACTGGATTGCAAAATATCCAACGTGACTTCTGCACTGCACAAATTAGCTTCCACATAAATACTTATGAGTCGCTGCATTTCAAAAGAAATTAATTGGATGCTGAGTGTGGTTAAATATCTTCAGCACTGCTGCCTCACAGCGCCAGGGACCCGGGTTTGATTCCCGGCCTCGGGTCACTGTCTGTGCACGTTCTCCCCGTGTCTGCGTGGGTTTCCTCCGGGTGCTCCGGTTTCCTGCCACAGTCCAAAAGACGTGCTGGTGAGGGCGCACTGGCCATGCTAAATTCTCCCTCAGTTAAAGTTTATTTATTGGTCACAAGTAAGCTTTACATTAACACTGCAATGAAGTTACTGTGAAAATCCCCTAGTCGCCACACTCTGGCACCTGTTCGGGTACACCGAGGGAGAGTTTAGCACGGCCAGTGCGCCTAACCAGCACGTCTTTCAGACTGTGGGAGGAAACCAGAGCACCCGGAGGAAACCCATGCAGACACGGGGAGAACGTGCAGACTCCGCACAGACAGTGATCCAAGCTGGGAATCGAACCCAGGTCCCTGGCGCTGTGAGGCAGCAGTGCTAACCACTGTGCCACCTCAGCGTACCTGAACAGGAGTTGGAGTGTGCCGACTAGGGGATTTTCAGAGTAATTTTATTGCAGTGTTAATGTAAGCCTACTTGTGACACTAATAAATAAACCTTAAGCCTCAGTGGAGAGAGAATAGAGGCACAGACACTGTTCAAACTGCTGAGATTTTCCAGCAGCTTCTGTTTTTGTTTCAGATTCCAACATCGGCAGTATTTTGCCTTCATTTTACTGGAGGTGATCAACTTCCTTTCAGTGCGTGAAATGTCTGTTGTTTCATCCCTTGCACCATAGAAAGCATATTTCTGGTTGTACCACAGCTTGGTATGGCTCCTGCTCTGACCAAGATCGCAAAGAGCTACAAAAGGTTGTGAATGTAGCCCAATCTATCACACAAACCAGCCTCCCATCCATTGACTCTGTCAGCATAATTAAAGACCCCACACACCTCGGGCATTCTCTCTTCCACCTTCTTCCGTCGGGAAAAAGATACAAAAGTCTGAGGTCACGTACCAACCGACTCAAGAACAGTTTCTTCCCTGCTGCCATCAAACTTTTGAATGGATCGACCTCGCATTAAGTTGATCTTTCTCCACACCCTAACTGTGACTGTAACACTATATTCCACACTCTCTCCTTTCCTTCTCTATGTACGGTATGTTTTGGCTGTGTAGCACACAAGAAACAATTCTTTTCACTGTATACTAATACATAAGACCATAAGACATAGGAGCAGAATTAGGCCACTCGGCCCATCGAGTCTGCTCCGCCATTCAATCATGGCTGATATTTTTCTCATCCCCATTCTCCTGCCTTTTCCCCATAACCCCTGATCCCCTTATTAATCAAGAACCTATCTATCTCTGTTTTAAAGACACTCAATGACCTGGCCTCCACAGCCTTCTGCGGCAAAGAGGTCCACAGATTCACTACTCTCTGGCTGAAGATATTCCTCCTCATCTCTGTTTTAAAGGATCATCCCTTTAGCCTGAGGTTGTGCCCTCTGGTTCTAGTCTTTCCTACTCGTGAAAACATCCTCTCCACGTTCATTCTATCCAGGCCTCGCAGTATCCTGTAAGTTTCAATAAGATCCCCCCCTCATCCTTACATGTGACAATAATAAATCAAATCAAATCAAATCCTTCTAATCCAACTGAGGAGCATTCTCATTGGTTAACTCTTCGTGCTGGCAAAGGGTCAAAAGCATTCCCCTCTGTGCGCTCCCAGCATTTTCTGTTTTTGTTTCAGATTTCCAGCACTTGTGGTTTTCCGAATAGTTTGGTGAGCACTGCGGCCCCTAACGGTAACCAAAGAAATAGATCCTTGCATCATCATGAAAAGTCAATGTTTTCTATTTAGCAGATACCCGCAGAGGGAACCAGCCTTTCACCACTCCCCCTGCGATCTTATCCAAGGCTTACTGACAATCTTTCCCCGGTTCCGGGATAAAGATCAATTTATCGACTTGGAGGAGTTCCAAAAGCTCTGTCTCCATATGTGAGGTCATGGCAGCGAGTGGGACTTACCCAGCTTCAAGGACTTTCCAGGCAATTTCTCCAAAACAATAGTGAATTAAAGAAAATGAAATGTTCTGCAGTTGTGGCCACGCCCCAAATACATCGGCAAATTCAATGCTTCATTTCTTGAACCCCGGTTAGTTGAATTAGGAAGGAACGTGGAGGCTTTGCAGGGGGCACAGAAGAGGCTTGCCAGGATGCTGCCTGGATTGGAGGGCATGAGCTATAAGGAGAGGCTGGACAAACTGGGGTTGTTTTCTTTGGAGTGGCGGAGGCTGAGGGGAGACCTGATAGAAGTCTATAAAATTACGAGATGCAGGGATAGGGTTGACAGTCAGAATCTTTCTCCCACAGAGTTGAAATGTCAAATACTGGGGGGCATGTGCTTAAGGTGAGAGGGGGAAAGTTCAAAGGAGATGTGAGGGGCAAGTTTTTTTTACAATGAGAGTGTGGTACGTGTCTGGAATGCGCTGCCAGGGGTGCTGGTGGTGCAGATAGATTTGATAGGGGTGTTTAAGGGGCTTTTAGATAAGCACATGAATATGCAAGGAATGGAGGGATATGGACCAAGGGCAGGCAGAAGGGATTAGTAAAGAAAGTTTATTTATTAGTCACAAGTAAAGCTTATTGCAATGAAGTTACTGTGAAATTCCCCTAATCGCCACACTCCGGTGCCTGTTCGGGTCTTCTCTAAGGATGTAGTCTTTAGGTCAATGCACCTAACCGGCACAGTGGTTAGCACTGCTGCCTCACAGCGCCGGGGACCTGGGTTCGATTCCCGGCTTGGGTCACTGTCTGTGCGGAGCCTGCACATTCTCCCCGTGTCTGCGTGGGTTTCCTCCGGGTGCTCTGGTTTCCTCCCACAGTCTGAAAGACGTGCTGGTTAGGGTGCATTGGCCTGAACAGGCGCCGGAGTGTGACGACTCGGGGATTTTCACAGTAACTTCGTTGCAGTGTTAGTGTAAGCCTTACTTGTGATACTAATAAAAAAAACTTTATGTACTAAAAATCATTAAGGATTTCAAAATTAATCCATTGACAAGAACGAAGGCAGCTCAAAGCAACCCAAATGCTAGTAAGAAAATTAAACCGTCACCGGCAATGGTAGCTATCTCCCCCCCTCCGCCAAACATTTACACACCATGCCTCAGTCACCCTGTCGCTTGCGGGATCTTTTGAATCATTATCCACACACCAGGCCAAGATTCCCACAGGCTGCGGAAACGCCTCTCCTTTACCAGTAAGTTCGCACCCTCACCTTGGCACTCTGCCCAAGCATGGGAGAACAACGTTAACTCTTTGCAGACACAGATTCACCTTCCCTCAAGGCAAGTGCAGGAACGGAGAAGGGGTTACAAGTGGGTTCAAAGGCAGGCTAGATTGCACCGACCTCATCAGGAACTCTCTGTCCAGTTGTCAGTTTCACCGGAGTCATGGTTCCTCGAGGTGAAGGACGGGGGTGCTGGGTGGGGTTAGGAGTTGCAGTCGAATGTCCGAGACAAATTGCTTTCCCATCACTTCCCCCCCCTCTTGCTGGTAATACGACAGAGATATCCCACAGAATTATACCCTACCCAGAACTAACACCTTGAGGAAAGAGATACATTTTTCTTTTCCCCAATTTCCTTACCAGATGGACTTGGCTGAGGGAACTGTTGTCAAATGTTACAGAGGTGGTGATAAGTAGTTTCAGCAATGTTTTTTAAAATTCATTCATGGGATACAGGTGTCGCTGGCTGGGCCAGTATTTATTGCCCATCCCTAGCTGCCCTTGGAGGGCAGTTGAGGGTCAACCACATTGCTGCGGCTCTGGAGTCACATGCAGGCCAGACCGGGTAAGGACAGCAGATTTCCTTCCCTAAAGGACATCAGTGAACCAGGTGGATTTTTACAATAATGGGTCATCAGTAGATTTTTAATTCTAGATATTTTTTATTGAATTCAAATTCCACCATCTGCCGTGGTGGGATTCGAACCCAGGTCCCCAGAACATTATATGAGTTTCTAGATTAACAGTCTAGCGATAATACCACTAGGCCATCACCTCCCCAAAGATAGTGATGGTGTTGCTGTGACTCAGCAGGTGGCCCTTTTGCTTCTGAGACAGCAAGCAATGTCCCTTCCAGAGAGACTTGGGAGGCGATGGCCTGGTGGTATTATCGCAAAACTATTAATCCAGAAACTCTGGGGACCCGGGTTCGAATCCCGCCATGGCAGATGGTGGAATTTGAATTCAATAAAAAAATATTTGGAATTAAGAATCTACGGATGACCATGAAACCATTGTCAGAAAAACCCATCTGGTTCATTAAAGCCCATTTAGGGAAGGAAATCTACCATCCTTACCCGGTCTGGCCTACATGTGACTCCAGAGCCAGTGCATTGCAATTGACTCTCAACTGCCTTCGGGCAACTAGGGATGGGCTATAAATGCTGGCCCAGCCAGCGTCGCCCATGTCCGACGAATGAATAGAAAACATTAATTGAAGCTGATGTTCCAGTGTTGCAATATCAGAGATGCCATCTTTCAGTTAAGAAGCTCAAGCCAGGCCTTGCCAGCCCTCTCAGGTGGGCGCGAGATAACCCACAGCCGAAGGCATGTTCTCCCCAGTGACCTGGCCAACACACACCCCAAAAAAACCATCAGTGGTAGAACTGGATTATCTGGTAGTCATCAAGTTCATTGTTTGTGGGAGCTTGCTGTGCATGAATCAGCTGCCAAATTTGCCACATTACAACTGTGATTGCATTTGCCTACAGTGCAGAAGGAGGCCATTCGGCCCATCGAGTCTGCACTGATCCTCCATCAGGGCATCCCAATCAGGCCCAATTCCCATAGCCACACGTATTTACCCTGCTAATCCACTGAACCTGCACATCTTTGGATACTAAGGGGCAATTTAGCATGGCCAATTTACCTAACCTACACATCTTTGGACACTAAGGGGCAATTTAGCATGGCCAATCCACCAAACCTGCACATCTTTGGACACTAAGGATCAATTTAGAATGGTGAATCCAGCGAACCTGCACATCTTTGGACACTAAGGGGCAATTTAGCATGGCCAATCCACCTAATCCGCACATCTTTGGACGCTGGTTGAGTGCATTGACCTGAACAGGCGCCAGAGTGTGGCGACTAGGGGAATTTCACAGTAACTTCATTGCAGTGCTAATGTAAGCCTTACCTGTGATTAATAAACTTTAAACTTTAGCATGGTCAATCCACCTGACCTGCACATCTTTGGACTGTGGAAGGAAATCGGAGCACCCGGGGGAAACCCACACAGAATGTGCAAACTCCATACAAACAGTCGCCCAAGGCTAGCATTGGACCTGGGTCCCTGGTGCAGTGCTAATCACTGTGCCACCGTCATAAGTGCTTCATTGGTTATAAAATGCTTTGGGGTGATGTTGAGATCATGAAAGATGTTGTATCAAAGCAAGTCTTTTTTGAAGAATGTCTTTTATGCAGTTGGCAGGGAGGGTGAGGGTGTGCGGTAACAGAAAGAGAGAAAGAAAATTGGTTACGGGGGCGTTGGTAGCTTGTTGTGGCCAACACTGGTCTCTTATTCACACCCTCCACTTGGAGCCAGGGTGCAGAATCCTCTACAAGTCGTGGCTGTTCCTTGAAGCTTATAACTCTTATTACACAACCGTCTGGATTGGTTCCCAGTGGGAATTTCCCTGCTTCCAGGAACAACACCACAATTTCTCCATTTTGCACACACAAAGAAAATCTGAATGAAATACATTCAAGGCAAGCACATCCCACACTTCGCTTCTGAGAACTTTGTCTGGGAAGATAATTACTGATGAGAATAATTCCAGCATCGATCCAATTTGTTTCGTCAAGCTTCTGAAAAGGGAAACGGTAGTCAAAAAATTTATTGTAGTCCAAAGACTGGTACATGGTCATAATAACTGCCTTCTTTGCCCGTCTCTTTATGGGCATTGCTACATTACTTACCCATGGGTAACTGTCTAAACAAGGTCTGGACATCAAACCGGAGCACCCGGAGGAAACCCACGCAGACACAGGGAGAACGTGCAAATTCCGCACAAACAGTGACCCAAGCTGGGAATCGAGCCCGGGTCCCTGGCGCTGTGAGGCAGCAGTGCCAACCACTGTGCCACCGTGCCGCCCCAAGTGCTGCACTGTCAGAAATATCCTTAAAGCGAGGCCCGATGTAAGGTGGGCATAAAAAATCCCACATAATATCGAGAAGGACAGAATTATTTCCAGTGCCCTGGTTAGTATTTCCCCTTTCATCAATAGCATTAATCACAGAATTGTTGCAGAGGCCATTTGGCCCATCGTGTCTACATCAGCTCTGCCATTCTCCTGCCTCTTCCCCATACTTTTAAATATTCAAATCATCATCCAATGCCTTCTAGAGTGCCTCGACTGAACCTGCCTCCACTGCATTTCTAGGCAGCGCATTCCCAACCCCAAGCCACTTGTGTGAAAAAGTTTGTTCTCACATCACATTTGCTTCTCCAGCCAACCATCTTTAATCTGTGCCCTCTCGTTCTCGATCCATTTACGAGGGGGAACAGTTTCTCCCGATCCACTCTGTCCAGCCCCCTCATGACTCTGAACATCTCTATCAAATCTCCTCTCAGCCTTCTTCTCTCCAAGGAGAACAGTCACAACCTGGGGCGGCACAGTGGTTAGCACTGCTGCCTCACAGTGCCAGGAACCCGGGTTCAATTCCGGCCTTGGGTCACTGTCTGTGCGGAGTCTGCACGTTCTCCCCATGTCTGCGTGGGTTTCCTCCAGGTGCTCCGGTTTCTTCCCACAGTCCAAAGATGTGCAAATTAGATTGATTGGCCAGGCTAAATTGCCCCTCAGTGTCAGGGCGACTAGCTAGGGTAAATAGATGGGGTTACGGGGATAGGGCCTGGGTGGGATTGTGGTTGGTGCAGAACAGATGGGCCAAATGGCCTCCTTCTGCGCTGTAGGGATTCCATGATTGTCTCCAATCAATTCCCAACTCTCTCTAATCAAATCTGGCCCCCGCCAATCAGATCCCGACCCCCTCCTATGTATTGAAAACCATGATCTGGTCACTTTCACTGTTTGTGGGACCCTGCTCTGTGCAGATTAGTTGGTGTGTGTCCAACATTGCAATAGTCTCGATACTTCAAGACTTCTGCAAAGCGTTTTGGGATATCCCACAGTCATGAAGGTGCTATATAAATGCAAAGTCCCATCTTTCTCAATGCAGCAACAGCTTCCTGATTATAGAATCATGGAATCCCTGCAGTGCAGGAGGAGGCCATTCGGCCCATCAAGTCTGCACCAACAACAATCCCACCCAGGCCCTATCCCCACAACCCCGCACATTTGCCCCACTTATCCCTCTAACCTATACATCCCGGGACACTAAGGGGCAATTCAACCTAACCCACATATCTTTTTATCTCAGCAACCTCTCCATTTATTGTTCTGTCTCAGCGCGGGAAAGCAGTGAACGCCAGAAGCTGTTGACTTGGCTCGTTGCCTCTCATCCACCAACCTCTCCAGCCTGTGCGATCTTTGCTCTTGCAATCGCTGCAAACTCAGGAACAGTTGGTGGCGTCTTACTAAATAAATTTCAAATTAAGCACCTGGAACTCCCAACATAAAAAGCACCTTTTAAAAGTAGAGTTTACAATTCAGCAGTGCTATTCCCTTCTTGGGAGGAGTTATGGTAATGTCCCTGCCTCTGAGCCTAGAAGCTCCGGGTTCGAGTCTCACCCCAGGTCTTGACGGCCAAGGAAGCTGCATGCACGATGCGACGAACAGGCTGGGTATCACCTTGCAAAAATCTTCCAGCGTGTGGTAAGAGCAGGAAAGATTCCTGGTCAGCCTTGCTTGATGTGGCATGGCGCTGCTCAAGCCAAAACCTTCTGGCAACAAGTTACCAATGCCAGGAAGGCAGTGGCGTAGTGGTACTGGCACTGGACGGGTAATCCAGACACCCAGGGTAACGCTCTGGGGACCCAGGTTCGAATCCCGCCACGGCAGATGGTGAAATTAGAATTCAATAAAACAAATTCTTGAATTAAGAATCTGATTAATTTATTTAAGAATAAATTAAGATTTACATTTACTGTGAAAACCCCCTAGTCGCCACACTCCGGTGCCTGTTCGGGTACACCGAGGGAGAATTTTGCATGGCCAACGTACCCTAACCAGCACATCTTTGGATTGTGGGAGGAAAGCGGAGCACCCGGAGGAAACCCACGCAGACACAGGGAGAAGGTGCAGACTCCACGCAGACAGTGACCCAAGCCGGGATTCGAACCCAGGTCCGTGGCGCTGTGAGGCAGCAGTGCTAACCACCGTGCCACCCCAAATCTGCCTTGTGCGACACTAGGTGAGGCAAGAGGAAGAGCAACAATTTCTTCTTGGCTATTGAACTTGCAGCGCAGAATGGAACATTTCCAAGCTCCAGCGTAAGTGGATTGAGACGTCTGGTGAAGCAAGATGTACAAGAGCAACAATTGTGGAGAGGCCGGAGAGGCAGCAATTGTCATCCTCAGAACAGAACCATTATTAGAGTCACAAGTAAGGCTTACATTAACACTGCAATGAAGTTACTGTGAGAATCCCCTGGTCGCCACACTCCCGCGCCTGTTCGGGTACACTGAGGGAGAATTAAGCACGGCCAATGCACCCTAACCAGCACGTCTTTCGGACTGTGGGAGGAAACCGGAGCACCCGGAGGAAACCCACGCAGACACGGGGAGAACGTGCAGACTCCGCACAGACAGTGACCCAAGCCGGGAATTGAACCCGGGTCCCTGGCGCTGTGAGGCAGCAGCGCTAACCACTGTGCCATAGAAGAAGATTCCCAAGCTCCAAAGCTGGGAGAGGTGGGAGTATTGATTCAGGACAGCAATATGGAACAGAACTTCAGAAAAGAAAGGCAATTTGGAAATGGGAGCGGTCACTGGTGAGAAATAAAGACTTGGGGATGATCTTTTGTGGAGAAGGGTAGGGTTGGCTACAATTTCACGGATATAGGGACCATATGGCAAGCATATGGTATGCTTGCCTTTATAGGACGGGGTATAGAGTATAAAAGCTGGAGTCTGATGATGCAGCTGTATAGAACGCTGGTTAGGCCACATTTGGAGTACTGCATCCAGTTCTGGTCGCCGCACTACCAGAAGGACGTGGAGGCATTGGAGAGAGTGCAGAGAAGGTTTACCAGGATGTTGCCTGATATGGAGGGTCTTAGCTATGAGGAGAGATTGGGTAAACTGGGGTTGTTCTCCTTGGAAAGACGGAGAATGAGGGGAGATCTAATAGAGGTGTACAAGATTATGAAGGGTATAGATAGGGTGAATAGTGGGAAGCTTTTTCCCAGGTCGGAGGTGACGATCACGAGGGGTCACGGGCTCAAGGTGAGAGGGGCGAAGTATAACTCAGATATCAGAGGGACGTTTTTTACACAGAGGGTTGTGGGGGCCTGGAATGCGCTGCCAAGTAGGGTGGTGGAGGCAGGCACGCTGACATCGTTTAAGACTTACCTGGATAGTCACATGAGCAGCCTGGGAATGGAGGGATACAAACGATTGGTCTAGTTGGACCAAGGAGCGGCACAGGCTTGGAGGGCCGAAGGGCCTGTTTTCTGTGCTGTACTCTTCCTTGTTCTTTGTTCTATGTCACAGTGTACAATATGAAAACTAAAATGTACGTAATTATATTTTGGCAATTCATCAGTTTAAGGTTTATTTATTAGTGTCACAAGTAGGCTTACATTAACACTGCAATGAAGTTACTGTGAAAATCCCCGAGTCGCCACACTCCGGCGCCTGTTCGGGTACACTGAGGGAGAATTTAGCATGGCCAATGCACCCGAACCAGCGTATAGAATCATAGAATCACTACAGTGCAGAGGGAGGCCATTTGACCCAACGAGCCTGCACCAACAACGATCCCACCCAGGTCCTATTGCTATAACCCCATACATTTACCCTGCTAATCCCCGACAGTAAGGGTGAATATAGCACGGCCAATTAACCTAACCCGCACATCTTTCGACTGTGGGCGGAAACCGGAGCACCCAGAGGAAACCCACGCAGACACGAGGGAGAACGTGCAAACTCCACACAGACAGTGACCCGAGGCCGAGAATCGAACCCGGGTCCCTGGCGCCATGAGGCAGCAGCGCTAACCACTCTGCCGCCGTGTCACAGTAAAGTTCAAAGTGATTTCGATAAGGTGAGTAAGGAGAAACTGTTTGCAGTCGCAGAAGGGCGGGTAACCAGAGGAGACAGGCTGGAGATAACTGGTAAATGGACCGGAGTGAGATGAGGGTTCCTTTGAAAGCAGCAAGCTTTTGTTCGGAATGTGCTGCCTGACAGTAGAATGGAAACAGAGCAGCAGTAACATTCAAAGGGAACTGGATATGTATTTGAAAAAGGGAAAAGAAAACCGCAGCTCTACGGAGGAAGGAACAGTGTAGTGGGACAGTTTCTTCAAAGGAACAAGCACTGTGGGACAAGAGAGGGGGGAAGAGATACAAGAGGGTCCAGAGGGGCACAGGTTTTCAGTCAGAAGGTGGTGAGTGTCTGGAACGAGCTGCCAGAGGTAGTAGTAGAGTCTGGCACAATTTTGCCTTTTAAAAAGCATTTAGATAGTTATAGAGGGACATGGGCCAAACGCAGGCAACTGGGACTAGCTTCGTGGTTAAAAGAAAAAAGGGGCTGCATGGACAAGTTGGGCCGAAGGGCCTCTTTCCCTGCTGTTAAACCTCTATGACTCGATAAGTGACCGTTTGTTACGCTGTCAGCTTCTATGGATTATGCAAATGCCTCAGCTTTGACCTTATCATCCTTCTCCCAGATCGATATAATTCTGCACTCCGCCATGTTCCACAATTCTATCTTCACATTGGGATCCCCTGTACAAGAAATGTACTTCCACCATATCGTGAGCCGCAGTATAGGAGCTCGTGGGATTATCAGCAAGCCCAGTGCTCACATCTAAAATCCACCTGCCATTATTCATAATTAGGGCACATTACTGCCATAGTCTCAGGGTCAAAATATAAAATTTGTATTTACATTGTATTTACATAAACCTCTTGCAAGCTAGGGATGCCTTACAAGGAAGGACGTTGCAACTAATGAAGTATTTATTAACGGCATTGTGGGTCAACCCACAGCACTCGGACTGCAGCGATTCAAGAAGCCAGCTCACCATCACCTTCTCAAAGGGTAACTAGGGATGGGCAATAAATGCTGGCCCAGCCAGCGAGACCCGTGCCCCACGAATGATTAAAAGTGTAGCCACTGTTGTCATTTGGGAAACATGACAGTCGATTTGTGCACAGCAAGCGCATACAAACAGCAGTGTGGCATTGAGCAGACTTTATTTATTAGTGTCACAAGTAAAGCTGACACTAACACTGCAATGAAGTTACTGTGAAAATCCCCGAGTCGCCACACTCCGGCGCCTGTTCGGGTTACACCGAGGGAGAATTTAGCACGGCCAATGCACCCTAACCAGCACGTCTTTCGGACTGTGGGAGGAAACCGGAGCACCCGGAGGAAACCCGTGCAGACACGGGGAGAACGTGCAGACTCCGCACAGACAGTGACCCAAGCCGGGAATCGAACCCGGGTCCCTGGCACGGTGAGGCAGCAGCGCTAACCATTGCACCACCCCCAATTTTGATAAAGCAAATAAAGAGAAACTATTTGCAGGTGCAGAAAGGGGCGGCGGGTAATCATTAGAGACGGTTGGAGATAACCGGCAAATGGACTGGGCCGAGATGAGAATCCTTTTTAAAACAACAAGGGTGGTGATGATAATATACAAGGAATATCAACTTTCAGCTTGTGTGTTAAATGAGATTCTATTAAAAGACCAGTTGGGCTGAATGGACCTGTTTCTGAGCTGTAAGTAAGGCTGGTAATGTCAATTTTATTTCACAACAAAATTGTAAGATGCTTTAGTGGAAATACAGACCTATCTTATATTAAGTTGATCTTTCTCTACACCCTAGCTATAACTGTTTCACTACATTCTGCATCCTCTCTTTTCCTTCTCCCCGATGTATTCTATGAACGGTATGTCCTTGAGGGAAGGAAATCTGCCGTCCTTACCTGGACTGGCCTGTGTGTGACTCCAGAGCCACAGCAATGTGGTTGACTCTCAACTGCCCTCCAAGGGCAACTAGGGATGGGCAATAAATGCTGGCCAGCCAGTGACGCCCATGTCCCACGAATTAACAAAAGAAAAAGTGCAACACTAAGAAAATTGGGAAAAACATAATGGATCTCTTTCCTCAAGGCTTTAGCTCTGGGTAGGGGGTAATTCTGTGGGATATCTCCAGCAAGGGGTGGGGGGGGGGGGGGAGGGGGAGTGGTGGGAAAGCAATTTGCCTTGGACAGTCGACTGCAACTCCTAACCCCACCCAGCACCCACGTCCTTCACCTCGAGGAACCATGACTCCGGTGAAACTGACAACTGGACAGAGAGTTCCTGATGAGGTCGGTGCAATCTGGCCTGCCTTTGAACCCACTTGTAACCCCTTCTCCGTTCCTGCACTTGCCTTGAGTGAAGGTGAATCTGTGTCAGCAAAGAGTTAACGTTGTCCTCCCATACTTGGGCAGAGTGCCAAGATGCCGTCCTTACCCGGTCCGGCCTACATGTGACTCCAGAGCCACAGCAATGTGGTTGATTCTCAATTGCCCTCCAAGGGCAACTAGGGACGGGCAATAAATGCTGGCCCAGCCAGCGACACCCATGTCCCACGAATGAATTTTTTAAAAAGTACACCGTATTCATTCTTCACAACGATTATCTGCATTGTGGATTCTAGATACAGAAAGGGTCAACATCTCCATTCAGGCTGCATGCGTCAGCCTGAGCTTCCAGCTGCTTCGCATTTCAATTCTCCACCTTGCTCCCACTCTGACCTCTCTGTCCTTCGCCTGCTGCAATCAAGCTCAATCCCCATTTGAGCAACAGCGCTTCATCTTCTTCTCATGAGTTCAACTATTTGAAGTCATAATCTCTGCCCGTTTTGTGTTGTTTCCCCCCTTTCTCATTTCCATTATTTTCTTTACCTAGTTTTCGACATAATCCTGCCATTCAACCAGGTTGAGTCGGGTAGTTTTGTATTCATAGAATCCCTACAATGCAGAAGGAAGCCATTCAGCCCATCCAGCCTGCACCAACAACAATCCAAACCCAGGCTCCATCCCCCTAACCCCATGTATTTACCCTGCTAATCATCCTGACACTAAAGGGCAATTTAGCATGGCCAATGCACCTAACCCGCACATCTTTGGACTATGGGAGGAAACTGGAGCATCCAGAGGAAACCCACACAGACACGGGGAGAACGTGCAGACTCCACACAGACAGTGACCCAAGCCGGGAATTGAACCCGGGTCCCCTGCGTTGTGAGGCAGCGGTGCTAACCACTCTGCCACCATGTTACTGGAGTTCAGAAAACTGAGGGGGGATCTCATAGAAACCTATAAAATTCTAACAGGACTCGACAGGGTAGATGCAGGAAGGATGTTCCCGATGGTGAGGGTGTTCAGATCCAGGGGTCAGAGTCTCAGGATAAAGGGTGGACGATTTAGGACAGAGATGAGGAGAAATGTATCCATCCAGAGAGTCATCAGCCTGTGGCACTCGCTGCCACAGAAAACATTGAATGTTTTCAAGAAGCAGTTATAGAATCCCTACAGTGGAGAAGCAGGCCATTCAGCCCTGCACCGACAACAATCCCACCCAGGCCCTAATTTACCCCCGTATTTACCCCTGACACCAAGGTGCAATTTAGCACGGCCAATCCACTTAACTTGCACATCTTTGGACTGTGGAAGGAAACCCACGCAGACGCCGGAAGAATGTGCAAACTTCATACAGACAGTCACGCAGGGTTGGAATTGAACCTAGGTCCCTGGCGCTGTGAGGCAGCAGTGCTAACACTGTGCTTCCCTATAGCACTTGGGACAAAGGGGATCAAAGGATATCGGGGGGGGTAAGGTGGGACAGGCTATTGAGTTGGATGATCAGCCACGATTATAATGAATGGCGGAGCAGGCTCGAAGGGCAGAATGGCCTCCTCCTGCTCCTATTCTCTATGTTTCGAAACCTGCCTTGAGCCTGTTTCTCGTTGAATGATCTGCACAGTAACTCGGTCAACATAAAGCCTCGAGGTGGTGTATGAAAGGCTGTATTCATTTATTCCTTCACAAGGTGTGGAGGTGATGGCCTCGTGGTATTATAGTTAAACTATTAATCCAGAAACTTAGCTAATGTTCTGGGGACCTGGATTCGAATCCCGCCACGGCAGATGGTAGAATTTGAATTTAATAAATCAAATCTGGAATTAAGAATCTACTGATAACCATGAAACCATTGTCGATTGTTGGAAAAACCCATCTGGTTCACTAACGTCACTTTAGGAAAGGAAATCTGCTGTTCTTACCTGGTCTGGCCTACATGTGACTCCAGAGCCACAGCAATGTGGCTGATTCTCAGCTGCCCTCTGAAATGGCCTAGCAAGCCACTCAGTTGTGAAGAGGTGATGGGGTGATGCCGGCGTTGGACTGGGGTGGGCACAGTAAGAAGTCTCACAACACCAGGTGAGAGTCCAAGAGGTTATATGGAATCACGAGCTTTCGGAGCGCTGCCCCTTCCTCAGGCGAGTGGATTCCAAATAAACCCGTTGGACTCTAACGCGGCGTTGTGAGACAGTTGTCAAGGCGGCAGCTCGCCACCACCTTCTCGGGGACAATTAGGGATGGGCAACAAACGCTGGCCTCGCCAAGCAATGCCCATGTCCCATGAATGAATTTTTTAAAAATGTGGGCTGTTCTTAAGTGCCCAAAGACCGAGAACCACTGGGGAATTTGCTGAGGGTTCCTCCTGTTCCAACTGTGTGTGTGTGTGTGTGTGTGTGTGTGTGTGTAAAAATGAAGGTGCGGGGGAGGAGAGGCAAAGCAGCGAAAGCCCCCTGAGCAAATTTCATCAACTGAGGAGCAAAGACGAGAAGAAGCAAGTCAGGTGTGAAGGAAAGAACATAATATGCACACTGCAGTCCCAGTACCAATGGATCCAGGTTAATATTTTAATTGCCAACAAACAACGATTGACTGAGAAATATTTTTCCAAACCGTTACGGATCCTGTAGCCAGCTCTTCAAATGAAAACATCCATCTCCCCAGATGAATCGGGCTGAATTTCATTAGCATCGCTGAACTGTATCAGACTAGTATTGCTCGGCCATTAACTCACAGACGGATGCCCAATCTCCCAAGTGGTGATCATCACCCCTTAAGTCCTTGCACACCGTGCGTGATGTACCACTCAAACCTGTCGGCACTCACTGCCCGGACTCACGCACGTGAAGAGTGGCAGCTTGCAATACATGATGTGGAGATGCCGGCGTTGGACTGGGGTAAACGCAGCAAGGAGTCTTAACAACACCAGGTTAAAGTCCAACAGGTTTATTTGGTAGCAAACGCCACTAGCTTTCGGAGCGCTGCTCCTTCGTCAGGTGAGTGGGAGATCTGCTTTTGTCACAAGGAATCCTTCTAAGTGACAAAAAGTAGATCTCCCACTCACCTGACGAAGGAGCAGCGCTCCGAAAGCTAGTGGCGTTTGCTACCAAATAAACCTGTTGGACTTTAACCTGGTGTTGTTAAGACTTCTTACTAGTTTGCAATACAGCCAGAGACCAGGGAACCTGCCCTTCCCAGCTTGAATTAACTCCCACTACTACAGGTCCTCGCCCCCCCCCCCCCCCCCCCCAACTACCACAGGTCCCCCCCCCCCCCCCCCCACCCCACAAAAGGCTGCGGAAACCGGCAATCCCCAACTTGGAAAACTGGAGTGGGGTGGGTGGCAGACAAGACTCCTTCCCATCCCATTCTACACCATCGCCCATAGTTACAATGACCTCCAAAGTGTTCCAGAGGGAGACAGAAAGGAAAAGTATGGAAACCACCATGGCTGGCTTCGGGGCAGTGTTGGCAAAGGCCCTTTAGCAATGATCTCAGCTCCCCACAAACCTGAAAATAAAACTCAAATCCAAAGGGCAGAATCTGAACTCGAGCATGGAAAAGTGTTACGGTGCTGATTCTGCCCGCCAGCTGGGGTCGCAAGAAGGACGACCACTTGGGTCGGATGGACCAGCACCCAGCATCCTGTACCCAGCGAGACCCATCACCCTTCAAGTGAGGTGGAGAGAGCATGGAAGAAGTCTGAAGCCCAAGTAGACATTCATGGTTAAGACAAGAGTTGTGTCACTCTTTTCCATTAGTTCCTACCCCTCCTCCTGCAATCTTGCTCTTTCCCTTCTGCAAACAGTGGAAATGATCCCTTTAGCCTTTCTGTTCTGGATGCAGCAGCTGGTTCAACATTGGTCTTTGAATCAAGGGTACCTCTTGCTGGATGGAATGCCTTCTCTTTGGGTGCTCTGTGCCTCAGAATCACAACACTGCAGAACAGGTCTTGGGCTTGCACTGAATCTCCGACAGAGCATCTTTTACAAGCCCTCACCCCCGCCCTATCCCTGACATTTACCATGGCTAACCCATCTAAACCTACACATCTTTTAAAAAAAAGTTTATTTATCAGTGCCAAAAGTGGGCTTACATTAACACTGCAATGAAGTTACTGTGAAAATCCCCGAGTCACCACACTCTGCCGCCTGTTTAGGTACACTGAGGGGGAATTTAGCACGGCCAATGCACCCTAACCAGCACGTCTTTGGGACTGTGGGAGGAAACCCATGCAGACACGGGGAGAATGTGCAAACTCCACACAGACAGTCATCCAAGAGCGGAACTGAACCCGAGTCTCTGGCGCGGTGAGGCAGCAGCGCTAACCAGTGCTCTCAAGGGAAATTCATCTGGGCCACCACAGGACAAATTTGGCTTATTATTTGGGAGAGTCGGTGTGATACGGTACGCACTGGATGCCAAGGGAAGACTTCTTTGGAGTTGGTAGTGAAGCACGTTGTCTGGGAGCTCAGTAAAGGAAGCTTGGAACCGCTCTGTGAAAACTGACCCCTGAACGCCCAGCGCTGACACTGGGGCTTTTACAACGGAGGGTGCTTCATTTCTAGTCGGTGCTAACATCCCATGGCACAGTGATTGGCACAGTGGGTTAGCACTGCTGCCTCACAGCGCCAGGGACCCGGGTTCGATTCCCGGCTTGGGTCACTGTCTGTGCGGAGTCTGCACTTTCTCCCCGTGTCTGCGTGGGTTTCCTCCGGTTTCCTCCCACAGTCCGAAAGACGTGCCGGTTAGGGGTGCATTGGCCGTGCTAAATTCTCCCTCAGTGTTACCCGAACAGGCGCCGGAGTGTGGCGAGTAGGGGATTTTCACAGTAACTTCATTGCAGTGTTAGTGTAAGCCTGACTTGTGACACTAATAAACAAACATTAATCCCTGAATCGAATGAGTACAAAAGCCCCCACCTCTAAAAAGTTTCTAAAGCTTTATTGTACAATACTGCTCATTTCCCGAATTGTAATTCCGATGGCACCAACATAAGGCAGGGAGTATTAATCCCCATCGGTACCCAATAATGTGCCACAGTCCAGGCAGCAACGGACAGGTAACAAAGAGCGGTGCCAATAAAATTCAGCCCGATTCCACTCCCCCCCCCCCACCCCCCACCCCCCGTCCAACCTCCTCTCAAAATCCCACACACAGGGAGAAGGCCCATGCTTAGAGACACAGCAAACGAGGAAGCACAGTGTGTGTGTTTGAAAATTATAAAAATCAGCCCGTGGCTTTTCCTAAGTGGAGCAAAAATTATTTTTTTAATAAAAAAACGGGGCAAGCCGAAAGCCCGAGTGCAGTTAAATCAGTGGGACTGCGCAAGAGATAAGCAAGCTTTCCAGTCCACACGACGGCAAGGAGGCACATTTTTCTTATCACACAGAACTACACAGATAAGGAGGGGGAGAGAATGGAAAACCTCCAAAGGGGGAAAACCCTCAGCAGGACAAACAAATTGGCAATTTTGTACATTCAAGGTGTGTGGTGTAAGAATTCCATTCAAGGTACCAGAAAAGTCGGTGGGGGAGAATGGCGGGAGGGGGTTGTTAAAAATAAAGCAGAAGTTAAAACTCAATGCTTTTGTTTTATTCATTCTAAAGTGCTTCCCCAAATCATAAATTGAAAAAGAAAAGAAAACACAAATTACTCCTTCAATTTCCTTTTCATTCATGGGGGTGACAGGCCCTATTTACAAAAGTACAACATAGACACACAAGGTCTGGGAGCAGGTTAGCCTGCCCGCTCTCTCAGACCCGCTCGCTGCCCAATCCCACCCGCCCGCCCTCTAATCAAAAACAAACAGCGTACGATTAATTCGGGAAAAGTCTAAAATACAAATATTCGGGCTTGGAAATGAATTGGACCCCCTAACCTCTTTAGGGTAAACCTGGAAGCAGCTGAGCTGTGACAAGTGCTCCACCATCGCCGGGCAGGTTTGGCCATGAGCCTGGTCACTGTGGGCAACCTGGGAAATCGCAGGGGTCCGAGTCAGGGATGGAAGGGCAGTGGCCTCGGCTTTTGACTCCCGGCCCGTGCCGAGTTGCCCCAATCTGAGGGGATGAGGTCGCCACGATTGGCCTCAAGACTCTTTGACGAGGCAGAGGAGGAATTGGGTTTTCCGGTTAGTGCTGGGAAGTGTGCACGCTAGACAAGAAACCAGTTTGAGCTCGAGCGCCGATTCCCTTGGGAGAGCAGGCCCATCACTGCTATAGATCACCGTGTGCTGAGGGTTGTTTGAGAGGGATACCAGAAGGCGCCCCCCAATCCCCACAGTCACTAGCTGGTTCACTAATGTCCTTTAGGGATGGAAATCTGCCGTCCTTGGGCGTTCTGGCCTCCATGTGACCCAAAGAGCAAGATAGTGGACTCAACCCTGAAGCCACTCAGTTGTAGAGAAGGTGGTGGCTCGACGCCTTCAAGGCGGGAGACATTAGGAGGAGTCTGGGACACGAGAAGGCCATTCAATTCCTCATCGCGACCCGAACTCCTTTTTGAGTCAACACACCCAGAGGAGTGAAACCTGGGGAAACGTACAAAAAACAAAGCGAGGGAAGCATTTAATATGTCCTCTTGCTGTGCAAATATTGGGATGGGTCGGGGGTGGGGAAATCAATGATTCATACAAGATGGCAGTGAAAATGTTGACAATGGTCATTTGGGTGAAAAATATGGGCTGGAATTCTCCGGCCATTCACGCCAGCGGGATGCTCTGACCCCGCCGGCAGCGCACCCCCATTCGCGGGTTTCTCGCCGGCCTGGGGTGTGGTCAATGGGAATTCCCATCGACAGCGGCGGGACTGGAGAATCCCACCACGAGCAAACAACGCGCCACCTCCCGCTGGTGGGAAACACACGACTGGGTGGCCGGAGAATCTCGCCCGTGTTCTTGGTTTGCAGAATGTTTTTCGAGCGCTGGCACAGGGCAGTGGAGTGATTGCCCACTGGCTGGTTAAGGTGCAGCAGTATGCTGCCCGCCCCCAACGCGAGATGCAGAGAGAGAACCGCTTCCATAGGCTTCAGAACAAAAACACGCAGTTGCAGCAGTTCCAAACAGTCCATCCATAATCCGATGTCCAAATCAGATGAATTTCGGCTCAGGCCTTCACACGTTCATCTTTGCATATATTCCCACTGAGCACAACTTTACCTTTTTTTAATATAAAAAACATCCTCTTCATCCACTTTTCTCTCGCTGGCGGCATTTTTGCTTTCTTGCCCACTCGTGCAAACATTCTAAAGTTGGACGTCATAATCAGATGGGTCATGAGGAAGCGGTCGGTGTTTGCAGTTAAAGGATCATAGAATCCCTACAGTGCAGAAAGAGGCCATTCGGCCCATCGAGTCTGCACCAACCCGCCCAGGCCCTATTCCCGTAACCCCACATATTTACCATGCTAAACCCCTAACTCTCGGGCCAATTTAGCATGGCCAATCAACCTAACCCGTACATTTTTGGACTGTGGGAGGAAACCGGAACACCCAGGAGGAAACCCATGCAGACACGGGGCGAATGTGCAGACTCCGCAGTCAGTGACCCGAGGCTGGAATTGTGTGAGGCAGCAGTGCAGTGCCACCGTGCCGCCCCTGGGATGAAATCAGACAGAGGGATGCACACAGACACACACAGACACACACAGACACACACAGACACACACAGACACACACAGACACACACAGACACACACAGACACACACAAAATAAAAAGCAGAGAGAGAGAATAAAACACATACATACTAGATAGGGTCAGAGATGAGGTCCAGTGATAGGTAAGACACAGAGAAGATGGGATGTACAAACAGGTGGATCAACAGAATGCAAATAGGAGACATAGAGACGAGTGCATTCATTAAAGGAAGGAAAATCACTGAAGGCTTCAACCAACGCTCAAAGATAATCTTCTCCCTTCCCAAGATTGGTTGGCAGAATGCGGCCAGTTCCTCAACTCACACAGTCACTAACTGGTTCACTAATGTCCTTTAGGGATGGAAAGCTGCCGCCCTTGGGCGTTCTGGCCTCCACGTGACTCCAGACCCGAACAGCAAGATGGTGGACTTGACTCTGAAGCCACCTGGTTGTAGAGGAGGTGGTGGGCTCACCACCACCAACCCAAGGGCAATCAAGGATGGGCAATAACTGGGCCAGCGACGACAACATCCTTTTGAGTCCAAAATGTCACAGGCATCCGGGGGAGGGGGGGAGAAGAGGGACAGGGGGAGACTTTGTGCAATTCTCATCAGCAGGATCCCTGACTGAGATAATTTCCTCCGGGTGCTCCGGTTTCCTCCCACAGTCCAAAGATGTGCGGGTTAGGTTGATTGGCCAGGTTAAAAATTGCCCCTTAGAGTCCTGGGATGTGTAGGTTAGAGGGATTAGTGGGTAAAATATGTGGGGGCAGGGCCTGGGTGGGATTGTGGTCGGTGCAGACTCGATGGGCCGAATGGCCTCCTTCTGCACTGTAGGGTTTCTATGATTTCTATGATTTCAGAGACAGCAATATCGATGCCCCAATCTCATAGCCAACAGCGAGTTACAAGGTCATTGTCACAAACCTCAGTAAATCACATCAACGACCGACGATTCATTGCTTCAGAGATCAAGGTGACTGGCAAAGGGTGATGTAGTGCTTAACGCTCGTGTAAAAAAAAAATCAAAACAAGTTTCTTCTCTGCACAATGTTGCCCCATTCCGCACAGCAAGATTCATCATCCCTTCATTCGAAAGGTGACAAAAGCTTTCAGGTGAACACATGCGTAGGGTGGTCTCTGCAACGACCACCTCCCCAGTACCAGACTGCAATTCATCTCTTTGTGAAAACTGGCTCGCCACAAACCGAAAATAAATCATTCAACTTCATATCAGCGGGCCACAAAAATAAAGAAATCACTGTTAAAATCTTTTTTTTTTGGAGGGGGGGGGGGGGGGGGGGGGGGGGTTCAGTAAACAACGGTTATTAAACAACGAAGGAAGAAGTGGACTAATGGAACAAAACCACGGAGTCGGGAATAAGTAGAGACTTAAATCTCTGATTGGAGCTCAGTCCAGTAAGTGCAGTAACGCTTGTCTCCTCAACATCTAGACATCCAAGTCCTATATCCATGTAAAGTTTGATATCCGTCTCTTTATATAAATCTTCCCTCGCCCGCACGTAGGTCAGACCCAGTTGGGTCTTTCTCTCCTTTGAGTTTTAGTTTTTAATTAACAAAAACAGGCAGATTTTGTTTCTCCCCACCCCCAATTCTCTCTTCAGTTTTTGTAAAAAAAAGAGTCTACTCCACCCCGCTCCTCTCCTGCCGACGGCCTTCTCTCTCTCGTTCACTCGTGAACGTCCCAGATTTCAGAGAGCAGGGGGGGCAGCTTCTTGTCCTGAAGCCTGAGGGCAAAGACCTGCTCCGAGTGGACACTGCTCAGGGTCCGGAGGCTGACCAGCTTCATCAGCATGCGAGGGAACATCAGGTGATCCTGCAACAACAGAAAGGAAAGATGCTCTTAAAACTTATCCCGCGCAGGAGGAGGCCATACCAACCCACCAACCAAGGTCGACCAACCGACTCAAGAACAGCTTCTTCCCTGCTGCCGTCAGACTTTTGAACGGACCTACCTTGCATTAAGTTGATCTTTCTCTACACCCTAGCTATGACTGTAACACTACATTCTGCACTCTCTCCTTTCCTTCTCTATGAATGGTATGTTTTGTCTGTATAGCGCGCAAGAAACAATACTTTTCACTGTATGTTAATACATGTGACAATAATAAATCAAATCACATCAATTTCACCCATTGCACTTGTGCCAGCTCTCTGAACTCCAATTAATCGTGGGCACAGTAAGAAGTCTCACAACACCAGGTTAAAGCCCAGCAGGTTTATTTGGCAGGTCCATTCTCTGGCAGCAGGGAAGAAGCTGGTCTTGAGTCGGTTTATTTGGTATCACGAGCTTTCGGAGCTCTGCTCCTTCCTCGGGTGAGAGAAGGGGCAGCGAAGGAGCATCAGGTGACCTTCATCACCTGATGAAGGAGCAGCGCTCCAAAAGCTCGTGCTACCAAAATAAACCTGCTGGACTTTAACCTGGTATTGTGAGACTTCTTGCTGTTAACACCCCAGTCCAACACCGGCATTTCCACATCACAATCAATCGTGGTGAGCACTGCTGCCTCACAGCGCCAAGGAATTGCGTTCAATTCTGGCCTTGGGTGACTGTCTGTGTGGAGTTCGCACATTCCCCCCCACGTCTGTGTGGGTTTCCTCTGGGTGCTCCGGTTTCCTCCCACACTCCAAAGGTGTGCAGGTTAGGTGGATTGGCCATGCTATATCACCCCTCAGTGTCCAAAGATGTGCAGGTGAGGTGGATTGGCCAGGTTAAATTGCCCCTTAGTGTCTAGAGATGTGTAGGTGAGGTGGATTAGCCATGGGAAATGTGTGGGGTTACCGAGATAGGGTGGGGCAAGGGCCTGGGAAAGATACTCTGTCAGAGAGCTGGTCCTTCTGCACTGTAGGGATTCTATGATTCATATCCACTTGCCTTTTCGAAAGTTACCATTGAATCTGCTCCCACCTCTCTTTCAGGCATTGCATTGAAGGGCTTAACAATTCACTGTGCGAAAAGTAATCTCATCTTTGGATAGATTGTTGTCGGTGCAGACTCGATGGGCCGAATGGCCTCCTTCTGCACTGTAAGGATTCTACCTCCACTCTGATTCTTCCACCAGTTGACTTAAATCGATGACCTCTGGTTATCATCCAGCCAGTGGTAAATACTTCTCTCCATTACATGGACATTTGACAATTATTAGCATCCCGTAAGACAGGAGGAGGCCACTTGGCCTGTCATGTCCGTGCTGGCTCTTTGGAAGAGCAATCCAATTAGCCTCACATTGCAACCCACCCCCCCCTCCCCCCGCCCCCCCCCCCCCCCACTTGACCCATAGCCCTGCATTTTTTTTCTTTTCAATCGTAGAGCCAGTTTTAAAGTTACTGTTGAATCTGCTTCCAGATCACAACAACTCATTGAGCAAATACATTTCTTATCATCCCTCCCGTTCTTGTGTCGGGTGGTACGTGACCTCAGACTTTAGTATCTTATTCCCGACGGAAGAAGGTGGAAGAGAGAATGTCCGGGGTGCGTGGGGTCCTTAATTATGGTGGCTGCTTTGC
The DNA here is from genome assembly GCF_964213995.1 of Mustelus asterias. Lineage (NCBI taxonomy): Eukaryota > Metazoa > Chordata > Chondrichthyes > Carcharhiniformes > Triakidae > Mustelus > Mustelus asterias. Next base: position 859,574 of record NC_135821.1, on the reverse strand, counting down.
CGAGGCAGCGGGAAGTGTAGACAGAGTCAGTGGATGGGAGGTTGGTTTGCGTGATGGATTGGGCTACATTCACGACCTTTTGTAGTTTCTTGCAGTCTTGGGCAGAGCAGGAGCCATACCAAGCTGTGATATAACCAGAAAGAATGCTTTCTAAAAGTTGGTGAGAGTTGTAGCTGACATGCCAAATTTCCTTAGTCTTCTGAGAAAGTAGAGGCGTTGGTGGGGCTTTCTTAACTAGAGTGTCGGCATGGGGAGGACCAGGACAGGTTGTTGGTGATCTGGACATCTAAAAACTTGAAGCTCTCAAACCTTTCTACTTCGCCCCCGTTGATGCAGATAGGGACATGTTCTCCACTACACTTCCTGAAGTCGATGACAATCTCCTTCATTTTGTTAACATTGAGGGGGAGATTATTGTTGCCGCACCAGTTCACCAGATTCTCTCTCATTCCTGTACTCTGTCTCATCGTTGTTTGAGATCCGACCCACTACGGTGGTGTCGTCAGCAAACTTGAAAATGGAGTTGGAAGAGAATTTGGCCACACAGTCATAGGTGTATAAGGAGTATAGCAGGAGGCTGAGAACACAGCCTTGTGGGGCGCTGGTGTTGAGGATGATCATGGAGGTGGTGTTGTTGCCTATCCTTACTGATTGCGGTCTGTGGGTTAGGAAATTCAGGATCCAGTCGCAGAGGTTGGAGCCAAGGTCCAGGCCACGGAGTTTGGAGATGAGTTTCGTAGGAATAATGGTATTGAAGGCTGAGCTGTAGTCAATAAATAGGAGTCTTACATAGGTATCCTTGTTATTTAGGTGTTCCAAAGTTGAGCGCAGGGCCAGGGAGATGGCATCTGCTGTGGACCTGTTGCAGCGGTAGGCAAACCGTAGTGGATCCAGGCAGTCTGGGAGGCTGGAATTTATTCATGCCATGGCTAGCCTTTTGAACTTTCAAGGCAGTAACAGTGGGGGTGAGGAGGGCTGTACCTTTCATAGAAACATAGAAGATAGGAGCAAGAGGAGGCCATTTGGCCCTTCGAGCCTGCTCCACCACTCATCCCGATCATGGCTGATCGTCCAACTCAATAGCCTACCCCTGCTTTCTTCCTATTACCTTTGATCCCATTTGCCCCAAGTGCTATTTCCAGCCGTCTCTTGAATACATTCAGTGAAACATTATAACCAAGGCTCTGAAAACCATCATGCGGCACTTTTTCCAAGCAAAGTAGGAGATGTTCACCCCATGGAGAGTATTTATCCCTCAACCAACACCTCCAGACCCATTGTATGGTCATTATCACAGTGCAGCTTACAGGATCTTGCTGTGCGTAATTTGGCTGCCATATCTTTTTTTAACTTTCAAGTTTATTTCTGAGTGCCACAAGTAAGGCTTACATTAACACTGCAATGAAGTGACTGTGAAAATCCCCTCGCCGCCACACTCCGGCGCCTGTTCGGGTACACGGAGGGAGAATTTAGCACGGCCAATGCACCCTAACCGACACGTCTTTCGGACTGTGGGAGGAAACCGGAGCACCCGGAGGAAACCCATGCAGACACGGGGAGAACGTGCAGACTCCGCACAGACAGTGACCCAAGCTGAGAATCGAACCCGGGGTCCCTGGCGTTGTGAGGCAGCAGTGCTAACCCACTGTGCCTCCTGGAAAATCTAGCACCGAAGGAGGCCATTGAACCCATCGGATGCTTAAACCCCTAAAATGGGTTATTTGGCACAATCCCATTTTCCTGCTCTTTGTACATCACGCTGTAGATTACTGCACTGCAATCCCACATCCATTTTTCAAAAGAAAATTGCGATGAGGGTCTCTGATTCCACCAGCCTCTTTTGTTGATGAGTTTTAATTTTAAACCATATTTAATACATTTATTTAAAAGTATGAGGGATTTTGATACGTAAACAAAGAGGGACCGTTTCCACTAGCCGAAGGGTTAATATCTAGAGGGCACAGGTTTAGGATCATTGGCAAAAACCTCAGGGAGCTGGTGATTTGATTTACTATTGTCACATGTATTGGGTTACAGTGAAAAGTATTGTTTTTCTTGCGAGCTGTACAGACAAAACATACCGTTCAGACAGTACATAGGAGAGAAGGAAAGGAGCGAGTGCAGAATGTAGTGTTACAGACATAGCTGGGGTGTAGAGAAAAAAATGTATTTGCCCACCGAGTTATTGTGATCTGGAAGCAGATGCAATAGTAACCTTAAAAAGGCTCTGTAACTGAAACACAAACCATTGCAGGACTATGGGGCAAGTGTTGGAGGGGGTGAAACGTGAGATTAATTGGATTGTTCTTTCAAAGAGCCAGCACATCGTGATGGGCCGAGTGGCCTCCTTCTTTCTCCTTCATTACAAACAGTGACAACACTTCAAAATTCATTCTGCAGAGCGTCTTGTGGAGGCCTGAGGTTGCAAGAGGCACTATACAAATGCGCGGCTTTCTGCATCACTGAGCCTACCTTTGGTCTCTTGATGCGCAAGTACGAATGAAGTGCTTCAACATACGGCTGCTGGAGCCTCTCGACTAATTGATGGTCTTGAACATTCGGGCGGTCTGTGAAGGCAGAAATTCCAAAGTCATTCAAATGAATCATAGAATCCCTTACAGAGCAGAAGGAGGCCATTTGGCCCATCGAGTCTGCACTGACTCTCCGCCAGAACATCTTACCCAGGTCCTTTCCCCACCCTATCCCCATAACTCCACACATTTTCTATGGCTAATCCATCTAACCTGCACATCTTGGGACACTAAGTGGGTTTCCTCCGGCTGTTCCAATTTCCTCCCACAGTCCGAAAGACGTGCTGGTTAAGTGCACTGGCCGTGCTAAATTTTCCCTCAGTGTGTGTACCCGAACAGGCGCCGGAGTGTGGCAACTAGGGGATTTTCACAGTGCCTTCATTGCAGTGTTAATGTAAGCTTTACTTGTGACAAATAAATAAACTTTTATCCCGAGACTACGACCCCCTAGTCTAAACTCTCCAGTCAGGGGAAACATTGTCTTAGCATCAGGTTGCACAGTGGATGATCTGTCTGTGTGGAGTTTGCACATTCGCCCCGTGTCTGCGTGGGTTTCCTCCGGTTTCCTCCCACAGTCCGAAAGGCGTGCAGCTTAGGTGCATTGGCCATACTAAATTCTCCCTCAGTGTACCTGAACAGGCGCCGGAGAGTGGCGACTAGGAGATTTTCACAGTAACTTCACTGCAGTGTGAATGAAAGCCTTACTTGTGACACTAATAAATAAACTTTACTTTATGAAGTATTTGGTACTGACACTGGTGTGCCTCAAAAGGGAAGAGGTCCCGTTTCCTCCCATTCTTGGTCAGAACAGTTTATTTCATTGAAAAAAAACTTTAAACACAAAGAAGAGGAGAAACCTGCAGAGAAGATGTTGATGGCAATCAGCAGGGCATACTCGGCATCGTCCAACTGCAGTTTCCTCATGCCCTTCGAGAACTCGAAGATCGGGTTAATGAATTCAAACTGCAGCCCTAAGCAAGGGAGAGAATGAGAGAGAGAGCGAGCGCTAGCTACAGGTTATAGAATAGAGTCTTAGAATTATAGAATCCTGACAATGCAGAAGCAGGCCATTTGGCCCATCTGCATCGACCACAATCCCACCCAGGCCCTATCCCCTTAGCCCCGTATGCCCCCGTATACTTACCCTGCTAATCCCCGATGCTAAGGGGCAATTAGGTAGAGCAGGAATGGAAAGGATGTTTCCACAAGTGGGAGAGACTAGAACTCGAGGGCACAACCTCAGAGTGAAGGGACGCTCCTTAAAAACTGCAATGAGGAGGAATTTCTTCAGCCAGAGGGTGGTGAGTCTGTGGGACTCATTGATTTGATTTGGGACGGCACGGTGGCACAGTGGTTAGCACTGCTGCTTCACAGCTCCAGGGACCTGGGTTCGATTCCCGGCTCCGGTCACTGTCTGTGCGGAGTTTGCACATTCTCCTCGTGTCTGTGTAGGTTTCCTCTGGGTGCTCCGGTTTCCTCCCACAGTCCAAAGATGTGCGGGTTAGGTTGATTGGCCATGCTAAAATTGCCCCTTGGTGTCCTCAGATGCGTAGGTTAGAGGGATTAGCGGGTAAATATGTAGGAATAAGGGGGTAGGGCCTGGGTGGGATTGTGATCGGTGCAGACTCGATGGACCAAATGGCCTCCTTCTGCACTGTAGGGTTTCTATGATTTGTCACATGTATTAGCATACAGTGAAAAGTACTGTTTCTTGCGCGCTATACAAAGCATACGGTTCATAGAGAAGGAAATGAGAGAGAGTGCAGGATGTCATGTTACAGTCATAGCTAGGGTGTAGAGAAAGATCAACATAATGCGAGGTAGGTCCATTCCAAAGTCTGATGGCAGCAGGGAAGAAGCTGTTCTTGAGTCGGTTGGGACGTGACCCAAGACTTTTGAATCTTTTTCCCGATGGAAGAAAGTGGAAGAGAGAATGTCCAGGGTGCGTGGGGTCCTTGATTATGCTGGCTGCTTTTCCGAGGCAGCGGGAAGTGTAGACAGAGCCAATGGATGGGAGGCTGGTTTGCCTGATGGATTGGGCTACATTGCCGCAGAGGGCTGTGGAGGCCAAATAATTGAGTGTCTTTAGAACCATAGAAAATTACAGCTCAGAAACAGGCCTTTTGGCCCTTCTTGTCTGTGCCGAACCATTTTATGCCTAGTCCCACTGACCTGCACTTGGACCATATCCCTCCACACCCCTCTCCTCCATGAACCCGTCCAAGTTTTTCTTAAATGTTAAAAGTGACCCCGCATTTACCACTTTATCCGGCAGCTCATTCCACACTCCCACCACTCTCTGCGTGAAGAAGCCCCCCCTAATATTCCCTTTAAACTTTTCTCCTTTCACCCTTAACCCATGCCCTCTGGTTTTTTTCTCCCCTAGCCTCAGCGGAAAAAGCCTGCTTGCATTCACTCTATCTATACCCATCAAAATCTTATACACCTCTATCAAATCTCCCCTCAATCTTCTACGCTCCAGGGAATAAAGTCCCAACCTATTCAATCTCTCTCTGTAACTCAGCTTCTCAAGTCCCGGCAACATCATTGTGAACCTTCTCTGCACTCTTTCAATCTTATTTACATCCTTCCTGTAACTAGGTGACCAAAACTGTACACAATACTCCAAATTCGGCCTCACCAATGCCTTATACAGAGATAGATAGGTTCTTGATCAATAAAGGGATCAAGGGTTACAGGGAGAAGGCAGGAGAATGGGGATGAGAATCATATCAGCCATGATTGAATGACGGAGCAGACTCGATGGGCCGAATGGCCTAATTCTGCACAGCCAACACACCTAACCAGCACGTCTTTCGGACTGTGGGAGGAAACCGGAGCACCCGGAGGAACCCCACGCAGACACGGGGAGAATGTGCAGACACCGCACAGACAGTGACCCAAGCCGGGAATCGAACCCGGGTCCCTGACGCTGTGAGGCAGCAGTGCTAACCACTGTGGTGACGGTGTGTGGAGTTTGCACATTCTCCCCATGTCTGCGTGGGTTTCCTCCGGGTGCTCCGGTTTCCTCCCACAGTCCAAAGATGTGCGGGTTCGGTGGATTGGCCGTGCTAAATTGCCCCTTAGTGTCAGGGGGACTAGCTAGGGTAAATGCATGGGGTTATGGGGATGGGGCCTGGGTGGGATTGTGGTCGGTGCAGACTCGATGGGCTGAATGGCCTTCTTCTGCGCTGTAGGGATTCTATGAAATAAATTGCCCCTTAGTGTCAGGGGGATTACCAGGGTAAATACATCAGGTTGGGGATAGGGCCTGTTGACGGTACTGGCTCGATGGGCTGAATGGCCTCTCTGCGTGTATTGGAGGGATTCTCAACCAACCTGCACCGGAGTCGAGGGCTGTGGTAAATAAAACCACACAAATGACACTGAAAGATGGTTGTGTGTGAGGTAGGAAAAAAAAAAAGTGCCACGACCCTCCAACCAGTTAACCCCGAGAACCAGGACGTAAAGACATTTTGCTCAGTTCCTCCCCATGGTTCTCCAAGTCTAGAAAGGGGACTGGGTGTGAGAGTGAGTGCGTAGGATGTAGAAGTCTCTTCTGGCTGGGCGTCTCCCGTCACTGCTCATCATTCATCTTCAGGCTATGCTGTGTCTGCCTCTTTCCCCCATTCAATTTTAGACAACTGCCTCCCCCTAGTGGCAAGAACATCGAGTGGTTAATGAGCCATTCAGAGCAGGGAACCTCTCCTACAGCTCCTGGCCTACGCTGAGCAAACCAGTCCCTGCCTGTGATAGCGAATTGGGTTGGGGGGGGGGGGGGGGGGGGGGGGGGTGCGCACGCACGCGCGCGCGGTCAGACAGGTATAGCATGCGATGGCGAATAGGCTCACACGTAATGGAGAATGGCCACTTTGTTGAGGTAACCAACAGGGGAGATGTTTGGGCCGTGTGTCGCCGTACCTCTGGTCACCTCGCTATTGGAAGGATGCGATTATGCTGGAATGGGTACAGAGGGGGTTCGCCAGGACGTTGCCTGGGATGGAGCTTGGATTGGATTATTGCTTATGACTGGGTGAGCAGGGAGCAGCTGTTCCCCCTGGTTGAAGGGTCATTCATGAGGGGGCATACTTTTAGGGCGAGGGGTAGGAGGTTCAGGGGGATTTGAGAAAAACCTTTTTCACTCAGAGGGTGGCGGGAATCTGGAATGGGCTGCCTGGGAAGGCCGGAAACCTTACAACCTTTAAAAAATATTTGGACGAGCACAAAGGCAGCACGGTGGCACAGTGGTTAGCACTGCTGCCTCACAGTGCCAGGGACCTGGGTTCGATTCCCAGCTTGGGTCACTGTCTGTGCGGAGTCTGCACGTTCTCCCCGTGTCTGCGTGGGTTTCCTCCGGGTGCTCCGGTTTCCTCCCACAATCCAAAAGACGTGCTGGTTAGGGTGCATTGGCCGTGCTAAATTTGTTAATAGTGTGACCGGTGACAACTTTGTATTGGATGTAATGTGACCAATGTTAACAAGCTGTAAGGGTCAGCTGACCCAGTCAACCATGGAACCAATTACAGAGTGATGTAATAGTCAGCTGACTGACTATAAATAAGAACCTGTTGGGAATTGTGGGGAGCTTGGATTGACCCAGGACGTGGGCCCCAAGTTTGGAGTCACGATGTTTCTTTATTAAACCCTTTCTCTGATCTATAAGTTGGGGTAAGTTTTGTTCTATTTTTATTGTCTGCATCTGAAGAGTTACTTCTGATGAAACAAAATTCTCCCTCAGTGTACCCGAACAGGTACCGGAGTGTGGCGACTAGAGGATTTTCACAGTAACTTCATTGCAGTGTTAATGTAAGCCTACTTGTGATACTAATAAGAAAATTTTTTTAAAAATCATAATATTCGAGGCTATGGTGCAGGAAAATGGGATTTGCGTGCCTTTAGTGGTAGCTATTGTTGGTGCAGGCTCGAAGGCCGAAAGGGGTTTAAAAAAAAAGAGCGACATGGTCAAGTTGGGCCGAAGGGCCTGTTTCCATGCTGTAATCCTCTAGGACTCTATTACACCATGCTTTTTTCGGAGCTGTATGACTCTTATTTCCCAGCTTTCGCTGTTTTGTCTTCCTGGGTGCGGGAGGGATTGCTGGTCTGGGGAAGCTGGGATTCAGCTCCTTCAAGGCAGGAGGGAAGATAAATTGGCACTGCTTAAAAAAAAAACTGGAAAGAAAATAGATAGAACATAGAACATAGAACATTACAGCGCAGAACAGGCCCTTCGGCCCACGATGTTGCACCGACCAGTTAAAAAAAAACTGTGACCCTCCAACCTAAACCAATTTCTTTTCGTCCATGAACCTATCTACGGATCTCTTAAACGCCCCCAAACTAGGCGCATTTACTACTGATGCTGGCAGGGCATTCCAATCCCTCACCACCCTCTGGGTAAAGAACCTACCCCTGACATCGGTTCTATAACTACCCCCCCTCAATTTAAAGCCATGCCCCCTCGTGCTGGATTTCTCCATCAGAGGAAAAAGGCTATCACTATCCACCCTATCTAAACCTCTAATCATCTTATATGTTTCAATAAGATCCCCTCTTAGCCGCCGCCTTTCCAGCGAAAACAATCCCAAATCCCTCAGCCTCTCCTCATAGGATCTCCCCTCCATACCAGGCAACATCCTGGTAAACCTCCTCTGCACCCTCTCCAAAGCCTCCACATCCTTCCTGTAATGTGGGGACCAGAACTGCACACAGTACTCCAAGTGCGGCCGCACCAGAGTTGTGTACAGTTGCAACATAACGCTACGACTCCTAAATTCAATCCCCCTACGGGATAGCGGCCAGAATCGGGAGAAGTATCGAAAATCTGACTCAAACTTACCAGCTCGTGCAAAATCATCCTTGCTGTAAGTGAAATCCTTCAGGAAGGTGATGCATTCGGTCTCGTGGTTATATCGCCGTGCTGTCTCCAACAACATTATCTGGGGAGGAACACATTTGCGAAAGAACAAAGGCCAGTTAGATCTTTGCTTCAGAATCTCGCAGGCACAGACTGGATTTTCGATTCTGCTTGTACAACTGACAGCGCCTATCCTCCAGTGCCTTGCCTTAACTGCCTCCAGCACAGCACCGGCAATACCATGGATCAAGATCCATTTTGTTCTGCAGGATTTGCACTAAACCCTAACTGTAGTCTATCCTCCATGCACAGTGCTGAGTGGGTTCTGGAGGGGTCCCCCTTTGTGTGTGATGTTAAACTGAGGCACATTGAGTTTGCACCGACTCTCGCATCCCATCCTATCCCTGTAACCCCACACATTTGTGGAGATGCCGGCGTTGGACTGGGGTAAACACAGTGAGAAGTCTCACAACACCAGGTTAAAGCCCAACAGGTTTATTTGGTAGCAAACGCCACTCACAAAGAACAATACAGCACAGGAACAGACTCTTCGGCCCTCCAAGCCTGCACCGATCATGTGCCCAACTAGACCATTCTTTTGTACCCCTCTATTCCCAGTCTGTTCATGTGGTTATCCAGATAAGTCTTAAACGATCCCAGCGTGTCCGCCTCAATTACCTTGCTTGGCAGTGCATTCCAGGCCCCCACCACCCTCTCTGTAAAATATGTCCCCCTGACATCTGTGTTGAACTTTGGCCCCTCACCTTGAACCCGTGACCCCTTGTGTTCGTCACCTCGGACCTGGGAAAAGCTTCCCACTGTTCACCCTATCAACGCCCTTCATACTTTTATACACCTCTATTAGGTCACCCCTCATCCTCCGTCTTTCCAGGGAGAACAACCCCAGTTTACCCAATCTCTCCTCATAACTAAGCCCCTCCATACCAGGCAACATCCTGGTAAACCTCCTCTGTACTCTCTCCAAAGCCTCCACGTCCTTCTGGTAGTGTGGCGACCAGAACTGGACGCAGTATTCCAAATGCGGCCGAACCAACGTTCTATACAACTGCAACATCATATGCCAACCTTTATATTCTATGCCCCGTCCAATAAAGGCAAGCATGCCATATGCCTTCTCCACCACCCTCTCCACCTGTGCTGCCACCTTTAAGGATCTGTGGACTTGTACCATCACTAGTTTTCGGAGCGCTGCTCCTTCGTCAGGTAAGGAAAATAAACCTGTTGGACTTTAACCTGGTGTTGTGAGACTTCTTACTCTGTGTTTACCCCACACATTTACCATGGCTAATCCACCTAACCTACACATCTTGGGATACAATTTGCCACTGGTAAATTCCTCTAACCTGCACATCTTTGGCCTGGCCTACATGCGACTCCAGAGCCACAGCAATGTGGTTGACACTCAACTGCCCTCTGAACAAGGGCAACTAGGGATGGGCAATAAATGCTGGGCCAGCCAGCCACACCCATGTTGCACGAATGAATACAGAAAACCATCCGGTCCTGAACTTCCCGGATGCGGGGGTCCGACACCTTCAGGTGCTACTTTAACCAACAGACAGCCAGCCAAGACTTTCTTTTGTCTTACCTCAATGGTGGACGCCTTCAACAGTGCGATCTGGTCCTCCCGTGAGAGATCGAGGAAGCCCGGGATCTGCTTGGCAAAGTCGACAATCTCTTGCACCGAGATGATGGCCAGCTCTGTGAAGTGGGCAAAGCGCTGCTGTCGTGTCTCCCGGTTGTGGGGGTCGTTACTCTGTGGCCAGGGCTGGGAACGGAGGCGATGAGAAATTAAACACGATTGACTTTGGGAGATTACTCTTGACACTGACCTGAAATCGGTTGCAAACAATCACCTCCCTTTCCTAAGCAGCAGGTTAGCGTAGCCAACAACCAATTTAAGGTAAGTGGTTAAACCAGTAATGTGGCTCATTTACACTCGTTAGAAATGACATGTGTTCACACACAGGAATCCATTTTCTACAAACAAAGGAATACTTCGGGCGGCACAATGGTTAGCAGCACTGCTGCCTCTCGGCGTCAGGGACCCGGGTTCAATTCTGGCCTTGGGTGACTGTGCAAACTCCGCACATTCTCTCCATGTCTGCGTGGATTTCCTTTGGGTGCTCTGGTTTCTTCCCACAGTCCAAAGGTGCGCGCCCATGCTAAATTGACTCTTAGTGTCCAAAGATGCATAGGCTTGGTGGATTGGCCGTGCCAAATTGCACGGGTTACGTGGATTGGCCATGATCAATGCGCAGGGTTACGGGGCGGAGGAGTGGATCTCGGTAGAGTGCTCAGAGAAGTTTGGTGCAGACGCGATGGGCTGAAAGGCCTCCTTCTGCACTGTAGGGATTCTATGGACAGCTGGGGGCGGGAGAGGGAAGGGGGAAATGCGGAGAGAAAAAAAAATATTCCACAGGTACTGCTCTGCTACACACAACAGGAGGAGGAGGCAGGGAGAAAGTGTACATGTTGGAACTTGCTCCAGAAAACTCACCGTTACTTTTGGCTGGTCGCTGAACGATCGCTTATTGCACTGCTGCTGTGCAGCCACAAGCTGCTGGATCATTTCTTCCTGTTCCACCGTGAGCCTGGCTATGTCCACCATCACCGGCGAGTCCTCTGCCCCCACCACCATGGTCTGCGCCATGTCATCCTCCCGCTTCTTCTGCTTCTTGTTGCGGATCTGCTCTTCTGACAGGACACCTGGAGACCACAACAAACAGGCTAATCAGTCCGAGATTGCATTCACTAGACATCAAAATGGATAAATATTTCGGTTGATCACTATTTAGAAAACTGTCCTTATATCTTGTTCCCTCCCCATTCATTCTTCCCCCTAGGAAGAATAAAGGCAGCATGGTGACACGATGGTTAGCACCGCTGCCTCACAGCGCCAGGAACCCAGGTTCAATTCTGGCCTTGGGTCACCGTCTGCATGGAGTTTGCACATTCTCCCCGTGTCTGCGTGGGTTTCCTCCCTCAGTCCAAAGATGTGCAGGTTAGGTGAATTGGCCCTGCTAAATTACCTCTTAATGTCAGGGGCACTAGAGTGATAGAGGTTTACAGCACGGAAACAGGCCCTTCGGCCCAACTTGTCCATGCCGCCCTTATTTTTTTTTAAAACCCCTAAGCTAATCCCAATTGCCCACATTTGGGCCATATCCCTCTATACTCATCGTACCCATGTAACTATCTAGGGTAAGCGCATGGAGTTATGGGGATAGGGTCTGGGTGGGATGGTGGTCTGATTTATTGTTACAGGAATTGGGATACAGGGGAAAGTATTGTTTCTTGCGCGCTATACAAAGCATACCGTTCATAGAGTACATAGGGGAGAATGAAAGGAGAGGGTACAGAATGTACTGTTACAGCTATAGCTAGGATATAGAAAAATATCATAATATAAGGTAGATACATTCAAAAGTCTGATTGCAGCAGGGAAGAAGTTGTTCTTGAGTCGGTTGGTACACGACCTCAGACTTTTGTATCTTTTTCCTGATGGAAGGTGGGGTCCTTGATTATGCTGGCTGCTTTTCCCGAGGCAGCGGGAAGTGCAGGTGGAGTCAATGGATGGAAAGCTGATTTGTATGATGGACTGGGCTATTATCATAACCTTTGTAGTTCCTTGCGGTCTTGGTCAAAGCAGGAGCCATACCAAGCTGTGATACACCCAGAAAGGATGTTTTCTATGGCGCATCAACACTGTCCAAGTACCTTTCATCAACCCAACATTTGTAGAGATTGTCAACTTCTTCAGAATTGGAATCCGACCACAATTTTTTAAAGCTTCCACTATCACTTTCCTATTAATAAATAAGTCCCAACCTCTTTACCTTCTCTATCCCTTACCCTATCACTCCCTCTACAACAGCGATGGGCAACCTCGGCTGGTGAGTGGGGCCAATGAATGGCCCTAGAACCATAGAACCATAGAAAATTACAGCTCAGAAACAAGCCTTTTGGCCCTTCTTGTCTGTGCCGAACCATTTTATGCCTAGTCCCACTGACCTGCACTTGGACCATATCCCTCCACACCCCTCTCATCCATGAACCCGTCCAAGTTTTTCTTAAATGTTAAAAGTGACCCCGCATTTACCACTTTATCCGGCAGCTCATTCCACACTCCCACTACTCTCTGCGTGAAGAAGCCCCCCCTAATATTCCCTTTAAACTTTTCTCCTTTCACCCTTAACCCATGCCCTCTGGTTTTTTTCTCCCCTAGCCTCAGCGGAAAAAGCCTGCTTGCATTCACTCTATCTATACCCATCAAAATCTTATACACCTCTATCAAATCTCCCCTCAATCTTCTACGCTCCAGGGAATAAAGTCCCAACCTATTCAATCTCTCTCTGTAACTCAGCTTCTCAAGTCCCGGCAACATCCTTGTGAACCTTCTCTGCACTCTTTCAATCTTATTTACATCCTTCCTGTAACTAGGTGACCAAAATTGTACACAATATTCCAAATTCGGCCTCACCAATGCCTTATATAACCTTATCGTAACACTCCAACTTTTATACTCGATACTCCGATTTATAAAGGCCAATGTACCAAAGGCACTCTTTACGACCCTATCCACCTGTGACGTCACTTTTAGGGAATTCTGTACCTGTATTCCCAGATCCCTCTGTTCAACTGCACTCTTCAGAGTCCTACCATTTACCCTGTACGTTCTTCTTTGGTTTGTCCTTCCAAAGTGCAATATCTCACACTTGTCTGCGTTAAATTCCATTTGCCATTTTTCAGCCCATTTTTCTAGTTGGTCCAAATCCCTCTGCAAGCTTTGAAAACCTTCCGCACTGTCCACTACACCTCCAATCTTTGTATCATCAGCAAACTTGCTGATCCAATTGACCACATTATCATCCAGATCATTGATATAGATGACAAACAACAACGGACCCAACACCGATCCCTGCGGCACACCACTAGTCACAGGCCTCCACTCAGAGAAGCAATCCTCCACAACCACTCTCTGGCTTCTTCCATTGAAAGAAGTTTAACAACACCAGGTTAAAGTCCAACAGGTTTATTTGGTAGCAAAAGCCACACAAAAGTGTGGCTTTTGCTACCAAATAAACCTGTTGGACTTTAACCTGGTGTTGTTAAACTTCTTACTGTGTTTACCCCAGTCCAACGCCGGCATCTCCACATCAGTTCTTCCATTGAGCCAGTGTCTTATCCAATTCACTACCTCCCCATGTATACCTAGCGACTATACCTCTTTCCTCTCAGTGGGCCACAAGGTGGGTGGCACGGTGGCGCAGTGGTTAGCACTGCTGCCTCACAGCACCAGGGGCCTGGGTTCGATTCCCGGCTCAGGTCACTGTCTGTGTGGAGTCTGCACCCTCTCCCCGTATCTGTGTGGGTTTCTTCCGGGTGCTCCGGTTTCCTCCCACATTCTGAAAGACATGCTGGTTAGGGTGCATTGACCCCCCGAACAAGTGCCGGAGTATGACGACTAGGGGAATTTCACAGTAACTTCATTGCAGTGTTAATGTAAGCCTACTTGTGACACTAATAAATAAATGAACTTTAAGATTGAAATCGGGCTTGTTCACTAACCGTGAGCCTATGAAGAAGATTAAATACATGCCGGATATTTCATAATGCATTATAGAAAATGCTTCATAATTTATATACTAATGGAACTATCAACTTCACATGATAAAAACAAAAGAAATATTGACACTTTGGACACAGAGGGAGCGCACGGCTCTCACAGTCAATGTTGTGAGCGATCAGCACCCACCTCACTTCACTCGCCCTTGCTTTATGTGCGAATCACCGAGTCACATCAGTAGGAAAAAAATCTATGCCGACAGAAATCAGCCCTGGGCATGGGCAATGGTCAATAAAATGTCTCGTGGGCCACACGCAGAACCCAGATGGGCTGCATGTGGTCCCCAAGTTGCCCACCACTCTGTACAAGGTCTTCAAACACACCAGTCTGCTTCATTCCCTTCTCTTCAAACCCAGTCTGGTTTCCATCCCATTTGAGCGCAAAGCCTACCCTGGTCCAAGCCACCCACAATAGTCTGTATGATTGTATTTGGGGCCAGGTTATTCCTCCTGAACTCCCCAAGCTGCTCCATGGCCTTTCAAGACAGTCACCCAATCCAACTCTGATCCATCTTTTAGCCATTGTCCAAATACGGTCCCAATCCTACCTATGCCATTTCTGTCAACAGTCAGTAGCCCATCACCCATAGCTCTAACAGCATCACCTATATGGCTGTGTGGCTAACTTCAGCCTGCCCCAACGAATTCTCCCTATTTTGTCCCATGTCTCACAACACTAGGTTAAAGTCCAACAGGTTTACTTGGAATCACGAGCTTTCGCAGCACCGTTCCTTTATCAGGTGAAGTATTGAGACACTTCTTACTGTGCCCACCTCAGTCCAACACCGGCATCTCCACATCATGGCTATTTTACCCCCCTTCCCTTGCCTTTTCTCCCCCTTTTTCTCAATTTTATCTCTCTCCCACTCATCCCCACCCTCCACCACATCATTCTTCCCCCCCCCCCCCACTCTTCCCTCTATTTTATCCCCCTTCCCTTACCCGTTCTCCCCTTTTTCTCAATTTTATCTCTCTCCCACCCATCTCCCTCCTCCCCACATCTTCATCTTCACACTACCAGAAGGACGTGGAGGCTTTGGAGAGAGTGCAGAAAAGGTTTACCAGGATGTTGCCTGGTATAGAGGGTATTAGCTATGAGGAGAGATTGAGTAAACTAGGGTTGTTCTCCCTGGAAAGACGGAGGTTGAGGGGCGACCTAATAGAAGTTTATAAAATTATGAAGGGCATAGATAGGGTGAACAGTTGGAAGCTTTTTCCCAGATCAGAAATGACAAACACAAGGGGTCACAAGTTCAAGGTAAGGGGGGCAAGGTTCAATACAGATATGCGGGGGATGTATTTTACACAGAGGGTGGTGGGGGCCTGGAATGCACTACCAAGCAAGGTGGTTGAGGCGGACACGCTAGGATCATTTAAGACTTATCTAGATAGCCACATGAACAGACTGGGAATAGAGGGATACAAACGGATGGTCTAGTTAGGAACACATGATCAGTGCAGGCTTGGAGGGCCGAAGGGCCTGTTCCTGTGCTGTATTGTTCTTTGTTCTTCTGTTACAGTTTACCCTCTGATTTCAGTTTATCTGCCGTTTGGCCATTCACACCCTTTATTCTCTCTATGGACTGCCATTAGCAGCCTTTCCCCGTGAAAGACTCATCTTTCATTCCCTCCCCCTGCAGTATAAATTTCTCCCAACTTTCTATGCCTTTGACAAATGGTCACCTGGACTCGAAACATCAGCTCTTTTGTATCATTAATCCCTTGCTTCTCCTGAACAGCAGGTATGCGGCCAATTTCAGAAAACGACCATCCCAACTTTGCCACTCTATCGCGATGCGTGACAATGGAGAAATCCAGGCTGTTAATTATATTGTCAAGATACACAGGTTTAACTGAGTACTTAGAGCACGTATAAAGAGAGACTGCTGGGGCACTGGGTTTGGTGGTGGGATGCAGACATATACAATGCTGCATTCTGTAAATAAACTAAATTAGGAAAAGTATGTGTGTCCAGTTTCGTACTTCACCAACTGGCTTGGTATCAAATTAACACCGGACAGCCAGTAATCTCTTCAGTTTCACAAGACAGAAACTATCCGAAGCATCTCTCCCCCAACCTTTGTGACCTGGTAACCTGTCCCATCTCCTTTCCCAACCGCTTGCTCAGACAGGATTTAAAGGTAAGAATACTCAGTTGAGAGATTTCCATGAGTTTCAAAGCTCCACTTCTAATCTGCTGAGAAGATTGCATATGTCCCAACATCACGCTCTGACCTGCACTCCTATCAAAGCACTTCACACTCCGTACACTCAAATCCTCTAACTTTCTCTTTAACTGACCTCCAAACGCCACTCTGCATAAAGTTTCAACTCATCCAGAACTCTGCGACCTGACACAAGGGGCCTGTGTTCAATTCCGGCCTTGGGTGACTACCTGTGTGGAGTCTGCATGTTCTCCCCATGTCTGCGTGGGTTTCCTCCGGGTGATCCGATTTCCTCACAGTCCAAAGATGTGCAGGTTAGGTGGATTGGCCGTGCTAAATTGCTCCCTTAGTATCCCAAGATGTGTAGGTTAGAGGGATTAGCGGGGTAAATGTGCAGGGTTACGGAGATGGGCCTGGGTAAGAAAACATAGAAACCTACAGTGCAGGAGGCCATTTGGCCCATCGGGTTGCACCGACAACAATCCCACCCAGGCCCTATCCCCGTAACCCCCACACATTTACACTCTAACCTAAGCATCCCAGGACACTGAGGGGCAATTTAGCACGGCCAATCCACCTAACCTGCACATCTTTGGACTGTGAGGAAATCGGATCACCCGGAGGAAACCCACGCAGACATGGGGAGAACATGCAGACTCCACACAGACAGTGACCTGAGCCGGGAATCGAACCCAGATCCTTGGAAGATGCTCTATTGGAGAGTTGGTGCAGACACAATGGGCAAATGGTCGCCTTCTGCACTGTAGGTATTGTATACCCTCACAACTATTTCCAGTAAAGTTTATTAGTGTTACAAGTAGGCTTACATTAACACTGCAATGAAGTAAGTTACTGTGAAAATCTCCTAGCCGCCACACTACGCTGCCTGTTCAGGTACACTGAGGGAGAATTTAGCACTGCCAATACACCTAACTTGCACATCTTTGGACAATAAGGGGCAATTTAGCATGGCCAACGCACCTAACCAACATGTCTTTCGGACTGTGGGAGGAAACCGGAGCACTTGGAGGAAACCCACGCAGACACGGGGACAACGTGCAAATTCCACACAGTGACCCAAGCCGGGATTCGAACCCGGGTCCCTGGCGCTGTGAGACAGCAGTGCTAACCCACTGTGCCACCATGACGCCCCAAATACTGAGATATTCCTGTTGAGTGTCCTGGACTAGCACCAGAGCAGCCAAAGGTAAAGTTCATCCACACTGGACTGTTAAACATCGTCGGCCCGCACGCTCCCCCCCCCCCAGCGATTTCAGAGGGAAACAAACAGGTTTAAAACGTGCTTACAATGTTCCCTCATTCCGGCCTCCCGGCACTTCCGCAGCCGGCACTCCTGGCATTTCCTGCGCATGTACATGTCCATCTCGCATTTGCCGCTGTTCTTGCAGGTGTACTGCGCGTTCTTGATGACACTGCGGCGGAAGAAGCCCTTGCAGCCCTCGCAGCTGAGCACATTGTAGTGGAAACCCGACGCCTTGTCCCCACAGACACTGCAAACCTCGTTCCCCAGCATCTTCGGGGCCGGGCCCTTCTTGCGCTTGATCATTGGCTCATCCCCTGAAAGGCAAAGCAAAGCAGTGAGGTGGAGCTGCTCGTAATTAAAGCAGCGTCGCACAACAAAGCAAATAAACACTTTAACAACAGCAATGCACACGTATACATTTGGAATACTGCGTCCAGTTCTGGTCGCCGCACTACCAGAAGGACGTGGAGGCTTTGGAGAGAGTGCAGAAAAGGTTTACCAGGATGTTGCCTGGTATGGAGGGTATTAGCTATGAGGAGAGATTGAGTAAACTAGGGTTGTTCTCCCTGGAAAGACGGAGGTTGAGGGTCAACCGAATAGAAGTTTATAAAATTATGAAGGGCATAGACAGGGTGAACAGTTGGAAGCTTTTTCCCAGGTCAGAAATGACAAACACAAGGGCTCACAAGTGCAAGGTAAGGGGGGCAAGGTTCAATACAGATATGCGGGGGACGTGTTTTACACAGAGGGTGGTGGGGGCCTGGAATGCACTACCAAGCAAGGTGGTTGAGGCAGACACGCTAGGATCATTTAAGACTCATCTAGATAGCCACATGAACAGACTGGGAATAGAGGGATACAAACGGATGGTCTAGTTAGGAACACATGATCGGTGCGGGCTTGGAGGGCCGAAGGGCCTGTTCCTGTGCTGTATTGTTCTTTGTTCTTTGTATATTACTGCACTTTTAGTTACTGCTAACCACTGCACCTGAGGTACAGTGATTAGCACCGCTGCCTCACAGCACCAGGGACCCGGGTTCGATTCCTGGCTTGGGTCATTGTCTGTGTGGAGTTTGCACGTTCTCCCCGTATCTGCATGGGTTTCCTCCCACAATCTGAAAGACGTGCTGGTTAGGGTGCATTGACCCGAACAGGCTCCGGGCTGTGGCGGCTAGGGGAATTTCACAGTAACTTCATTGCAGTGTTAATGCAAGCCTTACTTGTGACTAATAAATAAACTTTAACAGATCATCTCAAGGTGCTTTACTAGTGTATTATATATTACGGGGAGGCAATGCCTAGTGGTATAATAGCTAAACTATTAATCCAGAAACTCAGCTAACGTTCTGGGGACTCGGGTTCAAATCCCGCCACGGCAGATGGTGGAATTTGAACTCAATAAAAAAATTGAGAATCTACTGATAACCATAAAATGTCAGGGGTGGGCACAGTGCCATTGTGGTTAGCACTGCTGCCTCAACTCCAGGGACCAGGGGTTCAATTCCTGGCTTGGGTCACTGTCTGAGCGGAGTCTTCACGTTCTCCCCATGTCTGCGTGGGTTTCCTCCAGGTGCTCCGGTTTCCTCCCAGAGTCCAGAGATGTGCGTGTTAAGTGCATTGGCCATGCTAGATTGCCCCTTAGTGTCCTGGGGTGCATAGGAATTAGCGGGGTAAATATGTGGGGTTACGGAGATAGGGCCTTGGTGGGATTTGTTGTTGCAGCAGACTTGATAGGCCGAATGGCCTCTTTCTGCACTGTAGGGTTTCTATGATTCTATGATACCATTGTCGATTGTCAGACAAACACATCTGGTTCACCAATGTTCTTTAGAGAAGGAAATCTGCTGTCCTTAGCTGGTCTGGCCGATATGTGACTCCAGAGCCACAGCAATGTGGTTAACTCTCAACTGCCCTCGGGTAACTAAGGATGGGCAATAAATGCTGGCCAGCCAAAGACGCCCATGTCCCATGAATGAATTAAAAAATTTGAAACACCAAACCACATAGAATCATAGAATATTTGGAATGTGGGAGGAAATCCGAGCACCCGGAGGAAACCCACGCAGACACGGGGAAAACGTGCAGATTCCGCACAGACAGTGACCAGAGGCTGGAATTGAACCTGGGTCCCTGGCGCTGTGAGGCAGCAGTGCTAACCACTGTGCTGCCCCATATAAAGTGATATTAGGTCAGACGACCAAAAGCTTGGTCAATGAGGAAGGAGCGTCTTGAAGGAGGAGAGTGAGGTAGAGAGGTGGAGAGACGTAGAGAGGGTATTCCACAGCTTAGGCCCTAAGCAACTGACAGCACAACTCCATACTTGGAGAGGCACAAGAGCTCAGAGTTAGTTATCCCATTGGGTAGTGGGGCTGGAGGGGATGATAGAGATAAGGAGGGGCATAGACCATGGAGGGATTGGTAAACAAGGAGAACTTTAAAATCATTACACTACCTGACCGAGAGCCAATGCTGATCAGTGAGCCCAAGGGGTGATAGGTGAATGGGACTTGGTACAGGTTCAAATTTAGGGAAGGCAGAATGTGGGAGACCAACCAGGAGTGAGTTCAAATTGCCAAGTCTGTAGGTAACGAAGGCAGATATATGAGGGTTTCAGCAGTTGAGGAGCTGGGACAGACCAAAGTCAGGAGAGATCATAGAATCATAGAAACCCTACAGTGCAGAAAGAGGCCATTTGGCCCATCGAGTCTGCACCGACCACAATCCCACCCAGGCCCTATCCCATATCCCTCATATTTAACCGCTAATCCCTCTAACCTACGCATCTAAGGAGCAATTTTAGCATGGCCAATCCACCTCACCCATACATCTTTGGACTGTGAGAGGAAACCGGAGCACCCGGAGGAAACCCACGGGGAATTTCACAGTAACTTAATTGCAGTGTAAATGTAAGCCTACTTGTAACACTAATAAATAAACTTACTTTCTTAGTTTAAGAAAAGAAAGAAAAAGTAAGACCTTACCACAGATACTTAGGGAGAGTTCTGGGTCGGTGGAGAAAGACCCATTATGGAGAGTGGCGACAGAATCACCACCCTCCTCCACCTCCTCTTCCTTCACATGATGCTGTGCGCTGTCAGCACTGTCCTCAGTGAGGGTATCTGTGACACTCTTGTCATCTTCTGAAAATAAGAGTGGGAGAAAAAAAAATCAAAATTACCCCATGTCAATAAAGCTTGACAATGACATAACGCAAAACATTACAATTTCCCCGAAAACAAAACTTAAGAACATCACTGAATTGTTACAGTACAGGAGGAGGCCATTTGGCCCACCCGGTCTGGGCAAGCTCTCTGAAAGAGCAATGCACCGAGTGCCGTTCCTTCACCTTCTGCTGTAACCTTGCACAGTCTGCCTTTTCAGATAATAATCCAATTCTTTTTTGAAAGCTTTGATTGAACCCATCTCCCCACTCTCTCTCAGGCAGCGCATTCCAAACCCTAACCACTCGCTGTGTGGAGAAAGTTTCTCCTCATGTCTCCAATGGTTCTTTTATCAATGATCTTAAATCTGTGTCGCTCTCGTTCTCAATCCTTCCGCCAATGGGAACAGTTTCTCCCAAATTCGGACCTCTCGTGATTTTGAACACCTCAAATCGAATCTCCTCTCAACCGGTGGTTATCACTGCAGCTTCACAACGCTGGGGACCTGGGTTCGATTCTCGGCTTGGGCAACTGTCCATGCAGAGTCTGCAAGTTCTCCCCGTGTCTGTGGGTGCTCCGGTTTCCTTCCACGGTCCGAAAGACGTGCTGGTTCATAGAAACCTTACAGGGCAGAAGGCGGCCATTCGGCCCATCGCGTCCGCACTGATCACAATCCCACCCCAGGCTCTACCCCCACAACCCCACACATTTACTCTGTTAATCCCTCTAACCTACACATCCCGGGATACTAAGGGGCAATTTAGCATGGCCAATGCATCTAACCTGCACATCTTTGGACACTCAGGGGCAATTTAGCATGGCCAATCCGCCTAACCTGCACATCTTTGGAGTGTGGGAGGAAAGCGGAGCACCCGCTTTGTGCAAACTCCACAAAGACAGTGTCCCAAGCCGGGAATCGAACCCCGGTCCCTGGAGCTGTGAGGCAGCTGTGCTAACCACTGTGCCACCCCATAGTTAGGTGCTAAATTCTCCCTCAGTGTACCCGAACAGGAGTGTGACGACTAGGGGATCTTCACAGTAACCTCATTGTGGTGTTAATGCAAGCCTACTTGTGACACTAATAAATAAACTTTAAAACCTTGAAGAAAGAGTGGGGCAGTGGGTTGGATAGCTCTTTCCAAGGGGCAGCACCAGCATGATGGGCTGAACGGCCTCTATCTGTTCTGGATAATTCTATAAAGGGGCTTACCGTGGGCAGCGTCTAAGCCATTCACAGCTGAGAAGGACATCTTCCATCACGTGTGCCACTGCATTGCGGAAATACAATCCCAGAGGGAAGCTGAGGAAGAAAAGTACAAATGGTTAACGGAGCAGTTGTCTCTAATATTCTTCATTCACTTCTCCACCTGGAATTGCTGAGCCGCAGCTTCGACTTGCGCTGACGGCGCCACTGCCCAGTGCCGCTTTTCACAGCTGCATTTAGACGATGAGAGTCAACAGGCTATTCAGCATCAGGGGGCATCGTAGCTGTGGATCCAGAACTGGCTTGCCTGCAGAAGGCAGAGAGTGGCTGTGGAGGGGTCTTTCTCTGCATGGAGGTCAGTGACCAGTGGAGTGCCCCAGGGATCTGTTCTGGGACCCTTGCTGTTTGTCATTTTCATAAATGACCTGGATGAGGAAGTGGAGGGATGGGTTGGTAAGTTTGCTGACGACACCAAGGTAGGTGGTGTTGTGGATAGTTTGGAGGGATGTCAGAAGTTGCAGCGAGACATAGATAGAATGCAAGACTGGGCGGAGAAGTGGCAGATGGACTTCAACCCGGATAAGTGTGTAGTGATCCATTTTGGCAGATCCAATGGGATGAAGCAGCAGTATAATATGAAGGGTACCATTCTTAGCAGTGTAGAGGATCAGAAGGACCTTGGGGTCCGGGTCCATAGGACTCTTAAATCGGCCTCGCAGGTGGAGGATGCGGTCAAGAAGGCGTACGGCGTACTGGCCTTCATTAATCGAGGGATTGAGTTTAGGAGTCGGGAGATAATGCTGCAGCTTTATAGGACCCTGGTTAGACCCCACTTGGAGTACTGCGCGCAGTTCTGGTCACCTCATTACAGGAAAGATGTTGAAGCCATTGAAAGGGTGCAGAGGAGATTTACAAGGATGTTGCCTGGATTGGGGGGCATGCCTTATGAGGATAGGTTGAGGGAGCTTGGTCTCTTCTCCCTGGCGAGACGAAGGATGAGAGGTGACCTGATAGAGGTTTACAAGATGTTGAGAGGTCTGGATAGGGTAGACTCTCAGAGGCTATTTCCAAGGGCTGAAATGGTTGCTACGAGAGGACACAGGTTTAAGGTGCTGGGGGGTAGGTACAGAGGAGATGTCAGGGGTAAGTTTTTCACTCAGAGGGTGGTGGGTGAGTGGAATCGGCTGACGTCGGTGGTGGTGGAGGCAAACTCGTTGGGGTCTTTTAAGAGACTTCTGGATGAGTACATGGGATTTAATGGGATTGAGGGCTATAGATAGGCCTAGAGGTGGGGATGTGATCGGCGCAACTTGTGGGCTGAAGGGCCTGTTTGTGCTGTGGCTTTCTATGTTCTATGAAAACGGAGCTCCACAACTCTACAGCACAGAAATCTCCTCTTTCATGGGATGTGGGTGTTGCTGGCCAGGCTGCCCTTGAGAAGGTGGTGGTGAGCCGCCTTCTCAGACCTGCTGCAGTCCACGTGGTGTAGGTACACCCACTGTGCTGTTAGGGAGGGACTTCCAGGATTTTGACCCAATAACAGTCATGGAAACGTGATATATTTCCAAGTCAGGTTGGTGAGTGACTTGGAGGGGAACTTCCAGGTGATGGGGTTCCCCATGTCTCTGCTGCCCTTGTCTTTTTAGATGGATTTGTAAGGTGCTGTCCAAGGAGCCTTGGTGAGTCGCTGCAGTGTATCTTGTAATGGTGCACATGGCTTACCACTTGTGTGTCGGTGGTGGAGGGAGGTACACAGTGGTTAGCACTGCTGCCTCACAGCACCAGGAAACCAGGTTCAAATCCCAGTTTGGGTCACTGTCTGTGTGGAGTTTGCACGTTCTCCCCGTGTCTGCGTGGATTTCCTCCGGGTGCTCCATTTCCTCCCACAGTCCAAAGATGGGTGGGTTAGGTGGATTGGCCGTGCTAAATTGCCCCATAGTATTGGGGGGATTAGCAGGGTAAATGCATGGGGTTGTGGCCTGGGTGGGATCGTGGTCGATGCAAACTCGATGGGCCAAATGGCCTCCTTCTGCACTGTAGGGATTGTACGATTCTAGGTGGTGAGTTACTCGCTGCAGGATTCCCAGCCTCTGACCTGCTCTCATAGCGACAGTATTGGCCGGTCCAGTTCAGCTTCTGGTCTATGGTAACGCCTCCCCCCCCGGATGTTGATAATGCGGGGGATTCAACAATGGTAATTCACTTAGTCAATTAAACTCAGAAGTCAAAACTTCAGAACTGGAAATTCACCTCCCTGGAGTTGGGTTTCATCACACAACCTCTGACTCAGAGAGGGGAACGCCACAGCTGACACCAGATTTTCCAACCACGCTCGCCCCCAAAACGGGAAAATCTCCCCGAGGTCAATAGACCTCTGCATGGCCCGCCCCTCCCTGCTACAATTCCCGTGGTGGGCGGGATGGGAAAATTCCCCCACCCCACCTCCCAATGAAATCCTGGCTGTCGTACAGTGACCTACCCCGAAACAGCCATTATTCCGTACCTGGGCCATCATGTGGCATACCTGCATTAGCACACGTTGCCACCACTGGGCTGCCGGTGCTCACAGCTTCACAACATCACTCCCGTTCCATGCAGTCCAAACGGGCAAAGTCTCGGGCTTCCCCCACTATGGATCTTCCTCTTCCTCAAGTGCTCGTGAGGCGAGGTCCCAAGTTTGGGTCACGTTGGAGAGTGGGTTCTCACTGCCTGCCCTGAAACACAAGATAATTGATGAAACAACATCTGGAAACCATAACTAATATGTGGGAAAAGTGAGTGGAGGCGGTGGCTTTAAGTGAAGTCTTTAATTAGGTCTCCGATTTATGGAAAGTAACTGTACAAAGCTCAGAAAATAAATAAACTTTTTAACTTTAAAGTAATCAGTCACAAGTCAGGCTTACATTAACACTGCAATGAAGTTAGTGAAATTCCCCTAGTCGCCACACTCCAGCACCTGTTCGGGTCAAAGCACCTAACCAGCACACCTTTCGGACTGTGGGAGGAAACCGGAGCACCTGGAGGAGACCCACGCAGACATGGGGAGAATGTGCAAACTCCATACAGACAGTGACCTGAGGCCGGAATCAAACCCGGGTCCCTGGTGCTGTGAGGCAGCAGTGCTAACCACTGTGATGATGCTGTGTCTTTGATATATTTTGCGTCTAAGGTGGGGTTGCTTTAAAAGGTGGGGCGGCACGGTGACACAGTTTAGCACTGCTGCCTCACAGCGCCAGGGATCCGGATTCGATTCTGGCCTCGGGTGACTGTCCGTGTGCAATTTGCCTGTTCTCCCCCATGTCTGCGTGGGTTTCCTCCGGGTGCTCCGGTTTCCTCCCACAGTCCAAAGATGTGAGAGTTAGGTTGATTGGCCATGCTGAATTGACCCTGTCAGGGGGGATTAGCAGGGTAAATATGTGGGGTTTCAGGGATAGGGCCTGGGTGGGATTGTGGTTGGTACAGACTCAATGGGCCGAATGGCCTCCTTCTGTTACTATAGGGATTCTATGATTCTTTAAGAGGCAGTGTTTTGTTACAAGAATTGATTTGTCTGGGAAACACGCAGCTGATGCTAAGAATGCAGATAATAACCGGTTTTAGTTAGGAACGTGTTACTTTGTAGACTTAATGGACCTTCTGTTTATTTAAGTTCTCCTGGAATTTGAGGTATGAGTTTCTGATTGGGTTGATTGACAGATAGAGTCTTGTGCAAAATGGGAGGAGCTAAGCGTGCAGGAAAGAAATAGTAGATTTCGGTTTCATTTCATAAACAAAGGTAGTTACTGCCTGGGCTGCCTCAAGAAAACAGTGTCTCTTTCGCCAAAGGCTTTCTGAAAGCTCCAGGGCTGGTAATCTAATTCACAGCAAGTATGCCTGTGTTTTGTTAACTAATTTTAAAAAGGGGGTTTAAGTCTATAAACGGAAAATTGCTTGAATTGGAACTAATAGCGATAGATTAGCAGTTAAGAACAAAGAACAGTACAGCATAGGAAAATGCCCTTCGGTCTTCCAAGCCTGCACCGATCATGTTGTCCTGTCTAAACTAACCGCCTGTATCCCTCTATTTCCCACCTGTTCATGTGTCTATCCAGATAAGTCTTAAATGTCACTAACGTGTCTGCCTCAACCAACTCACTTGACAGTGCATTCCAGGCCCCACCACCCTCTGTGCAAAAAAACTTCCCCCGCACATCTCCACTGAACCTTTCCCACCTTACCTTGAACTTGTGCCCCCTTGTAATTGCCATT
This sequence comes from Mustelus asterias, assembly GCF_964213995.1. Taxonomy (NCBI): domain Eukaryota; kingdom Metazoa; phylum Chordata; class Chondrichthyes; order Carcharhiniformes; family Triakidae; genus Mustelus; species Mustelus asterias. The sequence goes on along the minus strand of NC_135821.1, from coordinate 833,498 downwards.
TCTGCCCTGGGAAAAAGCTTCCACCCTATCTATACCCCTCATAATTTTATAAACTTCTATCAGGTCGCCCCTCAGTCTCCATCTTTCCAGGGAGAACAATCCCAGTTTATTTAATCTCTCCTCATAGCCAACACCCTCCATGCCAGGCAACATCCTGGTAAATCTTTTCTGTACTCTCTCCAAAGCTTCCACATCCTTCTGGTAGTGTGGTGACCAGAATTGGACACAGTATTCCAAATGTGGCCTAACTAACGTTTTATACAACTGTAACATAATTTGCCAACTTTTATACTCGATGCCCCGTCTGATGAAGACAAGCATGCCGTATGCTTTCTTCACCACCTTTTCCAGCTATGCTGCCACTTTTAAGGATCTGTGGACCTGTACTCCCAGATCTCTCTGTGTGTCTATGCTCCTGATGGTTCTGCCATTTACGTTATAGCTCGCACCTGAATTGGATCTACCAAAATGCTTCACCTCGGATTTGTCCAGATTAAACTCCATCTGCCCAATTCTCCAACCTATCTATATCCTGCTGACAATCTTCATCACTATCCGCAACTCCAACAATCTTGGTATCATCCGCAAACTTGCTAATCAGACCAGCTATGTTTTCGTCCAAGTCATTTATATATATATTAGAAACAGCAGAGGTCCCAGCACTGATCCCTGCGGAACACCACCAGTAAGAGTTTTAACAACACCAGGTTAAAGTCCAACAGGTTTATTTGGTAGCAAATGCCATTAGCTTTCGGAGCGCTGCTCCTTCGTCAGATGGAGTGGAAATCTCCTTCAAGGAGCTTGAGGCTCCGAAAGCTAGTGCTGCCAAGTAAACCTGTTGGACTTTAACCTGGTGTTCTGAGACTTCTTACTGTGCCCACCCCAGTCCAACGTTAGCATCTCCACATCACCCTAACACCACACAAAGGAAAAGTACTCTCAACCTCAAAATCTGACATCTGAATGGCTACGGGCTCGGAACAGGAGTGTGAGACTAATTGGCTAGAACTTTCAAACTTAAAGTACTTCATAGGCTGTAAAATACTTTGACACTTGCTGAGGTCACATGCACACTCTTTTTATAAAAATATACAAGCAAATCATGTTTTTTATGTAGTATCATCTTGCCGGAAATGTCAGTTTTAAGGAATTGAAGTCATTGGGTTGCAAACTGACTGTTGGTGCCAGCTGCTCCCCTCAACCAAGTGAAATCACACGAACGCACACTTTTCTCTGGGTGGCACAGTGGCTAGCACTGCTGCCCCACAGCGCCAGGAACCCAGGTTCAATTCTCGGTTTGGGTCACTGTCTGTGCAGAGTCTGCACATTCTCCTCCGTGTCTGCGTGGGTTTCTTCTGGGTGCTCCGGTTTCAAAGAACAAAGAACAATACAGCACAATCATGTGCCCAACTAGACCATTCGTTTGTATCCCTCTATTCCCAGTCTGTTCATGTGGCTATCCAGATAAGTCTTAAACGATCCCAGCGTGTCCGCCTCAATCACCTTGCTTGGCAGTGCATTCCAGGCCCCCACCACCCTCTCTGTAAAATACGTCCCCCTGACATCTGTGTTGAACCTTGCCCCCCTCACCTTGAACCCGTGACCCCTTGTGTTCGTCACCTCCGACCTGGGAAAAAGCTTCCCACTGTTCACTCTATCTATGCCCTTCATAATTTTATACACCTCTATTAGGTCGCCCCTCATCCTCCGTCTTTCCAGGGAGAACAACCCCAGTTTACCCAATCTCTCCACATAGCTAAGACCCTCCATACCAGGCAACATCCTGGTAAACCTTTTCTGTACTCTCTCCAAAGCCTCCACGTCCTTCTGGTAGTGTGGCGACCAGAACTGGACGCAGTATTCCAAATGTGGCCTAACCAACGTTCTATACAACTGCAACATCATATTCCAACTTTTACAGTCTCAAGGACATACTGGATAGGTGCATTACCATGCTAAATTCTCCCTCTGTACCCGAACAAGAGTGTGGCGACTAGGGGATTTTCCACAGTAACTTCATTGCAGTGTTAATGTGAGCCTTACTTGTGACACTTATAAATAAACTTCAACTTAAACTTTTAAAAAAATTTTCCTGGAGGAAAAGAGAGTGCGTGCGGACTTTTAAGGAGAACCTTCATGTTCAACAGGAGTGAATCCCTGGAAGAGGTTTTCTCCAAGTTCGGACAGATCTCCGAGATGGGAGTGATTCAAGATGAAGACAGGGACAAATAGGTCAACTATAATCTAGCTGGGAAATGAACGGATCTCCACAGTGGCACAGCGGTTAGCACTGCTGCCCTCGCAACTCCAGGGACCTGGGTTTATTTCCTGGCCTCGGGTAACTGTCTGTGTGGAGTTTGCACGTTCTCCCCGTGTCTGCGTGGGTTTCCTCCTGGCATTCCAGTTTCCTCCCAGAGTCCAAAGATGTGTGGGCTAAGTTGATTGGCCATGCTAAATTTCCCCTTAGGTGTCCCGGATTGCGTAAGTTAGAGGGATCAGCGGGGTAAGTATGTGGGGTTACGGGGATAGGGCCTGGGAGGGATTGTTGTCGGTGCAGACTCGATGGACCGAATGGCCTCCTTTTGCACTGTAGGGATTCTATGATCAATCTCTCCCCTAAACAATAAAAAAGAATCTTTAAGTGAAAGGGAGCTTGTTAGATCTCAGAACAAGACAAGACTCAATGTCACAGGTTGCAAGAGCTGCGTTCCCTGTAGCTGCTACTTTCCCAACCACGACACTGAGGCTTGGACGTGTTCCGAGATCCAAACTCCCACTTTGTTCTGATGAAACGTCATAGACACAAAACGGTAACTCCTGTTTCTCCCTCCACAGATGCTGCCTGACCTGCTCAGTGTTTCCAGCAGTCACATGAGCAGTCTGGGAATGGAGGGATACAAACGAATGGTCTAGTTGGAACAATGAGCGGCACAGGCTTGGAGGGCCGAAGGGCCTGTTTCCTGTGCTGTACTGTTCTTTGTTTCTGTTTAGCAGGCTCAGCTGTAGTGCCCTTCCCAGTTCAATAGCCTGTTAACACACCCTTTCTAGTCTCATCGTTAACACACCCTTTCTAGTTTCACCTGCACAGGATCAGAGGCCAACAACGTGATAGCGCCCCAAAGTCTGAGCCAGCAGGTTCAGGAGAAACCGAGGGAAAACCAAATCTTCACAATGCAAAACTCTAGACAATGCACTTACACGCTTGCGCACGGACACAAATAAAAATGTGCCTTTATACAGCAGCTTCAACTTGATAAAGTGCACCAAGTCTTGTCATAGAATCCCTACAGTGCAGGAGGCGGCCATTCGACCCATCGAGTCTGCACCAACCACAATCCCACCAAGGTCATATCCCCCTAACCCCATGCATTTAGCCTAGCTAGTCCTTCTGACACTAAGGGGCAATTTAACATGGCCAACGAACCTAACCCGCACATCTTTGGAGTATGGGAGGAAACCGGATCACCCGGAGGAAACCCACGCAGACACGGGGAGAATGTGCGAACTCCACACAGACAGTGACCCGAGGCCGGAATCGAACCTGGGTCCGTGGCGCTGTGAAGCAGCAGTGCTAACCACTGTGCCACCGTGCCGCCCTGAATCAGTGAGAGCAGTGGTGCAGATTCAACGGGCTGAGTGGCCCACTTCTGATCCTATGTCTTGTGGTGTTATGAAGGTTCGCCATGACTTCCTCATTCTGCACTCACTGTCTCTATTTATAAAACTCTGGATCCCGTACGGCCTTTTAAATCACTTTCGCAATCTGACCTGCCACTGGACCAAAGAAGGAGCCATTAGGGGGGAGTTGCCCAAAACCATTGGCGAAGAGGTAGATTTTAAGGCAAATCTTAAAAGAGAGGTGGAGAGATATAAGAAAGGAAATTTCAGAGCTTGGGGGGGTCGAGGTAGCTGAGGGCACGGCCACCAACGGTACAGCAGTTTAAAGTCCTGGCTGCACAAGAGGCCAGAATTGGAGGAGCACAGATATCTACAGGTGTTTCCAGGCTGGAGGAGTTTCCAGAGACAGGGAGGGGAGAGGTGACAGAAGAATTTGAAAACAAGGTTGAGAATTTTAAAAGGCAATCTGTCAATAGGGGGAAATCCCCCCTCCCCCCAACCCCAGGAATTTCCAGGGTCATTTTCCAATTTCACAGCAGTCTGGTGGCCCAGCATTGCTAACCTCAGCTCATGATTCATCTCAAATGGCTGTTGGGGGGAGGGAAAAGAGGCAGAGAGAGAGAGAGAGAGAAATCACGTACTACAAGCTCCGAAACATCAAAATATCCTCCCGAGCATGCAAGGCTCCCCAGTGGGAAAGTAAAGTCAGAACGTTATCTAATGCTAACGTCATTGTTCAGCAGAGAGAGTCAGGGTTATGTGCGGGCAAACAGCTTTATTTCGCAATGTCAGAAAAGCACTTCCTACAGCGTTTCAACATCCTCATGGAAGCGGGGGGAAATGTTAAGCTTTTTGTTCCCATCGCCAGTCTGTCTCCTGGAGGTAGTAAGTGATAGTTGAAAGTGTAATCCCCTCAACAAGGACAGCTCTGCAAACACTCAGACAAATGCACCATAGGAAGCATTCTTTCTGGTTGAATCACAGCTTGGTATGGCTTCTGCTCTGTCCAAGACCGCAAGAAACTACAAAAGGTGGTGAATGTAGCCCAGTCCATCACGCAAAGCAGCCTCCCATTCATTGACTCTGTCTACACTTCCCGCTGCCTCGGCAAAGCAGCCAGCATAATCAAGGACCCCCACGCACCCCGGACATTCTCTCTTCCACCTTCTTCCATCAGGAAAAAGATACAAAAGTCTGAGGTCACACACCAAAGAACAAACAAAGAACAAAGAACAGTACAGCACAGGAAACAGGCCCTTCGGCCCTCCAAGCCTGTGCCGCTCCTTGGTCCAACTAGACCAATCGTTTGTATCCCTCCATTCCCAGGCTGCTCATGTGACTATCCAGGTAAGTCTTAAACGATGTCAGCGTGCCTGCCTCCACCACCCTACTTGGCAGCGCATTCCAGGCCCCCACCACCCTCTGTGTAAAAAACGTCCCTCTGATGTCTGAGTTATACTTCGCCCCTCTCAGCTTGAGCCCGTGACCCCTCGTGATCGTCACCTCCGACCTGGGAAAAAGCTTCCCACTGTTCACCCTATCTATACCCTTCATAATCTTGTATACCTCTATTAGATCTCCCCTCATTCTCCGTCTTTCCAAGGAGAACAACCCCAGTCTACCCAATCTCTCCTCATAGCTAAGACTCTCCATACCAGGCAACTCTTCTTCCCTGCTGCTGTCAGACTTTTGAATGGACCTACCTCACATTAAGTTGATCTTTCTCTACACCCTAGCTGTGACTGTAACACTACATTCTGCACCCTCTCCTTTCCTCCTCTATGAACGGTATGCTTTGTCTGTATAGCACGCAAGAAACAATATTTTTCATTGTATGTTAATACATGTGACAATAATAAATCAAATCAAATCAGATCTTACTCCAGAGATTCACCGATTTCAATTCCGGCATTGCCGCTTTCCCAACTCTAGCCACTGCTGTTTGTCATTTTTATAAATGACCTGGATGAGGGCGTAGAAGGATGGGTTAGTAAATTTGCGGATGACACTAAAGTCGGTGGAGTTGTGGACAGTGCGGAAGGTTGTTGCAGGTTACAGAGGGACATAGATAAGCTGCAGGGCTGGGCTGAGAGGTGGCAAATGGAGTTTAATGCGGAAAAGTGTGAGGTGATTCACTTTGGAAGGAGTAACAGGAATACAGAGTACTGGGCTAATGGTAAGATACTTGGTAGTGTGGATGGGCAGAGAGATCTTGGTGTCCATGTGCATAGATCCCTGAAAGTTGGCACCCAGGTTGACAGGGTTGTTAAGAAGGCGTACGGTGTGTTAGCTTTTATTGGTAGAGGGATTGAGTTTCGGAGCCAGGAGGTCATGTTGCAGCTGTACAAAACTCTGGTGCGGCCGCACTTGGAGTATTGCGTACAGTTCTGGTTGCCGCATTATAGGAAGGATGTGGAAGTGTTGGAAAGGGTGCAGAGGAGATTTACCAGGATGTTGCCTGGTATGGTGGGAAGGTCTTATGAGGAAAGGCTGAGGGACTGGAGGTTGTTTTCGTTAGAGAGAAGAAGGTTAAGGGGTGACTTAATAGAGGCATATAAGATGATCAGAGGATTAGATAGGGTGGATAGTGAGAGCCTTTTTCCTCGGATGGTGTTGGCTAGCACGAGGGGACATAGCTTTAAATTGAGGGGTGATAGATATAGGACAGATGTCAGAGGTAGGTTCTTTACTCAGAGAGTAGTAAGGGCATGGAATGCCCTGCCTGCAGCAGTAGTGGACTCGCCAACATTAAGGGCATTTAAATGGTCATTGGATAAACATATGGATGATATTGGAATAGTGTAGGTTAGAGGGGCTTTAGATTGGTTTCACTGGTCGGCGCAACATCGAGGGCCGAAGGGCCTGTACTGCGCTGTAATGTTCTATAACTCTGGAGTTTATAGCATTATCGAGCAATACAGCATGGAAACAGGTCCTTCGGCCCAACTGGTCCATGTCAACCATGGTGCCCTCCCAGCCAGTCCCAATTGCCCACGTTTGGCCCACATCCCCCTCATCCTTTCCTATCCATGTACTTATCCAAATGATTTTTAAAAGCTGCTATTATACCCACCTCAACCACTTTCTCTGGCAGCTCATTCCTCACACGCAACACCCTCTGTGTAAAGAAGTTGGCCCTCGGCTCCCTTTTAAATATTTCCCCTCTCACTTTAAACCTCTGCCCTCTAGTTTTCAATTCCCCTTCCCTGGGAAAAAGACCATGTGTTCATCCCACCTATGCCCCTCATGATTTTATGCACCTCGATTAGGTCACTCCTCATTCTCCGACGTTTCCAGGTTTATCCCATTTCCAAATGGTCTATTTTCACTCCTCTCTCTTTTGCGCCATAGCTTAATTAAATGATGGGACCAGAACTAGGCCATTCAGCCCCTCAAGCCTGCTCTGCCATTCCGTAAGATCATGGCTAGTCTTCTACCTCATGCCCTACCCCATCCAAACAAATACTGTGGCTACGGGAGCAGGTCAGAGGCTGGGAATCCTGCGGAGAGTAACTCACCTCCTGACTCCCCAAAGCCTGTCCACCAGCTACAAGGCACAAGTCAAGAGTGTGATGGAATACTCCCCACTTGCCTGGATGGGTGCAGCTCCAACAACACTCAAGCAATTGACACCATCCAGGGCAAAGCAGCCCACTTGACTGGCATTCTATCCATTACCTCCTTCACCTTAAACATTCACTCCCTCCGCCACTGGCGCACAGTGGCAGCAGTGCGTCCCATCTACAAGATGCACTGCAGCAATTCACCAAGGCTTCTTAGGCAACACCTTCCAAACCCGCAACTTCTACCACGTAGGAGGACAACGTTAGCGGACAGGTGTAAACACCACCACTTGGAAGTTCCCCTCCAAGCCACACACCATCCTGACTTGGAAATATATCAGCCATGCCTTCACTGCCACTGGGTCAAAATCTTTTAACTCCCTCTCTAATAGCACTGTGGGTGTACCTAGAGTCAGAGGTTTACAGCACTGAGTTAACCACTAAGCTAGTCCCAATTGCCGGCGTTATCCCTCTATACCCATCTTACTCATGTAACTGTCTAAACGCTTTTTAAAAAGACAAAATTGTACCCGCCTCTACTACTACCTCTGGCAGCTTGTTCCAGACACTCACCACCCTCTGTGTGAAAGAATTGCCCCTCTGGACCCTTTTGTATTTCTCCCGTCTCACCTTATACTTATGCCCTCTAGTTTTAGACTCTCCTACCTTTACCATAAGACCATAAGACATAGGAGCGGAAGTAAGGCCATTCGGCCCATCGAGTCCACTCCACCATTCAATCATGGTTGATTTCAACTCCATTTACCCGCTCTCTCCCCATAGCCCTTAATTCCTCGAGAAATCAAGAATTTATCAATTTCTGTCTTGAAGACGCTCAACGTCTCGGCCTCCACAGCCCTCTGTGGCAATGAATTCCACAGACCCACCACTCTCTGGCTGAAGAAATTTCTCCTCATCTCTGTTCTAAAGTGACTCCCTTTTATTCTAAGGCTGTGCCCCCACGTCCTAGTCTCCCCTGTTAATGGAAACAACTTCCCTACGTCCATCCTATCTAAGCCGTTCATTATCTTGTAAGTTTCTATCAGATCTCCCCTCAACCTCCTAAACTCCAATGAATATAATCCCACGATCCTCAGACGTTCATCGTATGTCAGGCCTACCATTCCTGGGATCATCCGTGTGAATCTCCGCTGGACCCGCTCCAGTGCCAGTATGTCCTTCCTGAGGTGTGGGGCCCAAAATTGCTCACAGTACTCCAAATGGGGCCTAACCAGTGCTTTATAAAGCCTCAGAAGTACATCCCTGCTTTTGTATTCCAAGCCTCTTGAGATAAATGACAACATTACATTTGCCTTCTTAATTACGGACTCAACCTGCAAGTTTACCTTTAGAGAATCCTGGACTAGGACTCCCAAGTCCCTTTGCACTTTAGCATTATGAATTTTGTCACCGTTTAGAAAATAGTCCATGCCTCTATTCTTTTTTCCAAAGTGTACGACCTCGCACTTGCCCACGTTGAATTTCATCAGCCACTTCTTGGACCACTCTCCTAAACTGTCTAAATCTTTCTGCAGCCTCCCCACCTCCTCAATACTACCTGCCCCTCCACCTATCTTTGTATCATCGGCAAACTTGGCCAGAATGCTCCCAGTCCCGTCATCTAGATCGTTAATATATAAAGAGAACAGCTGTGGCCCCAACACTGAACCCTGCGGGACACCACTTGTCACCGGTTGCCATTCTGAGAAAGAACCTTTTATCCCAACTCTCTGCCTTCTGTCTGACAGCCAATCGTCAATCCATGTTAGTACCTTGCCTCGCATACCATGGGCCCTTATTTTACTCAGCAGTCTCCCGTGAGGCACCTTGTCAAAGGCCTTTTGGAAGTCAAGATAGATAACATCCATTGGCTCTCCTTGGTCTAACCTATTTGTTATCTCTTCAAAGAACTCTAACAGGTTTGTCAGGCACGACCTCCCCTTACTAAATCCATGCTGACTTGTCCTAATCCGACCGTGCACTTCCAAGAATTTAGAAATCTCATCCTTAACGATGGATTCTAGAATTTTGCCAACAACTGAGGTTAGGCTAATTGGCCTATAATTTTCCATCTTTTTTCTTGTTCCCTTCTTGAACAGTGGGGTTACAACAGCGATTTTCCAATCCTCTGGGACTTTCCCTGACTCCAGTGACTTTGGGAAAAGATGTTGACTATCTAGCTGATCTGTGCCCCTCATTATTTTATAGACCTCTATAAGATCACCCCAGGCCTCCTACTCTCCAGAGAAAAATGTGCCAGTCTATCCAGCCTCTCCTTATAACTCAATCCATCAAGTCTCGGTAGCATTCTAGTAAATTGTTTTCTGCACTCTTTCTAGTTTAATGATATCGTGACCAGAACTGTACACAGTATTCCAAGTGTGGCCATATAGCACGAGGACCGCAGTGGTTCAAGGAGGCAGCTCACCACCACCTTCTCAAGGGCAATTAGGGATGGGCAATAAATGCTGGCCTAGCCAGCGATGCCTATAATCGTCTGAAAGATTGCTAAAAAAAAAAACCCCGTATCTCTTAATTCCTTCAGTATCCAAAAATCTATTGATCTCTGCCGAATATACTTGACAACTGAGTACCCACAGCTCTCTTGGGCACGAGGATAATAAAGACTCACAACCCTCTGAAGAGATTTCTCCTTAACCCAGTCCTAAAGAGTTGACTCCTTATGCTGAGACCCTGACCGCAAGTTCCAGATTCCCTGGGCCGCATCCTCCCTACATCTATCTTGTCAAGACCTGTCAGAATTTTATAGGTTGCAATGTAATCACCACTCAATCTCCTAATCTATAGTGAATAAATGGCTTGTCTACTCAATTCTCCTCAAAGGATACCCCCCTCATTCCCCGAATGCCTGTGATCAGTAACTAGCAGCCCCGGTATCCTATCCTTTTGTGAACATCAACAGCTCTTGGGGAACAACATGGCAAATTCTGATCCTCCACTCTATTAATGTCAACACTTGAACACTTTTTGTATAAGAGACTTGGGTTTTCTTAGTGATTAGCACTGCTGCCCCTCAGCGCCAGGGACCCGGGTTCAATTCCGGCCTCGGTGGCTGTCTGTGTGGAGTTTGTATATTCTCCCAGTGTCGGCTTGGGTTTCCTTCGGGTGCTCTGGTTCCCTCCCACAGTCTAAAGATAAATTAAAGTTTTAAAGTTTATTTATTAGTCACAAGTAGGCTTACATTAACACTGCAATGAAGCTACTGTGAAAATCTCCTTGTCGCCACACTCCAACGCCTGTTCGGGTTACACTGAGGGAGAATTTAGCATGGCCAATGCACCCTAACCAGCACGTCTTTAGGACTTTGGGAGGAAACAGGAGCACCCGGAGCAATCCCATGCAGACACGGGGAGAACATGTAGACTCCGCACAGATAGTGATCCAAGCCGGGAATCGAACCCAGGTCCCAGGCACTGTGATAGTGTGGCAGTGCTAACCACTGTGCCACCCTACATGTATTAGGCTGTACAAGATGTACAGGTTAGGTGGATTGGCCATGCTAAATTGCCCCTGAGTGTCAGAGGGATTAGCAGGGTAAATACGTGGTGTTGGGGAGATAGGGCCTGAGTGGGGTTGTGGTCAGTGCAGACTCATTGGGTCGAATGGCCTCCTTCTGCACTGTAGGATTCTATGACTTGGTGACCTGAAACAGCAACAAAGAACAGTACAGCACAGGAAACAGGCCCTTCGGCCCTCCACGCCTGTGCCACCAACTGCTGATTTTTCTCCTACCTTGACTCAAAGGGAAATTGGATGGGGATGTGAGGGAACTAAACTCACAGGGCTGCGGCGGTAAAGAAGGGGAATGGCACTGACTGGATTGCTCCACAGAAAACCAGCATGAGTCTCGGTGGGCCAAATGGCCTCCATCTGTGTCGTCTTGTCACCGTGTTTAGGGACTCCAGTTGAATGGAACTAAGGTCCGCCATGACAACATCCGGGACAGCATGGTGGCACAGTGGTCAGCACTGCTGCCTCACAGCACCAGGGACCCGGGTTCGATTCCAGCCTCGGGTCACTGTCTGCATGGAGTTTGCACGTTCTTCCAGTGTCTGCATTCCTCCGGGTGCTCCGGTTTCCTCCCACAGTCTCCAAGACGTGCTGGTTAGGGTGCATTGACCCAAACAGGCGCCGGAGTGTAACGACTAGGGGAATTTCACAGTAACTTCATTGCAGTGTTAACATAAGCCTTACTTGTGCCTAATAAAACTAACCTTTCCTCCGGGTGCTCCAGTTTCTTCCCACAGACCAAATATGTACAGGTAAGGTGGATTGGCCATGTTAAATTGAGCCTTAGCGTCAGGGGAATAGCAGGGTAAATATGTGGGGTTACGGGTGGGATTGCGCTCGGTGCAGACTCGATGGGCTGAATGGCCTCCTTCTGCACTGTGGGATTCTATCATTCTATGACCTTAATGAATGGTGGAACAGGTTCGAGGGGCTGAATGGCCACCTCCTCCTTCTATTCCGAATGTTTGTATGCAACAGCACACACCAGGGATCAAAGAGTCATTTTGATTTGATTTATTATTGTCACATGTATTAGTACACAGAGAAAAGTATTGTTTCTTGATTCCTTCAGTATCCAAAGCATATCGTACATAGAGAAGGAGAGTGTGCAGAATATAGTGTTACAGTCAAGACAAAATTCAAGAGTATTACAAACTGAATGTTTTACATTCTGAACTCATGCTGACTAAGGGCATTCCCTCAAACGCTTCTTAAACAGGACCCTCATCCCTTGCAGCCAGAGAGAAAACTTACAGCCTATCACTATGAGCTCAGGTGAAAAATCAGATGCCACAGTGCCCACTATGAAACACTCCAACAACTAACACCACTTCATAAAAGCATCACCGACCTTCAGTGGTAAATCTACAATGCAGCACCAACATGCTAAGCTCTCTATCCCTTCCCCATATTCCCAGTTCTTGCTGGGATATGCCTCCAATGATGCGTGGAGATCTCGGTGCCGTACCTGGGTGACGCTCCCTCTCGTGTAGGCTGAGACTGCACGCACTCCATTTGACTAGGGAAGGCATCACATGAACAGCCTGTTGCACCCAATACTCCTGCGCATACAGTTCCTGGGAGTCAGGGCTAACACTCCAGTGCAGTACTGGAGGGAGTGCTGCACTGCTGCAGATCACTCAGGGGGGAATCTTACCATCCCGTCACATCATAGCCTGGGGGGGGGAGAGGGGGGGGGGGGGTAATTCTCCGGTTTTGGGGCGAGCATGGCCGGAAAATCCTATCCAAAGTCTTGGGTGGGTGCGAAAGATCACACAACGCTACTGCAAAGAAGAGCAGCAGAGTTATCCCAGCATCCCGGGTAATATTTACCCCTCAATCATTAAACAAATACAGATTATCTGGTCAATAATACACTGCTGTTTGTGGGAGCTTGCTGTGCACAAACTGGCTGCCCTGTTTCCTACATTACACTCTGCAAGTACTGCATTTTGCCATTAAGTACTTGGAGACATCTGCTGGTCTATTTAAATGGGCTATAAAAAGGGCTATATAGGTGTGCTGTATAAAGAGCTATATAGGTGTGCTGTATAAAGAGCTATATAAATGCAAGTCTTTCTTTCGATAGGGAGTTCCCCTCCCAACCTGAGGAGAAACACTGGCAGAACAACTGATACTCTCCATTGCTCTGTGGTGTGGTTGGGGGGAGCACGGTGGCACACTGGCTAGCACTGCTGCCTCACAGCTCCAGGGACCCGGGTTCGATTCCCGGCTTGGGTCACTGTCTGTGTGGAGTCTGCACCTTCTCCCCCCGCGTGTCTGCGTGGGTTTCCTCCGGGTGCTCCGGTTTCCTCCCACAGTCCGAAAGACGTGCTGGTTAGGGTGCATTGGCCGTGCTAAATTCTCCCTCAGTGTACCCGAACAGGCGCCGGAGTGTGGCGACTGGGGGTTTTTCACAGTAACTTCATTGCAGTGTTAATGTAAGCCCACTTGTGACACTAATAAATAAGTTGAAACTTTAGCACTTGTGGAGAGAAAATACAGCCAGTGTTTTGAGTCTGGATGACCCTTTGTCGGGGATTCCAGACTCGAAACATTGGCTCAATTCTCTCTCCACAGATGCTGTCAGACCTGCCGAGATTTTCCAGCATTTTCTGTTTTTGTTGCAGATTACACCATCCATAGTATTTTGCCTTTATGTTAAGCAGTTGGACAGGTTCCACATGAGAAGCACTCGGAACATTACGGGCAGCAAATGGGAGAACAAAGCTCCCGACACTGGGGTACTTCAACGAGCAGTAATGTCCGATATCAAAGCACTCATCACCACAGACAGTTCAGATGGAGCAGACACGCAGTACATCTGACAGACGATTAAAAAAACTTAAGGCGGCCACATGTTCACAACTTGAACACCACCGACTGGATTGGCCGAGATAAAGGCTCAAGGACTCTTTGGACCTTGAGAAATGTGGCATGTCCACCACAAACATGGGAGTACAGAAAGGACGTGGAAGCCATAGAACGGGTGCGGAGGAGACTTACGAGGACGGAGAAGATCTGCAGAGAGATTTGGACAGGCTGAGTGAGTGGGCGAGGATATGGCAAATGGAGTATAACGTTGAGAAATGCGAGGTTATACACTTTGGAGGAAATAATAACAAATGGGATTACTATCTCAATGGAAACAAATTAAAACATGCTACCGTGCAAAGGGACCTGGGGGTCCTTGTGCATGAGACGCAAAAGCCCAGTCTGCAGGTACAACAGGTGATCAAGAAGGCAAATGGGATGTTGGCCTATATCGCGAGGGGGATAGAATATAAAAGCAGGGATGTCTTGATGCACCTGTACAGGGCATTGGTGAGGCCGCAGCTGGAATACTGTGTGCAGTATTGGTCCCCTTATATGAGGAAGGATATATTGGCATTGGAGGGAGTGCAGAGAAGGTTCACCAGGTTGATACCGGAGATGAGGAGTTTGGATTATGAGGAGAGGCTGAGGAGATTGGGTTTGTACTCGTTGGAGTTTAGAAGGATGAGAGGGGATCTTATGGAGACTTATAAGATAATGCGGGGGCTGGATAGGGTGGAGGCGGAGAGATTCTTTCCACTTAGTAAGGAAGTTAGAGCTAGAGGACACAGCCTCAAAATAAAGGGGGGTCGGTTTAAGACAGAGTTGAGGAGGAACTTCTTCTCCCAGAGGGTGGTGAATCTCTGGAATTCTCTGCCCACTGAGGTGGTGGAGGCTACCTCGCTGAATATGTTTAAAGCGCGGATGGATGGATTCCTGATCGGTAAGGGAATTAAGGGTTATGGGGATCAGGCGGGTAAGTGGTACTGATCCACGTCAGATCAGCCATGATCTTATTGAATGGCGGGGCAGGCCCGAGGGGCTAGATGGCCTACTCCTGCTCCTATTTCTTATGTTCTTATATTGCTGGGATTAAGTGGTATGCCTTATGAGGATAGGTTGAGAGAGCTAGGTCTATTCTCCTTGGAGAGGCGAAGGATGAGAGTTGACCTGATAGAGATGTGTAAGATGTTGAGGGGTATTGATAGAGTGGATTCTCAGAGGCTTTTACCCAGGGCTGAAATGGTTGTCACGAGAGGCCACAGGTTTAGGGTGCTGGGGAGTAGGCATAGAGGAGATGTTAGGGGTAAGTTTTTCACTCAGAGGGTGGTGGGTCCGTGGAATCGGCTGCCGGTAGTGGTGGTGGAAGTGGATTCGATTGAGTCTTTTAAGAGACTTTTGGATAGGTTCATGGAGGTTAGTAAGATAGAGGGTTATAGATGAGCCTAGAAGGTAAGGAAATTGTCCGGCGCAAGTTGTGGGCCGAAGGGCCTGTTTGTGCTGTAGCTTTTCTATGTTTCTATAAGCACACCAAAGAACTACTTGGAGAGCGATCTCGAGCAGTGGTTTCACTTCCTCCACACAGCACAGAATACAGACAGCTAGGGACAGAGAGGTGAGATTGAAAGACTGGGCAGTCCCAGCACTGCGGAAAGTCAGGCAGGTCTACAACGCAAAACAGGTGACCTTATGCAAGCAAGAAGTTTAAGTTTATTTGTTCATGTCACAAGTAGGCTTACATGAAAATAATAAAAGCAAATTACTGCGAATGCTGGAATCTGAAACCAAAAGAGAAAATGCTGGAAAATCTCAGCAGGTCTGGCAGCATCTGTAAGGAGAGAAAAGAGCCGACGTTTCGAGTCCAGACGACCCCACCTTACCTCCATGAGCTTTGACAAAGGATCATCTGGACTCGAAACGACAGCTCCTTTCTCTCCCCACAGATGCTGCCAGACCCGCTGAGATTTTCCAGCATTTTCTCTTTAGGCTTACATTAACACTGCAATGAAGTGACTGTGAAAATCCCCTAGTCGCCACACTCCGGCGCCTGTTCGGGTACACTGAGGGAGAACTTAGCATGGCCAATGGCACCTAACCAGCACGTCTTTCGGACTGTGGGAAGGAAACCGGAGCACCCGGAGGAAACCCACGCAGACACGGGGAGAACGTGCAGACTCCACACAATCAGTGACCCAAGCCGGGAATCGAACCCGGGTCCCTGGCGCTGTGAGGCAGCAGCGCTAACCACTGTGCCACAGAATCACGCAGACACGGGGAGAATGTACAGACTCCACACAGACAGTGACCCGAGGCTGGGAATTGAACCCGGGCCCCCGGCGCTGTGAGGCAGCAGCGCTAACCACTGTGCCATCGTGCTGTCCACACTCATCTTCAAAAACAAAGAAACTAAAAATAACACGCACTTTCTTGTGTTGTTACGCTTTCAAGTGTAAGAGAGAGACTTTGAGTGACAGTCACAAAAAGCCCACAGAGCACAATATTTCTTTTCTGGATTTTCAAGATAAACAGCATTGAATAATTTTTTAATGCCTAGAAATACAAAGCTGGCAGAAGGTCAGGTTAACAATCACTTAAGAGGGGGGTGGCCACCTTGAGGGGTGGATCATTTGAAACCATTTTCAATTCACACCCAAAAAAAATCAATTTTTAAAAAAACAAATGCATTCATTTCATGTCCTTCCACCCACTTTCCTCATATGACAGTACGTGGCATTGATTTGTTTGTGGAAGGACAGGGGGGGGGGGGTTGTATATTTTTGGGTGTCCATGGATTACAAGACCATAAGACGTTGGAGCAGAAGCAGGCCATTCGGCCCATCAATTCTGCTACACCATTCAATGAGATCATGACTGATCTGATGTGGTAATCCTCAACTCCACTTTCCCACCTTATCCCCTCGATTCCCTTACTGATTAAAAATCTGTCTATCTCAGCCTTGAACATACTGAACGACAGCTCTCTACAGTAAAGAGTTCCACAGATTCACTACCCTCCGAGACAAGACATTCCTTCTCATCTCTATCTTAAATGGGCGACCCCCCCTTACTCTGAGTTTATGCCCTCTGCTCCGAGACTCTCCCACAAGGGGAAACAACATCTCAACATCTGCCCTATCAATCTCCGAGAATCCGATATGCTTCAATAAGGTGGCCTCTCATTATTCTAAACTCTAATAAAGTGCAGACTCAACCTACCGGGGGAGGTAAGGGGGAAGATGGCCGCCTTCTGTGTTGTATTGTCACCGTGTCTAGGGACACTAGTTGAGTGCAACTAAGATCCGCCATGATGACATCCAGGGACGGCACGGTGGCGGGCACTGCTGCCTCACAGCGACCCGGGGTTCAATTCCGTCCTCGAGTCACTGTCTGTGTGGAGTTTGCACATTCTTCCCCCGTGTCTGCGTGGGTTTCCTCCGGGCGCTCCGGTTTCCTCCCACAGTCCAAAAGACGTACTGGTTGGGTGAATTGGCCGTGCTAAATTCTCCCTCAGTGTACCTGAACAGGCACCGGAGTGTGGCGACTCGGGGAATTTCATAGTGTTAATGTAAACCTACTTGTGACTAATAAACTTAAGATACAAAAGTCTGAGGTCACGTACCAACCGACTAAAGAACAGCTTCTTCCCTGCTGCCGTCAGACTTTTGAATGGACCTATCTCGCATTAAGTTGATCTTTCTCTACACCCTAGCTGCAGCACGACATTCTGCACCCTCTCCTTTCTTTCTCCCCTATGTACTCTGTGAATGGTATGTTTTGTCTGTACGGTGCGCAAGAAATCATAGAAACCCTACAGTACAGAAAGAGGCCATTCGGCCCATCGAGTCTGCACCGACCACAATCCCACCCAGGCCCTACCCCCATATTCCTACATATTTTACCCACGAATCCCTCTAACCGACGCATCTCAGGACAATTTTAGCGTGGCCAATCAACCTAACCCGCACATCTTTGGACTGTGGGCG
This sequence comes from Mustelus asterias, assembly GCF_964213995.1. Taxonomy (NCBI): domain Eukaryota; kingdom Metazoa; phylum Chordata; class Chondrichthyes; order Carcharhiniformes; family Triakidae; genus Mustelus; species Mustelus asterias. Next base: position 815,989 of record NC_135821.1, on the reverse strand, counting down.
GAAACCGGAGCACCCGGTGGAAACCCACACAGACACGAGGAGAATGTGCAAACTCCACACAGACTGTGACCCAAGCCGGGAATCGAACCCAGGTCCCTGGAGCTGTGAAGCAACAGTGCTAACCACTGTGCTACCGTGCCACCCTGTAAGCAATACTTTCCACTGTATCCCAATGCACGCGACAATAATAAACCAAATCAAATAGTACTCGCCTCTGATACCGTGCAAATTGTGGCTCCCTCGTCACAGTTTGGCAATTTATTATCCTTTTGTCGCCGAGGTAAAGATCAGAATGTCTAGAGCAGCATTCATCACTCTCTTCAACATCTGAAAACCCAGAGAGATCACGAAGGGCGTAAAGTTAAAGATCTTCAAATCTAATGTGAAGTCTCTCCCCCCTTTATGGCTCCGAATCACGCAAGAAAACACCAACCAACATTGACAAAAATGCAATCCTTCACCAACAAAAGACTCCTTAGGGTAAACTGGCAGGTACCATCAACAATATTAGGCTAAAGACCCGATGGTCCTCCATAATCAAAAGGAGCAAAATGAAATTGGATAAGCCATACTTTGAATAAGTCGGGAAAACAGTACGGCAAGCTCTCACGTGGAACCGCAAGGAAAGAAAAAGCAAGGCATGTCAAGAAACACATGGGATACAGAAAATGAGATGAGAGCCAAGGGCTCTACATGGCAACAACTGGAGAGTTTGGCCCAAAACAGGATTAGATGAACAGAATTTGTCCATGGCTTATGCTCCATCAAGGAGTGAAAAGGCTCAGAACAACTTATCCTGATGACTGCAATATGAAAAACTTAGATAGCATCTCTTTTTTCCTCCAGCAATACAAAGTAAAAAGTTTACTCATTCATTACAAGTAGGCTTACATTAACACTGCATTGAAGTTACTGTGAAAATCCCTCTAGTCGCCACACTCCGGCGCCTGTTCGGGTAACACTAAGGGAGAATTTAGCACGGCCAATGCACCCTAACCAGCACGTCTTTCGGACTGTGGGAGGAAACCGGAGCACCCGGAGGAAACCCACGCAGACACAGGGAGAACGTGCAAACTCCGCACAGACAGCGACACAAGCCGGGAATCGAACCAGAGTCCTTGGTGGTGAGGCAGCAGTGCTAACCCCTGTGCCGCCCAGCAGCTGATTTATCATTCTTCAAAAGCTCAATTTTACATTCCTCAGGTCTGCTTGGTTGAAATGCATTACACCAGACGGGGAAAGCAAACTGGACAGGTCAGTAACTGTACAGAACGCTGATTAATCCCCCCCCCACCGCCCCCCCAAACCCGGCCAAAACACTGCCTCTCGCATAGGTTACAGCAGGCAGCCCAGTATTGGCCCTGGTGCACCCGAGTCATGGGTTTGACCAATGATGCAACGTGCAAACGCTCAAAACGCGTGGAAATACAAAGCTGGTTAGCAAGCAAATAAGGTCAGATTAACAACGGCTACTGCCCTGCCAAACAGAGAGGGGGAGGGGAGGGGAGGTAGACAGACAAAACATGACAAGTTTTCAATTCACCACCAAAATGAAAAGACACAAGGGATCTTTTGGCAGCAAATGCACCAGGCAAGTCATTTAGTTTCTGTTGCCTGATGTGAAGCTAATTTGCAGCCTTTTCATACATAAAAGGATAATTTTAGCCAAGTCAGAGGTTTGGGGGAGGTGAGGAGAAGAGTGGGGCAAAAGTTTAAGGATGGTTGAGGGAAGGGGCAGAGATTGAAGGATGGTTGAGGGGGGAGTGGGAGGTTGACGGGGGCAGAGGTTTATGGGTGGCTGAGGGAGGAGGGGAGCAGAAGTTTAAGGATGTTTTGAGGGGGGCAGAGGTTTAAGGATGTTTTGAGGGGGGCAGAAGTTTAAGGATGTTTTGAGGGGGGCAGAAGTTTAAGGATGTTTTGAGGGGGGGGGCAGAGGTTTAAGGATGTTTTGAGGGGGGCAGAAGTTTAAGGATGTTTTGAGGGGGGCAGAGGTTTAAGGATGTTTTGAGGGGGGGCAGAGGTTTAAGGATGTTTTGAGGGGGGGCAGAAGTTTAAGGATGGTTGAGGGGGGCAGAAGTTTAAGGATGTTTTGAGGGGGGGCAGAAGTTTAAGGATGGTTGAGGGGGGCAGAAGTTTAAGGATGGTTGAGGGGGAGGGGGCAGAGGTTTAAGGGTGGCTGAGGGGGGAGGGGGGGCAGAAGTTTAAGGATGTTTTGAGGGGGACAGAAGTTTAAGGATGTTTTGAGGGGGGCAGAAGTTTAAGGATGGTTGAGGGGGAGGGGGCAGAGGTTTAAGGGTGGCTGAGGGGGGAGGGGGGCAGAGGTTTAAGGATGTTTTGAGGGGGGACAGAAGTTTAAGGACGGTTGGGGGGGGGAGGGGGGCAGAGGTTTAAGGATGGTTGGGAGGTCTTTATAAAGTCCCTGATGCAGACAGAGTGGATCCACTCTGGGCTTTAGACAAATAGGAAGTAAACACAGACCCCTCCCCCTTCCCTCCCTCCCTCCCTCCCCACACACACACAGCCAGGATAATGCAGCATTTAAATAGGAATACAGACATAGGGTCTAAACCCCCCCCACCCCACAAATTAACATAACATTGCTTTTTGAGGACCCAGTAAATCCTTACCAGCCTGTGTGTGATTTCTAAGTGGAGTTATGATCTTATTTGCCGCCCCAGTGGAACTTTCCCCCTTCTCCCTGTAGTTCTCTCTCTTCCCCACCCCCCTTCAGCAGCTTTGACAACTTCAGGGAAACCCACTGGCTGCAACCTAACTCTGCTCTGCCTCCCCTCCCCCACACACTCACACAAAGTCCCGCCTTCCCGCCGCCCATTGGACCGCCGCCCCACACTCTCCCCTCCCATTGGTCCATCCCGACGTCCATCACCGCCCGGCGCCATCAAGTTCGATCGGCGTGCGTCGCCAACGCAACTTCCGGTGGGAGACGGTACCGAGCGGTGATGTTTCCTTCACATTTTCTTTTTTCTCCCACCCTCGAACGCCGCCTCGGGCCGATCAGAATATTATTCAATATATTTACGATTTTAAAAAAAATTTCCTCCTCCATTGGGAATTGTCCTGTGATCTTTGCCCCGCCGCCTGTTGTGACATCGGGCGCCATCTTTGTTTGGGGTATCATTGGGCGCCATCTTTGTTTGGGGTGTCGTTGGGCGCCATCTTTGTTTGGGGTGTCATTGGACGCCATCTTTGTTTGGGGTGTCATTGGACGCCATCTTTGTTTGGGGTGTCATTGGACGCCATCTTTGTTTGGGGTGTCATTGGACGCCATCTTTGTTTGGGGTGTCATTGGACGCCATCTTTGTTTGGGGTGTCATTGGACGCCATCTTTGTTTGGGGTGTCATTGGACGCCAGCTTTGGTTTGGGGTGCCATTGGACACCATCTTTGGGGTGTCATTGGGCACCACCTTTGTTTGGGGTTTCCTTGGGCATGGTGCAATTGGAATCCAATAAAATTCTGGGACTAAAAGTCGAATGATGACCATTGTCAATTGTCGGAAAAACCCATCTGGTTCCCTAATGTCTTTTATGGAAAGGAAATCTGCCGTCCTTACCCGGTCTGGTCTACATGTGACTCCAGGTCAAGATGGTTGACTCTTAATTCTCAGCAAGCCACTCAGTTTGAGGGCAATTAGGGATGGGCAATAAATGCCCAGCCTATCTCACACATGTCCCCTGAATAAAAAATTATCACTGACATTGCTCAGCTTATAGTACATTTTTATATTATTTCATGGCTTGAGGGCCGAATAGGAAAAAAATAGATTGGGCCAGTATTCTTATTTCCCCATTTCTACTGTTTTATTTCCTCCTGAAGGAATATGAACACATGAATTAGGAGCAGTAGTAGTCGGCTACTCGATTTGTCTTATGAAGAGAGATTGAGTAGTTTAGGCCTGTACTCACCAGGATTTGGAAGAATGAGAGAGATCCAATTGAGGTATTTAAGATGATAAAGGGGATTGACTGAGTAGATGTAAAGTGGATGTTTTCCCTTGTTGGACATTCCAGAAAGAGAGGCCATAGTTTTAGGCTAAGAGGGGGCAGATTTAAAATAGAAATGAGGAGAAATTAGATATAGAATCCCTGCAGTGCAGAAGGAGGCCATTCAGCCCATTGAGTCTGCACAATCCCCCCCAAGGCCCGTAACCTCACATATTTACCCCACTAATCCCTCTAATTTATGCATCTCGGGACACTAAGGGGCAATTTAGCATAGCCAATGCACCTAACCCGCACATCTTTGAACTGTGGGAGGAAACCAGAGCACCCGGAGGAAACCCACGCAGACACGGGGGAAGCGTGCAGACTCCGCACAGACAGTGACCCCAAGCCGGGATTCGAACCTGGGTCCCTGGAGCTGTGAGGCAGTAGTGCTACCCACTGTGCCGCCATGCCACCCATAGGTTTGTGAATCTGTGAAGTTGTCTACCCCAGAGTGTACATCGGAACACTGAACAAATTTAAGGGGAGATCAATAGGTTTTAAATTAGTAGCGGAAGTAAGGCTAATGGGGAGTGAGCAGGAATGTGGAGATGAGGCCGGGACTATATCAGTCATGATCATATTGAATGGCAGAGCAGGCTCGAGGGGCTGAATGGGCTACTCCTGCTCCTATTCTTATCATAGAATGATAGAATCCCTACAGTGCAGATGGAGGCCATTCAGCCCATCGAATCTGCACCAACCACAATCCCACCCAGGCCCTATCCCATAACATAGAACAGTACAGCACAGAACAGGCCCTTCGGCCCACGATGTTGTGCCGAGCTTTATCTGAAACCAAGATCAAGCTATCCCACTCCCTTTCATCCTGGTGTGCTCCATGTGCCTATCCAATAACCGCTTAAAATAACCCTAGTTATTTACCCTAGTAACCCCCTGGCAATTTAGCATGGTCAATCCACCTAACCCACACATCTTTGGGTCTTATTGTTTTGGGTCTTACAAAGATACGTAGAGGGACAGGTAGTATTGAGGAAGCAGGGGGGCTGCAGAAGACTTGGACAGGTTAGGAGAGTGGGCAAAGAAGTGGCAGATGGAATACAATGTGGAAAAGTGTGAGGTTATGCACTTTGGAAGGAGGAATGGAGGCACAGACTATTTTCTAAATGGGAAAATGCTTAGGAAATCAGAAACACAAAGGGACTTGGGAGTCATTGTTCAAGATTCTCTTGAGGTTAACGTGCAGGTTCAGTTGGCAGTTAGGAAGGTGTGGTGAACCACAGATGGTTACCACTATGGGTACTGAACCATAGATGGTTATCACTATGGGTACTGAACCATAGATGGTTACCACGATGGGTACTTGTACATATGTTACTCTTGTTACTGTTGGGGTTAGGGTTGGGGTGTTCCACCTGTTGGTATTGTTCTGTGGTACACTCCGGTTGGCTCCGCCTTCCTATAGGAGTATAAAGGTCACTGCACTTCCTAGTGACCCTTTAGTCTGGGATAGTATTGTTAAGCAGTATGCTCTATTCTTGTTGCGAATAAAAGCCTTTATTCCTGGGTACGATCTAGCCTCGCGAGTGGATTAATCGCGCATCAATTTTATTCGCAACAAATTTTGTTCTGAAAAAAAAATGGAGCAGATGCTGAAACCCGATCGGCTAACCTTAGATCCGCGTGCCGCTGGAGCGTCGAACACTTTCGACCATTGGTTGAAGTGTTTCCAGGATTATATCGACGCCTCAACAGCAGTCCAAAACGACGCCGACAGATTGCGGGTCCTCCACGCAAGGGTAAGCGACACTGTGTATGCAACAATCCGTGATTCCCAAGACTACAAAGAGGCCATCGAATTACTCAAGAAGCTGTACCATAAACCGCCAAACAAGATTCATGCTCGTCACCTACTAGCCACTCGACGGCGGCAGCCCGGCGAAACGACGGGACAGTACCTGCGCGGACTTCAGCAGCTAGCCAGAGCCTGCAACTGCAAGGAGGTGTCGGCTACTCAATACACTAACGATCTTATCCGAGATGCGTTCGTGGCGGGAATCGGCTCATCCTATATTCGCCTGCGGCTGCTAGAGCAAGGTAACTTGGACCTAGCTAAGACGGTTGAATTGGCTGATGCGATGGAAACGGCCTCCAGAAGTCTTGAAACTTACCCCACTGACCATGTGGGAACATCGTGGCAAGTACAGCCACCGACTCAACTCTACCCAGCGGCTCCTAGGACTGCGCGATCGTGATTTCAACCTCGGACCTGACGGCTGCGGCAGCTCCAGGAGGCCCACGGTGCTATTTCTGTGGTGAAGCACCCTCGCCAGAGATGTCCGGCCAGGACGGTATTTTGCTCCGCTTGTGGAAAGAAAGGGCACTGTGCTAAAGTGTGCCGAGCGAAGCCCCCTTCGAAGCCAAGCAGTGCTGCGTGTGACTCCCCAGGATCCGTCTCCTCATCTCCAGCTTCGTCGATGTCTTCAACCACGTGCGATTCACGGGCGCCGCCATTCCTGATGACGACGACACAAGACACGTGCGACCTGCGGGTGCCGCCACTTTCAACGCCATCGACCACGTGCGATCCATGGGCGCAGCCATTTTGGTCGACACCGGCCGCAGACGACCAGCAGGGGTCCTCATCGTCGACCATCTCAGCTGCCTGCAGTTGCACTCGGGATCCAACAGTGGCGTCAATCATCCTGGACCAGGCCAAGCCTCACAGACTCGACAAGTCCATGATGGACATAGAGGTAAACGGACGCCTGATACATTGTCTGTTTGACAGCGGGAGCACGGAGAGTTTCATTCATCCGGATACCGTGAAACGGTGCACTCTCCGCGTACAAACTGTCAGGCAGACAATCTCTATGGCGTTGAGGTCCCAATCTGTTACCGTTCTTGGGAGCTGCGTGGTAACTCTAACGGTGCGGGGCACAGTTTATGAGAACTTCAGGCACCTCGTGTTACCGCACCTTTGCGCTCCGGTACTCCTGGGGCTAGACTTTATGGTCCACCTGAGGAGTGTGACCCTGCAGTACGATGGGCCACTCCCTCCACTTTCAGTGGGAGAACAGCAGCCTCCAAATTGCCCAGCGCGCTCCACATGCAGTCTCTCGACGCTCAAAATTACCCCGCCTTCTTTATTTGAAAATCTCGTGCCAGGCTGCAAGCCCATCGCAACTAAGAGCAGGCGTTACAGCGCTGAGGATCGGATCTTTATTCGATCTGAGGTTCAGCGGCTCCTCAGGGAAGGGATCATTCAACCGAGCACTAGCCCATGGAGAGCACAAGTCGTGGTGGTCAAGACTGGAGACAAGCCCCGGATGGTCATAGACTATAGTCAGACCATTAATAGGTACACGCAGCTGGACGCGTACCCTCTCCCGCGTATATCTGACATGGTCAACCAGATTGCGCAGTACCGGGTGTTCTCCACCATCAACTTGAAGTCAGCCTACCACCAGCTCCCCATTCGACCAGAGGACCGAAAATACACGGCCTTTGAGGCGGATGGCCGTCTCTACCACTTCTTAAGGGTCCCTTTTGGCGTCACTAATGGGGTCTCGGTCTTCCAGCGTGAAATGGACCGAATGGTGGACCAAAACGGGCTATGGGCTACCTTTCCGTACCTGGACAACGTCACTATCTGCGGCCATGACCAGCAGGACCACGACGCCAACCTCTTGAAGTTTTTACGCACTGCGTCTCGCCTGAATCTGACCTATAACAGGGAGAAGTGTGTATTCAGTAAGCACCGCCTAGCAATCCTCGGATACGTGGTGGAAAACGGGGTCATCGGCCCCGATCCAGACCGTATGCGTCCCCTCCTTGAACTTCCCCTACCCACTAGCATCAAAGCACTGAGAAGATGCTTAGGCTTCTTCTCGTATTACGCACAGTGGGTTCCCAATTATGCAGATAAAGCTCATAAAATCTACCTCTTTTCCCCTGACAGCAGAGGCTCGCTTAGCCATTGAAGGGATAAAAGCCGACATCGCGAAAGCCACGATGCACGCTGTCGATGAGTCCATCCCCTTCCAGGTGGAGAGTGATGCATCTGATTTCGCCCTGGCCGCCACACTTAACCAGGCGGGCAGGCCCATCGCCTTTTTCTCTCGCACCCTCCAAGGCCCTGAAATTCGGCACTCCTCTGTGGAAAAAGAGGCTCAGGCCATTGTGGAGGCCGTACGGCATTGGCGCCATTATTTGGCTGGAAAACGATTTACCCTGCTCACGGACCAGCGGTCCGTAGCATTCATGTTCAACAACACGTTAAGGGGAAAAATTAAGAATGATAAAATCTTGAGGTGGAGAAGGTTCTTTACCCAGAGGGTGGTGAGGGATTGGAATGCCCTGCCAGCATCAGTAGTAAATGCGCCTAGTTTGGGGGCGTTTAAGAGATCCGTAGATAGGTTCATGGACGAAAAGAAATTGGTTTAGGTTGGAGGGTCACAGTTTTGTTTTTTTTTAACTGGTCGGTGCAACATCGTGGGCCGAAGGGCCTGTTCTGCGCTGTAATGTTCTATGTTCTATGTTCTATGTTCTAATCGAATTCTCCACCTACAACTATGATATCATGTACCGTCCGGGGAAGCTCAATGAGCCCTCAGATGCCCTGTCGCGTGGAACATGTGCCAGTGTGCAGGAGGACCGGTTACAGGCCCTCCACAATGATCTCTGCCATCCGGGGATCACTCGGCTCTTCCATTTTGTAAAGGCCCGGAATCTGCCCTACTCCATAGAGGATGTCAGGTCGATAACTCGAAGCTACCAGGTATGTGCTGAATGCAAGCCGCACTTCTACCGACCTGACAGGGCACGCCTCATTAAAGCCACTCGCCCTTTTGAAAGACTGAGTGTTGATTTCAAGGGCCCCCTTCCTTCGACAGATCGGAATGTGTATTTCCTCAACGTGGTTGACGAGTACTCCCGATTCCCTTTTGCCATTCCCTGTTCTGACATGTCCACTGCCACGGTCATCAAAGCCCTGCAGAGTCTTTTTACCCTGTTCGGCTACCCCAGTTATATCCACAGTGATAGGGGTTCGTCGTTTATGAGCGACGACTTGAGGCAATACCTGCTCTCTAAAGGAATTGCCTCAAGTAGGACTACGAGTTACAACCCCAGGGGTAACGGGCAGGTCGAAAGAGAAAACGCTGCAGTCTGGAAGGCTGTCTTACTGGCGTTAAGGTCTAGGGGTCTTCCAGTCTCCCGTTGGCAAGAGGTACTTTCTGATGCACTCCATTCAATCCGGTCCCTCCTGTGTACGGCAACCAATGCTACCCCACATGAGCGGATGTTTACCTTCCCTAGGAAGTCTTCCTCTGGGACCTCACTGCTGTCTTGGTTGACGTACTCAGGACCTGTCCTCCTGCGGCGGCATGTTAGGACCCGCAAGTCCGACCCTTTGGTTGAACAGGTCCATCTCCTCCACGCCAACCCTCAATATGCCTATGTAGCATATCCTGACGGGCGAGAGGACACGGTCTCTTATCCGAGATCTGGCGCCTGCAGGGGACCTGGAAACCCCCGTCGCTCCTGCACCCCTGGTTAGGGTTCCTTTGCCCATTCTCCCCCCTCCGAACACGGCGCGGGCAGTATCGGGACCTCCACTTAATCCTCTTACTCCCGTGTACAGCTTGCCTGAGTCCAGGAGATTGTCGCCACCTCGAGGTCCACCCATGCGTGAGGAACTGGAGGAGTCACTGGACACCACCTCGGAGAGAGGGACACCACGGTCACCAGAACCGGCACTGGAGCCAGTGCTGCGGAGGTCGCAGAGACGGTGCGGACCTCCGATACGACTGAACTTGTGAATATATGGACAGTTCGTACTGTTTTTTTGCCCCACCGGCCTTTGTTTTTAAAGGAGGGGTGAATGTGGTGAACCATAGATGGTTACCACTATGGGTACTGAACCATAGATGGTTATCACTATGGGTACTTGTACATATGTTACTCTTGTTACTGCTGGGGTTAGGGTTGGGGTGTTCCACCTGTTGGTATTGTTCTGTGGTACACTCCGGTTGGCTCCGCCTTCCTATAGGAGTATAAAGGTCACTGCACTTCCTAGTGACCCTTTAGTCTGGGATAGTATTGTTAAGCAGTATGCTCTATTCTTGTTGCGAATAAAAACCTTTATTCCCGGGTACAATCTAGCCTCCCGAGTGGATTAATCGCGCATCAGAAGGCAAATGCAATGTTAGCATTCATGTCGAGAGGGCTAGAATACAAGAGCAGGGATGTACTTCTGAGGCTGTATAAGGCTCTGGTCAGACCCTATTTGGAGTATTGTGAGCAGTTTTGGGCCCCATATCTAAGGAAGGGTGTGCTGGCCTTGGAAAGGGCCCAGAGGAGGTTCATAAGAATGATCCTTGGAATGAAGAGCTTGTCGTATGAGGAACGGTTGAGGACTCTGGGTCTGTACTCGTTGGAGTTTAGAAGGATGAGGGGGGATCTTATTGAAACTTACAGGATACTGCGAAGCCTGGATAGAGCGGACGTGGAGAGGATGTTTCCACTAGTAGGAAAAACTAGAACCAGAGGGCACAACCTCAGGCTAAAGGGATGATCCTTTAAAACAGAGATGAGGAGGAATTTCTTCTACCAGAGAGCGGTGAATCTGTGGAACTCTTTGCCGCAGAAGGCTGTGGAGGCCAGGTCATTGAGTGTCTTTAAGACAGAGATAGATAGGTTCTTGATTAATAAGGGGATCAGGGGTTATGGGGAAAAGGCAGGAGAATGAGGATGAGAAAAATATCAGCCATGATTGAATGGCGGAGCAGACTCGATGGGCCGAGTGGCCTAATTCTGCTCCTATGTCTTATGGTCTAATGATTATTTTCTTACCCCATTAAATCATGGCTAATCTCATCATAACCTCAACATTTTCCCACTTTCACCCATTTCTTGTCAATAATCTATATATCGCTGTCTTCAAGGGCTCTGTTTCTGCCTCCTTTTGAGGAAGGGAGTTCCAAAGACCCTACACCCTCTGGGAGGGAAACATTTCTCCTCAACTCTGTCTTAAATGGGTGATCCCTTATTTTTAAACAGCGACCCCTTAGTTCTACATTCTGCCACAAGAGGAATCATCTTCTCCACTTTGTCAAGGGCCCTAAATGTCTTAAAGGTTTTAATCAACGGCGGCATTTATTGTCCATCTCTAGTTGCCCTTGAACTGAGTGTCTCGCTCGGCCATTTCAGAGGTCAGTTGAGAGACAAACTCATTGCTGTGGGTCTGGAGTCACATGTAGGCCAGACCAGGTAAGGATGGCAGATTTCCTTCCCTAAAGGGACATTAGTGAACCAGATGGCTTTTTCTGACAATGGTTTCATGGTCATCAGTAGATTCGTAATTCCAGATTTCTTTTATTGAATTCAAATTCCACAATTTGCTGTGGCGGGATTTGAACCCGGGTCTCCAGAACATTAGCTGAGTTTCTGGATTAATAGTCTAGCGATAATACCACAAGGCCATTGCCTAATTGCCCTTGAACTGAATGGCTTGCTAGCTCACTCTTGAGGGCATCAGCCATATTCCTGTGGATCTGGAGTCACAAATAGGCAAGATTTCCTTCCCTAAAGGGCATTAGTGAACCAGATGGGGTTTTTATGACAATCAATGATAGCTTCATGGTCACCGTTACTGAGACTAGCTTTAAATTCCATTTTGGATTGAATTTAAATTCCACCAGCTGCCCTGGTGGGTTTTGAACCCGTGTGCCCAGAGGCCTCTGGATTCTCAGCCCAGTGAAGTTACCACCATCTGCCCAGTAAAGTGTGCTGGATTTGATTTCTTATACAACCATGGGATTGGGCATTTTCCAGACTTCCAGACTCAACATTTGAATTCAACAATTTCATATCATAACCACTCCCATTTCTTCTGGCCTCGGTTGTTCCTGAGGATCTGCAGTTGCCATTTATAATCTCATCTCTGGTTTCCATTCTTCTTCCATTCCTAACCCCTCTGTACCTTGGACCATCACTCCTGTTGGTTGATTGCTCCTGCTTTCCATTCTAACGCTGACTTACCCTCCCATTCTTTCCTCCCCAAACCTCTTGCTCAAAATGTGCTCATGGAAAAAGGTGATCCAGGTCTTGGTGCAGACTCAATGGGCCGAGTGGCCTCCTTCTGCACTATAGGCATTCTAAAACAATTTGGGTTTTGGAATGTGGGCAGTTTAGTTCATGGGTTTTGGAGTGTGGGCAGTATGGTTCATGGGTTTTGGAGTGTGGGCAGTTTAGTTCACGGGTTTTGGAGAGTGGGCAGTTTAGTTCACGGGTTTTGGAGAGTGGGCAGTTTAGTTCATGGGTTTTGGAGTGTGGGCAGTTTAGTTCACGGGTTTTGGAGAGTGGACAGTTTAGTTCACGGGTTTTGGAGAGTGGGCAGTTTAGTTCACGGGTTTTGGAGTGTGGGCAGTTTAGTTCACGGGTTTTGGAGAGTGGACAGTTTAGTTCACGGGTTTTGGAATGTGGGCAGTTTAGTTCACGGGTTTTGGAGAGTGGACAGTTTAGTTCACGGGTTTTGGAATGTGGGCAGTTTAGTTCACAGGTTGGAAATGGGTCAGCCGTGATATTATGTAAGCCAAAGGGAAAATGCTGCAAAATCTCAGCAGGTCTGGCAGCATCTGTAAGGACAGAAAAGAGATGTTGTTTCGAGTCTCGATGACCCTTTGTCAAAGGAGATACTAACCTCTACACTAACGATTATGTAAGGTTTTAGTTTATTTGTTAGTGTCACAAGTAGGCTGACATTAACACTGCAATGAAGTTACTGTGAAAATCCCCGAGTTGCCACACTCCGGTGCCTGTTCGGGTACACTGAGGGAGAATTTAGCATGGTCAATGCACCCTAACCAGCACGTCTTTCAGACTGTGGGAGGAAACCGGAGCACCCGGAGGAAACCTACGCAGATACTGGGAGAACATACAGACTCCAGACAGACAGTGACCCAAGCCGGGAATCATCATAGAATCCCTACAGTGCAGAAGGAGGCCATTCAGCCCATCGAGTCTGCACCGAGAACAATCCCACCCAGGCCGTATCCCCGAAACCGCACACATTTACCCTGCTAATCCCTTTAACATACACATCCCGGGACACTAAGGGGCAATTTAGCATGGCCAATGCACCTAACCAGCACATCTTTCGGACTGTGGGAGGAAACCGGAGCACCCGGAGGAAACCTGTGCAGACACGGGGAGAACGTGCAGACTCCACACAGACAGTGACCCAAGCCGGGAATCGAGCTGGGTCCCTGGAGCTGTGAGGCAGCAGTGCTAACCGCCGTGCCTCCGTGCCACCCATGATGGAGGAGGCTTGTGGTGGGGGGCCAGATGGCCTACTCCTGTCATGTTCAAAACTCTCGGGGATCTGTTCAGTCTTTCATTTGTCCGTTGAGATAATATTTCAGCTTTGAGGGAGAACATTGTGTGCTGGGTCGCCTTGGGCAATCCAGGTGGTTTGGCAGCGGGAACTGAAGTCAAATTTAGAACAGCATAAACATTTGTGCCGAGATCGAGCGACTTTCTCACACCAAATTGATTCCTTTGTTTGTTGCACATTGTATATTTCAACCACCGGTTTGATCGTTTCAGCTGCGGCCTCTCATTCCATATGCAATACCTTTATTTGAAGCAGCATCTATTGGTGGAGTCAGCGTGATTTTATTAATGGCAAGGTCCTGTAAAGAACAATGAGATTGGATGAAGAGTTAATGTATCTTTACACTGCTGGTGTTGGTTAAGGAAAGGGGAATTCACTCGATTTTAAGTAATGCGGCAAGGTGGAGGTGGGGCGTTGGGGGATGGGAGGGAGTGGGTGCAGCAGTGGTTAGCACAGCTACCTCACAGCGCCAGGAACCCGGGTTCAATTCCGGCCTCAGGTCACTATCTGTGCAGAGTTTGCACGTTCTCCCCTTGTCTGCGTGAATTTCCTCCGGGTGCTCCGGTTTCCTCCCACAGTCCAAACAACGTGTTGGCTAGGTGGATTGGCCATGCTAAATTACCCCTTAGTGTCCAAAAATGTATAGGTTAGGTGGATTGGCCATGCTAAATTGCCCCTTAGTGTCCAAAGATGTGCAGGTTAGGTGGATTGGCCACGCTGAATGTGCAGGGTTACGGGGGTAGGGTGGAGTAGAGGGCTTGGGTGGGATACTCTTTTGGAGAGTCAGTATGGATTTGATGGGCCGGATGGCCTTGGGTCTACACTGTGGGGATTCTATTGTCCTTCATGAACCACATTAGGTTCATCCTTGATCTCCCGACTATTTAACACCTTACTGCACATATGGAGGTGTAAGGTTGCAGCAGAGGTCGGATTGGGAAGGATGTGCAGATTATCAAGATCTGCAGTGGTTTCACTCAGTTAGAATGTAAACCAGGTCATGGTTTATATTCTCACCTGTCCTTGCCAAGCTTTGGAGATTCAGGTTCTCAATCCCCTGGGTTCCTGGTGCTGTGCATCCTGCCTTCAGTCCTTTGCTTGCTTAGAATGTGCTGCAACAGACTCAAAGTGTTGAGGGGGTTTGGTGTGAGCAATACGAACAAAGAACCAACACTATAGCTAAGAAAACCCACTTTCTCAGGAGACTAAAGAAATTTAGCATGAAGCTAAGACTCTCATCGGCCTTTACAGTTGCAGCATAGAAAGCATTCTTTCTGGTTGTGGCTCCTGCTCTGCCCAAGACCAGTCCATCACGCAAACCATTGACTCCCATCCATTGACTCTGTCTGCATTTCCCGCTGCCTCAGAAAAGCAGCCATCATAATCAAGGATCCCACGCACCCCGGACATTCTCTCTTCCACCTTCTTCCATCGGGAAAAAGATACAACGGTCACGTACCAACCGACTCAAAAACAGCTCCTTCCCTGCTGCCGTCAGACTTTTGAATGGACCTACCTTATATTAAGCTGATCTTTCTCTACACCCTAGCTATGACTGTAACACTGCATTCTGCACCCTTTCCTTTCCTTCACGGTGGCACAATGATTAGCACTGCTGCCTCACCGAGTCGGAGACCCAGTTCCCGGCTTCGGTCACTGTCTGTGCGGAGTCTGCGTGGGTTTCCTCCGGGTGCTCCGGTTTCCTCCCACAGTCTGAAAGCCATGTTGGTTAGGGTGCATTGGCTGTGCTAAATCCTCCCTCAGTGTACCCGAACAGGTGCCGGAGTGTGGTGACTGGGGAATTTTCACAGTAACTTCGTTGCAGTGTTAATGTAAGGCTACTTGTGACGCTAATAAGTTAACTTAAACTATGAATGGTATGCTTTGTTTGTATAGCGTGCAAGGAATAATACTTTTCACTGTATATTAATACAGGGGCAGCATGGTAGCACAGTGGTTAGCACTGCTGCCTCACAGCGCCAGGGACCCAGGTTCGCTTCCCGGCTTGGGTCACTGTCTGTGTGGAGTTTGCACGTTCTCTCCCCGTGTCTGCATGGGTTTTCTCCGGGTGCTCCGGTTTCCTCCCACAGTCCGAAAGACGTGCTGGTTAGGTGCGTTGACCCAAACAGGCTCGGAATGTGGCGACAAGGGAAATTTCACAGTAACTTCATTGCCGTGTTAATGTAAGCCTTAATTGTGACTAATAAATAAACTTTAAATGTGATGACAATAAATCAAATCAAAATTTGGTCTCAACACTGCCCCTATTGCACAAGATCATGGGTGATCTGATCAAATCTGCATTCTGCCTACTCTAGATAAGCTTTTACCCTGTGGCTTTCCAAAAGTTTGCCTCAAGAATGTTCAAAGGTTCTGCTTCCACTGCCTTATGAGGCACAGAGTTCCAGGGACTTGCCACCCGCTTGCCCCATCTCTGTTTCAAATGGGCGACCACTTATTTTTAAACAGTGACCCCCTAGTTCTAGATTCTTCCTCAAGAGGAAAGACCCTCTCCACGTCCACCCTGTCAATACCCCTCAGGAATGTGTGTGTTTCAATCAAGTTGCCTCTTATTCTTCTAAACTCCGAGGCTACGAGCCTTGCCTGTCCATCCTTTCCTCACAAGACGACCCACCCGTTCCACGTATTAGTCTGGGAAACCTTCTCTGAACTGCTGCCAACACATTTCATCTTTCCTTTTGAATAAAGTGACCCATATTTTGCGTCAAACTCCAGATGTGTCCTGATGTGCGAAATTCCATTCTCAGCGTGGTGTTTATTCCCAGTTCTTGAACCCCATTGCCAGCAGATGAGTGAGGATTCCTGGGCATATTTCCAGGAGATTTCTCTACCATAACCAGCCCCCGCCATCCGCCCCCCCCCCCCCCCCCCCCCCGACCCCCCGACCCCCCGCCCCCACTGTAAATATGAACCTGAACAGCAAGAGTCCATTTGTCCAATTCTGGCACCTCGTTGGGTTGAACCATTCTGGCACCTGAAGCAATGTTTACACGTGCTATTTTGAGCTAGAAATCTCAGTGCCAAAAATAAATGGAAACTCTGGCTAAACCCTTTGCCTGGTGCTGAGGGGCCAGTTGAAAACCTGCTTAGATTTATCGATTTCTACATGACATAGCCCAGTGTCTGCGTTAGTCCAGCTTTCCAATTCTGATTCTCTGGAACAGGCGGAGACCATTCAGCCCCTTCAAGCTTTTCTCCCAGTCAACGGGAATACAACAGACCTGTGAACAAGCTTGACGTTTATAGAACGGTATAGAATCCCCACAGTACAGAAGAGGCCATTTGGCCCAGCGAGTTTGCACTGACTCGCCGAAAGAGCATTCTACCCTGACACGCAACCTTGTATATTCACCATAGCAAATTCCCCTACCTTGCATATCTTTGAACACTAAGGGGGCAATTTAGCACGGCCAATCCACCTAACCTACACATCTTTGAACACTAAGGGACAATTTACCATGGCCAATCCCCCTAACCTACACCTCTTTGTGACACTAAGGGGCAGTTTAGCATGGCCAATCCCGCTAACCAACATATCTTTGGGCACTAAGGGGGCAATTTAGCATGGCCAATCCACCTAACCTACATATCTTTGGGCACTAAGGGGCAATTTAGCATGGCCAAGCCACCTAACCTGCACATCTTTAGACACTAAGGGGCAATTTAGCATGGCCAATCCCCCCAACCTAAATATCTTTGGGCACTAAGGGGGCAATTTAGCATGGCCAATCCACCTAACGTACACATCTTTGGACACTAAGGGACAATTTACCATGGCCAATCCCCCTAACCTACACCTCTTTGTGACACTAAGGGGCAGTTTAGCATGGCCAATCCACCTAACCTACACATCTTTGGACACTAAGGGGGCAATTTAGCATGGCCAATCCACCTAACCTACATATCTTTGGGCACTAAGGGGCAATTTAGCATGGCCAAGCCACCTAACCTGCACATCTTTAGACACTAAGGGGCAATTTAGCATGGCCAATCCCCCCAACCTACATATCTTTGGGCACTAAGGGGGCAATTTAGCATGGCCAATCCACCTAACGTACACGTCTTTGGACACTAAGGGACAATTTACCATGGCCAATCCCCCTAACCTACACCTCTTTGGACACTAAGGGGAAATTTAGCATGGCCAATCCACCTAACCTGCACATCTTTAGACACTAAGGGGCAATTTAGCATGGCCAATCCCCCCAACCTAAATATCTTTGGGCACTAAGGGGGCAATTTAGCATGGCCAATCCACCTAACGTACACATCTTTGGACACTAAGGGGCAATTTAGCATGGCCAATCCACCTAACCTACATATCTTTGGGCACTAAGGGGCAATTTAGCATGGCTAATCCACTCAACCTACACATCTTTGGTCAGCGGGAGGAAACCAGAGCACCTGGAGGAAACCCACGCAAACACAGGGAGAACGTGCAAACTCCACATAGTCACCCAAGGCTGGAATTGAACCCGGGTCCCTGGCACTGTGAGGCAGCAGTGCTGATCACAGGGTAACCCTGTTTTTTTTTCTTCCGTCCACTCCCTCAAATACACCAACTCTTGCTGGTCCTGTAGTTCCAATGTCGCAAACAACTCTCCAATATCTTGTCCAAAGGGCAGCTGCTGTGAGAGGAGCTATCATCGGCAAGCTACTCAGGCAGGGCGTGCATCAAAGCCAAATAAAAAAAGGAATCCTGCCCTTACCAAACATGGATGAAGAATGATTAGGGACCACTGGCTGATGACCAAGGCAAGTTAGGACTTAGAAGCTGCACTGTGCACATCCACTTGAGACTGAGCAGCCGTCAAGCAGTAACACTGAGAAACAAAGCAAAACCCTGCTGGAAACCTTCAGCTGTTGGTATACCGGGAGCAGTAGATGGCAGCAGAGGTTTTTTTTAAACGTTTAGAAATGTATTTATCAGTGTCGCAAGTAGGCTTACATTAACACTGCAATGAAGTTACTGTGAAAATCTCCTAGTCGCCACACTCCGGCGCCTGTTCAGGTTACACTGAGGGAGAATTTAGCACGGCCAATGCACCCTAACCAGCACGTCTTTTGGACTGTGGGAGGAAACAGGAGCACCCAGAGGAAACCCACGCAGACACGGGGAGAACCTGCAGACTCCGCACAGACAGTGACCCGAGGCCGGGAATCGAACTGTGGGAGGAAACCGGAGCACCCGTAGAATCCCTACAGCGCAGAAGGAGGCCATTCGGCCCATCGAGTCTGCACTGACCACAATCACATCCGGGCCCTATCCCCGTAGCCCCATGCGTTTACCCTAGCTAGTCCCCCTGACACTAAGGGGCAATTTAGCACGGCCAATCCACCTAACCCGGACATCTTTGGAAACTCACACAGACACGGGGAGAATGTGCAGACTCCGCACAGACAGTGACCCGAGCTGGGAATTGAACCCAGGTCCCTGGCGCTGTGAGGCAGCAGTGCTAACCACTCTGCCACCATTGCCTTCGTCATTGAAAATCAAAACTTAACACTCAAAAGTGGTTCTGTATTCCTCAGAGCCCACTGGAAAAAAATCCCAAACTCGTGCGAGCTCCACCTTGCCCAGTGAAAAGGCTCCAATGAGCTTACGTAAAATCAATTGTACCTTTCCACAATAACTATCTGTTTCTACAGCACCAGAGTTAAGTCAGTGAGATCAATTCTGTGCCACTCCCTCGCCACTTTAACACACTGCTGGCTTTGTCATTGATCCCCGACTTTGAATCTCGGCTGCTGCCAGGTTTGGGCATTCTTCACATATAGCCCCACCCTCAGCAAATTCTACTGCTTCCATCCATCTGGCAGCATAATGGCAGCATAGAGTCATAGAGGTTTACAGCACGGAAACAGGTCCTTCAGCCCAACTTGTACATAACGCTCTTTTTTTTAAACCACGAAGCTAGTCCCAATTGCCCGCATTTGGCCCATATCCCTCTATACCCATCTTACTCATGTAACTGTCTAAATGCTTTTAAAAAGACAAAATTGTACCCGCCTCTACTACTACCTCTGGCAGCTTGTTCCAGACACTCGCCACCCTCTGTGTGAAAGAATTGCCCCTCTGGACCCTTTTGTATCTCTCCCCTCTCACCTTAAACCTATGCCCTCTAGTTTTAGACTCCTCTACCTTTGGGAAAAGATATTGACTATCTAGCTGATCTATGCCCCTCATTATTTTATAGACCTCTATAAGATCACCTCTCAGCCTCCTACGCTCCAGAGAAAAAAGTCCCAGTCTATGCAGCCTCTCCTTATAACTCAAAGTATCAAGTCCCGGGGGCATCCTTGTAAATCTCTTCTGCACTCTTTCGAGTTTACTAATATCCTTTCTATTAAAGGGTGATCAGAACTGTACACAGTATTCCAATTGTGGCCTTACCAATGTCTTGTACAACTTCAACAAGACATCCCAAGTCCTGTATTCAATGTTCTGACCAATGAAACCTAGCATGCTGAATGCCTTCTTCACCACTCTGTCCACTGTGACTCCACTTTCAAGGAGCTATGAATCTGTACCCCTAGATCTCTTTGTTCTTTGCAGAATACTGCTACTTGAGTCTGCAGACGTGACCCCAAACTCCCACAAGGCGCCGGTCATTTTCATTCTCGATGTGGAGATGCCAGCATTGGACTGGAGTAAGCACAGTAAGAAGTCTCACAACACCAGGTTAAAATCCAACAGGTTTATTTGGTAGCATGAGCTTTCGGAGCGCTGCTCCTTCATCAGGTGAGTGGAGAATTGGGTTCACCAAACAGGGCATATATAATATAAACTCAATTACATGATAATGGTTGGAATGCAAGTCTTTACAGGTAATCAAGTCTTTACAGGTGCAGACAATGTGAGTGGAGAGAGGGTTAAGCACAGGTTAAAGAGATGTGTATTGTCTCCAGCCAGGACAGTTAGTGAGATTTTGCAAGCCCAGGCAAGCCGTGGGGGTTGCAGATAGTGTGACAAGAACCCGAGATCCCGGTTGAGGCCGTCCTCATGCGTTCGGAACTTGGCTATCAGTCTCTGCTCAGCGATTCTGTGTTGTCGTGTGTCTTGAAGGCCGCCTTGGAGAATGCTTACCCGAAGATCAGAGGCTGAATGCCCGTGACTGCTAAGTGTTCTCCGACAGGACAGGAACACTCCTGCCTGATGATTGTCGAGCGGTGTCCATTCATCCATTGTTGTAGTGTCTGCCTGGGTTCGCTGATGGACCATGCCTCAGGACATCCTTTCCTGCAGCGTATCAGGTAGGCAGCACTCTGAAAGCTCATGCTCCAAATAAACCTGTTGGACTTTAACCTGATTTTCATTCGTGGCCCTTGGCTCTCGGCACTGCTCCAATCAAGCCCAACACCAACGTAAGCAACTCCGCCTCATCGTTTGACTGCATATTATCATTGAATCTCCACAGTGCAGAAGGAGGCCATTCGGCCCATTGAGACTGCACTGACTCCCCAAAGACCATCTCTCACTCCCGCCCCAACACCACAATCCAACGCATCCATTATAGCGGATCCACCTAACTTTAAACACTAAGGGGCAATTTAGCATGGCCAATCCACCTAACCTACACATCTTTAGATGCTAAGGGGCAATTTAGCATGGCCAATCCACCTAACCTACACATCTTTGGACACTAAGGGGCAATTTAGCATGGCCAATCCACCTAACCTACACATTTTTAGATGCTAAGGGGCAATTTAGCATGGCCAATCCACCTAACCTACACATCTTTGGACACTAAGGGGCAATTTAGCATGGCCAATCCACCTAACCTACACATCTTTGGACACTAAGGGGCAATTTAGCATGGCCAATCCACCTAACCTGCACATCTTTAGACACTAAGGGGCAATTTAGCATGGCCAATCCACCTAACCTACACATCTTTAGATGCTAAGGGGCAATTTAGCATGGCCAATCCACCTAACCTACACATCTTTGGACACTAAGGGGCAATTTAGCATGGCCAATCCACCTAACCTGCACATCTTTAGACACTAAGGGGCAATTTAGCATGGCCAATCCACCTAACCTGCACATCTTTAGACACTAAGCGGCAATTTAGCATGGCCAATCCACCTAACCCGCACATCTTTAGACACTAAGGGGCAATTTAGCATGGTCAATCCACTTAACCTGGACATCTTTGGACACTAAGGGGCAATTTAGCATGGCCAATCCACCCAACCCGCACATCTTTGGACAGGAAAAAAATCTCAGCAGATCTGACAGCATTGGCAGAGGGAGATCAAATCTAACATTACGGGTCTGGATGATCTTTCATCAGAGCTATGCTACTTACAGCAGAGAGAGCCATTCTGCCCAACAAACCAATGCCAGAAATTCAGTTCCACACCAGCCCTTCCATCCAACTTTAAATTAATTCATGCCATTGAACCCAGCTGCTATTTGCTTTTACCTTGTTTCCTTGCTGGTTCGATTCTGATTTCTCATCCCTCTTTGTTTTGAGATGCTCGCTATCCTTGCAGCAGCTCAGAGCAGGTTCCCTCAACTGATTCCTGGGGGTGATGGTCCTGTCTGCCTTACACGGAAAGGAAGAGCAGGTTGGGCCTTTAGAACCAGAGAGGGCATGTGGCAGGGTAGATGCAGAGAGGATGTTTCCCCTGGTTGCGGAAAGAGTCTAGAACCTGGGGACACAGTTTCAAGATACTGCGTCTTCAGACGAAGGAACTTTCTTCTGCCCCGAGGGTTATTAATCTTTGGAATTCTCTTCCCCAGAGGGATATTTCAAGGCTGAGATGTTTGATCGGAAAGGGAAGCCAGGGTTATGGAGGGGCAGACAGAAAAGTAGAATTCCGACTCCAATCAGAGCAGCTATGCTCTTATCAAATGGCAAAGCAGGCTCATTCACACCTCAGCTATTGTCCCATTCTCACCCCACACAGCATGAATTTCATTCCACTTCTCTTGCCTTCCAGCTCAGACCATCTTTCTGTCCCTTTCCTCCCAGACAATAAGCGCATTCCAGATCCTAACCACTCGCTGTTTCAAAGAGTTTTGGGCGGCACAGTGGTTAGCACTGCTGCCTCACAGCGCCAGGGACCGGGATTCGATTCCCAGCCTGGGTCGCTCTCTGTGTGGAGTTTGCACATTCGCCCCATGTCTGTGTGGGTTTCCTCCAGGTGCTCCGGTTTCCTCCCGAAGATGTGAAGGGTTAGTTGCATTGGCTATGCTAAATTGCCCTTTAGTGTCCCAGGATGCGTAGGTTCAAGGGCCTGGCAGGGTCAATGTATGGGTTTACAGGGATAGGGCCTGGGTGGGATTGTTGTCACTGAAGACTCGATGGGCTGAATAGTCTCCTTCTGCACTTTAAGGATTCTATGATTTCCATCCCACCTTCCCATCACGTGCACAAAACCAATTTCAAACTTTCCCCTGTTCCAATGGAACCTCAATAAAAGCAAATTACTGCGGATGCTGGAATCTGAAACAAAAACAGAAAATGCTGGAAAATCTCAACAGGTCTGACAGCATCTGTAGGGAGAGAATAGAGCCAATGATTCGAGTCGAGATGACCCTTTGTCAGAGCTAAGAGAATCAGCAGAGGTTTATCCTATTTGGGGTGGAATGGGACAAAGGGAATGTAAATGAGGATCCAGAAGGCTGAGAAGCTGCTAAGAGTGTCCATTAAGTGATCAGAGTGTGTGAATGGCAGAACAGAAATACAGATTGTTAAAAGACTGCGGGAGTTGCCCTGAAAGGGTGGGGGGGGGGGGGGGGGTGGAATTTGATTTGATTTTGTATTTTCACATGTATTAGCATACAGTGAAAAGTATTGTTTCTTGCACGTTATACAGAACATACCGTTCATAGAGAAGGAAAGGAGAGAGTGCAGAATGTAGTGTTACAGTCATAGCTAGGGCGTAGAGAAAGATCAACTTAATGTGAGGTAGGTCCATTCAAAAGTCTGACGGCAGCAGGGAAGAAACTGTTCTCGAGTCGGTTGGTACGTGACCTCAGACTTTTGTATCTTTTTCCTGACGGAAGAGAGGTAGGTCCATTCAAAAGTCTGACGGCAGCAGGAAAGAAACTGTTCTTGAGTCGGTTGGTACGTGACCTCAGACTTTTGTATCTTTTTCCTGACGGAAGAGGAAATGTCCGGGGTGCATGGGGTCCTTGATTATGCCGGCTGCTTTGCCAAGGCAGCGGGAAGTGTAGACAGAGTCAATGGATGGGAGGCTGGTTTATATGATCGACTGGGCTTCATTCATGACCCTTTGTAATTCCTTGTGGTCTTGGGTAGAGCAGGAGGTAACAAGGAAGTTAGATAAAGGAGAACCAGTGGATGTGATTTATTTAAATTTCCAGAAGGCCTTTGACAAGGTGCCACATGAGACTGTTAAATAAGTTAAGAACCCATGGTGTTAAGAGTAAGATCCTGGCACGGATAGAGGATTGGCTGACTGGCAGAAAGTGGGGATAAGGGGTCTTTTTCAGGATGGGAGCCAGTGGCGTGCCTCAGGGGTCAGTGCTGGGACCCCAACTTTTCACAATATACATTAATGATTTGGAGGAAAAAACTGAAGGACTGTTGCCAAGTTTGCAGATGATACAAAGATATGTAGAGGGACAGGTAGTATTGAGGAAGCAGGGGAGCTGCAGAAGGACTTGGACAGGTTAGGAGAGTGGGCAAAGTGGCAGATAGAATACAATGTGGAAAAGTGTGAGGTTATGCACTTTGGAAGGAGGAATGGAGGCATAGACTTTTCTAAATGGGAAAATGCTTAGGAAATCAAACACACAAAGAGACTTGGGAGTCATTGTTCAAAATTCTCAAGGTTAACGTGCAGGTTCAGTCAGCAGTTAGGAAGGCAAATACAATGTTAGTATTCATGTTGAGAGTGCTAGAATACAAGAGCAAGGATGTACTTCTGAGGCTGTATAAGGCTCTGGGCAGACCCCATTTGGAGTATCGTGAGCAATTTTGGGCCCCGTATCTAAGAAGGACGTGCTGGTCCAGAGGAGGTTTACAAGAATGATCCCTGGAATGAAGAGCTTGTCATATGAGGAACGGTTGAGGACTCTGGGTCTGTACTCATTGGAGTTTAGAAGGATGAGGGGGGGATCTTATTGAAACTTACAGAATACTGTGAGGCCTGGATAGAGTGGATATGGAGAGGATGTTTCCAATAGTAGGAAAAACTAGAACCGGAGGGCACAACCTCAGGTTAAAGGGATGATCCTTTAAAACAAAGATGAGGAATTTCTTCAGCCAGAGAGTGGTGAATCTGTGGAACACTTTGCTGCAGAAGGCCGTGGAGGCCGGGTCATTGAGTGTCTTTAAGACAGAGATAGATTGGTTCTTGATTATAAGAAGAGGGGTTATGGGGAAAAGGCAGGAGAATGGGGATGAGAAAAATATCAGCAGACTCTATGGGCCAAATGGCCTAATTCTGCTATGTCTTATAGGAGTCATACTAAGTTGTGATACAACCAGAAAGAATGCTTTCCATGATGCATCTGTAAAAGTTGGTGAGTTGAGGAGTCATAGCACATAGTCTGCTCAAGGCAACTCACCATCTTCAAGAGCAACTAGGGATGGGCAATAAATCCAAGTCAGTGATGCCCATGTCTCTCAAACATTTTTTTTTTTAAAAGCTCACTTGAGGGCAGTGGGAACCTGGAATATACTGTCTGAGAAGGCAGTGGGGGCTGGAAACCTTAATCTTGTATGGGGCAAGTGCAGGAAAATGAGGTTAGCACAGCTTTCAGTTAATCCTACAGTGCAGGAGGCCATTCAGCCCATCGAGTCTGCACCAACCACGATCCCACCCAGTCTCTATCCCCATTCATTTACCCTAGCTTGTCCCCCTGATCCTAAAGGGCAATTTGGCATGGCTAATCCACCTAATCTACATATTTGAACTGTGGGAGGAAACTGGAGCACCCTAGCTTAGGGGTTTAAAAAAAAACAGGTGGCATGGACAAGTTGGGCCAAAGGGCCCGTTTCCATGCTGTAAACCTAACTCTATACGGAGGAAACCCACAGACATGGGAGAATGTGCAAACGCCACAGTGACCCAAGCTGGGAATTGAACCTGGGTCCCTGGCACTGAGGTGTTAACCACAGGGGAACTTCCAAAACAAAAAACTTAAAACAATAAACCAAATGGTAATTGAGGGTCAATAAAATGCCCCAGTCCCAATGGGCATGGAATCCACTGTAGCTTCCATCCTGCCACAGCAGTGGTGAGCATTGCTGCCTCAGCACCAAGATTAGACTCCTGGCTTGGGCTACAAGCATGTCTGCATGTTCTCCAGTTTCCTCCCACTGCCTGAAAGACATGCTGGTTAGGGTGCATTGGCCATGCTAAATTCTCCCTCAGGCGTACCTGAACAGGCACCAGAGTGTGGCGACTAGGGGATTTTCCACAGTAACTTCATTGCAGTGTTAATGTAAGCCTACTTGTGACACTAATAAATAAACTCAAAGTCGCTCAACACCAGGTTAAAGTCCAATAGATTTACTTGGAATCACAAGCTTTTGGAGCACTGCTCCTTCATCCACTCACCCAAGGAAAGAGCAACACTCCAAAAGCTCGTGATTCCAAATAAATCCACTGGACTTTAACCTGGTGTTTGAGTTGTGTGCCCACCCCAGTCCAATGCCAGCATCTCCATATCACAAATAAACTTTAGGCAACTCAAGTGTAATAATCACATCTCAGTGAATATAACTTACCAATAAAAAGAGACACCACACAAATAAAATATATTTCTTTAATCAGACAGCACTTTACATGAATCACTTCTAAAAATAATACATCCAAACAAGACTCATCTGGTAGTCAGAGTTGCAGCAAGAGTCTCAGAAGCTGGTGCCAGCCTGTGAGGGTGGCACCTACAAACTGCACAAGGCCAGGCTTTAACCAGGCCAAGGGATAGGAACCACCTCCCTGCACGAAATATGGAGCTCAGCCCAGTTTGAACAGGACACAGGTCATCCCTACACCTTGTTCATGGGAGTCACTGGCTGGGCCAGCATTTATTGCCCATCCCTAACTGGCCCTGAACAGAGTGTCACACCCAGCCATTTCAGAGCCAACCACAATGCTGTGGATTGGGAGTCACATGTAGGTCAGACCAGTTAAGGACAGCAGACTTCCTTCCCTAAAGGAAATTAGCAAAACAGATGGGCTTTTTCAACATGGCTTCACTGTCATCAGTAGACCTTGAATTACAGACTTTTTATTGAATTCAAATTCCACCATCTGCCATTGTGAGATTCGAACCCCAGTCCTCACAGTATTTACCCTGGGTCTCTGGATTACCAGTGACAATACTACAGCACTGCTTCCCAGGAGGGCCTATAGGGCCAACTCGATTGTAAACTATCATTGGGGCAGATTGGGATTCCATGTTACATTGCAAAACAAAGTGACCGTCAGTGTAGAGGGTCTATCCCTTACAAGGAACTTGAAATACAACTCTTGTGCAATTTTTTACCCTACTCCCCATCCAATGGATATTCTGCCCCCACCTAGCAATCCATGTCCATTCCCACCTTGGAGAACAGGCTCTGCAGGTGTTCAGGGTTGAAGTCACACCTAATGCAAAAAATGAGAGTCCATTAGTAATGGTTACAGTGAATTGCAATCAATTATCCAGCCACACTGAAACTGGCCGGAGATTTCACAGCAACAACAATCTGCCTGACGGGTCTCAATCACCCCCCGACCCCCCACAAGCAGCCTCCCAATGCTTCTCCTCAGTTCTGCTGACATGTCAAATCAGCAGGTGCACTTTCCGAATCAGCCACACTCATAGCCCAGTGCTAATCATCATTGGTAAAAGCAGGGGAGACTCCCAGAGGCAGTGATCTGTCAATACAGGTTTTCACATTGAAAAAACAGAGACTAGTCAGACCACTAACTGGTCTAATTCCTTAACCCAACCTCCAACCCAAACGACTGATCTAATACCCACCGCCCAGCCACACATTGGGAACGGGTCAATGGTGTCTTACCCATCTAATGTCACCATTATAATTGTGACCCAGATCCAAAAAATTGTTACATGGTGGTACATATAGTGACTAACACTACATTCTCGTTTCCTTCTCTATGAACAGTATGCTTTGTCTATGTAGTGCACAAGAAACTATACTTTTCACTGTATGCTAATATAAGTGACAATAGTAAATCAAATCCAAAACATATACCCCATTGGAACAGGTTGAAGGCCATAGTTATTTTAATTTATTGTCACATGTATTGATACATAGTGAATATTGTTTCTTGCACACCCCATACAAAGCATACTGCTCAAAGGGAGGGTGCAGAGTATATAGTGTTAGTCATAACTAGGGTGTAGAGGAAGATCACAATACTACAGTGCAGAAGAGGCCCTTCAGCCCATCAAGTCTGCACAACACAACATTCTGCCCTCTCATTTCCTTCTCTATGTACGGTATGCTTTGTTTGTATAGCGCGCAAGAAACAATACTTTTCACTGTATCCCAATACATGTGACAATAATAAATCAAATCAAAAAATCAAATGCCCTGACCCGCCCACCTAATCTCACTCACCAGCACTTGGCCTTGAATGTTATGATGTGCCAAGTACACATCCAGGTACCTTTGAAAGGATGTGAGGCATCCCGCCTCCACCACCCTCCGGATTAGAAAAGTTTTTCCTCAAACCTCCCCCCCCACAAATCCTCAGCTTAATGCATTTGATTATTGTCACATGTATTGATATATGCTATGAAAAGTATAGCTTCTTGTGCGCTAGACAAAGCATACCGTTCATAGAGAAGGAAAGGAGTGCAGAATGTATAGTGTTACAGTCATAGTTAGGGTGTAGAGAAAGATCAGTTTAATGGATTTGATTTATTATTGTCACATGTATTGATATATACAATGAAGAGTATGGTTTCTTGTACACTACACAGATAAAACATACTGTTCATAGAGTACATAGTGGAGAAGAAAAGGAGGGTGCAGAATGTAGTGTTAGTCATAGCTAGGGTGTAGAGAAAGATCAGCTTAATGCAAGGTAGGTCCATTCAAAAGTCTGATGGCAGCAGGGAAAAAGCTGTTCTTGAGTCGATTGGTACATGACCTCAGACCTTTGTATTTTTTCCCCGATGGAAGGTGGAAGTGTGTATGTGCATTTACTCCATATGTTGATTAGCCTGGCTGCTTTCCCCGAGGCAATGGAAAGTGTAGATGGAGGCAATGGCTCTCATCACCACGTGTGAGAGATCATCAAATCCCTACAGTACAGGAGGAGGCCATTCGGTCCATCAAGTCTGCACCAGCTACAATCCCACCCAGGCCCTATCCCCATAACCCCACATATTTACCCTGCTAAATCCCCTAACACTAATGTCAATTTAGCATGGCCAATCCACCTAACCCGCACATCTTTGGACTGTGGGAGAAAACCAGAGCACCCAGAGGAAACCCACACAGAATGTGCAAACTCCACACAGATGATGACCCGAGGCAGGAATTGAACATGGATCCCTGGCGCTGTGGGATAGCAGTGCTAACCACTGTGCCACCATGCCACCCGATCTCTGGAACTAGCTCTAATCTGAAGGGGAATCTCCCCAGCACAGAAAGTGGACAAGTGGGAAAAAGTTAAAAAGGAAATTTTAAATACTTACCGGTTAGCGATTGCTGCCAATCCCAAACCAAGATCTTTTTCAACCTGGATAATCAGATGAATTCAATTAGTTGCATTTAGCAGATTAGAAGCTATAAACATATTATACATACATCACACGTGGCAAAAACCACTTAGAGCTGAGGAAATGCCATGCAACCAGCATTATATACATTTCCCAGCTCGCCTATGCCAGCCCCAGGACAATTTCACCATCTACAATGTTGGGATTGGAGACAAGGACCTTAGGTTTGTGGTTGAACAGTTATTACTAGGCCACAAGAGGAAGCCTACAAAATTCTAAGAAGACTAGACACAGGAAGGATGGTCCAATTGTCCAGACCCAGGGGTTCAGTCTTGAGGTTAAGGGGTAAATCCTTTAGGATGGAGGAAAAGGAGAAACTTCTTCACCCAGAGTGGTGATTCTGTGGAAGTCATTACCACAGCAAGTAGTTGGGACCAAAACATTGTATGCTTTCAAGAAGTTAGATAGAGCACTTGGGACTAAATGGATCAAAGGATGTGGTGGGTGGGGGGGGGGGGGGGGGGGGAGAGGAAGGAGAGAAGAGGAGGAAGGAAGAGAAGGTGGGATCAGACTATCAAGTTGGATGATCCTAATGAATGGTGGGGTGGCAGTGGTTAGCACTGCTGCCCTCTTTTTTTCAGTGCCAGGGACCCAGGTTCAAATCCCACCTGTGTGGAGTTTGCGCATTCTCCCCGTGTCTGCGTGGGTTTCTTCCCACAGTCTGAAAGATGTGCCGGTTAGGGTGCATTGACCTGAACAAGCGCCGGAGTGTGGCGACTAGGGAAATTTCACAGTAACTTCATTGCAGTGTTAATGCAAGCCTACATGTGATGAATAAACAAACTTTAATTTTAACAGGCTCAAAGGGACAAATGGCCTACTCCTGGCTCCTATCTTCAGTGTAACTAGCACATAGTAATCCATCCCCGATGCATTAATTCAAAACAAGGCTTCCAAATCAATTAAAGGTTAATGGATAGAATTCCCCCTTTGGCAAATTTCATTTGCAGGGTCTATGAAGACTAATCATTAAAGGGTTAAATGACAGACAGGTCACACATTTGTACAAGACTGCGACAGTTTAAATGTGTTAAAAAACCATTGAACAACAAGAAAATATTGGCTCGAGCAGGAAGTTGCATCACATCAAAACCAGTCTTTTTTTTGCCTTTAACATTTTATTAACAAGTTTGTTGACAGATAAATCTCTGGAAGGGGGGGGGGGTGCTGTCAGACTCCACAGCCAGTGCTCACTGATCCTTCAGCTCCCACAGTCGGCAAATTGCAGACTTCACTGTAACGGCTGAGGTGGTGTAGGCTCAGTCTGGTCAGGGTGAAATCAGCAAGCACTTTCCCCACACAAAATGGCAGTGGAATTCTGGAACCTTCTACACCAAGGAGCTGTATTAACTTAAATGCCCTCTGCAGATTTCAGAAGGGTGTTACTCTCAACTGCCCTCTAATGGCCAAGCAAGCCACTCACTTCATAGAATCCCAGAGTGCAGAAAGAGACCACTCGGCCCATCAAGTCTGTACCGACCACAATCTCATCCACACTGTATCTCCATGAATTTATCCTAGCTAGTCTCCCTGAAACTGAGGGGCAATTTTAGCACAGCCAAGCAACCTAACCCGCAGTGTGGGAGGAAACCGGAGCACCCGGAGGAAACCCCAGGCAGACACAGGGAGAACGTGCAAACTCCACACAGGCAGTGACCCGAGGCGGGAATCGAACCTCACTGGTGTTGTGAGGCAGCAGTGCTCTGACCACCTGCGCCGCCCCAATTTTCCTTCAAGGGAAATTAGGAATGAGCAACATCCCAAGAATTTAAAAAAGACACAAAGTAGAAAGCTGAACAGCTCCCTCATTCTGCACGATGCACAACCTGCAATTTTGAAATACTGGGTCACCATGAGCTATCTCGAGCAATATTATTCATACAAACATATTTAAGAATTTTAAAAAGTGGACAGGTCTCCAGGCAAGGTCCTCACTCAGGCACCCAGTGTGTCAAGTCACTGAGTGGCACATGTATCCCTCAGATGAGTCAGAGCCCAGTGCTAACATCATGGCAAGGACCAAGGCTGGCAGGGGGCTTCACTGTCCCATAGGGGCCGGGGTGTGGGGGGGGGGGGGCTTCACCAGTCTATTTATACATCAATTCAATACATCTCTCGCGGTTCAATGTGGACACTTACCCCCACGGAGTGAGCTGCGTTCCAGAAGATTCCAAACCATTTATACCAACTCAAAATAAAAGATCCCCACCCATCCTTAAAGGAGAAACCTCAACGTGGCCCTGCTCCCGACCACTTTACACAGGGGGAAGGGGGAGAGGGGGAAAGGGGGGGGGAAGGGGGAGGGGAGAGGGGAAGCAGCTCCTGAGACAACACCCTCCCTCTCCCCAATCCACTAGGGGATTTTCACAGTAACTTCATTGTAGTGTCAATGTAAGCCTATTTATGACTAATAAATAAACTTTTAACATGATTTCTCAATCCATCATTTACAACTTCTTCCCCCCCCCCCCCCCCCCACAGACCAGACCACCCACTCACCCCCACAACCCATGTGGACAATGCCCTAATCCATATGGACCATAATTAGGACACTCGGCCCAATCGAGTCTGCTCCACCATTCAATCATGGCTGATATTTTTCTCATCCTCCTTGCCTTTTCCCCCCCATAATCCCCTCATTAATCACGTGGTTTCCCCATTCACCATCCAGCCCCCCGCCCCCCAAAGTCCACATGAGTTTTCTATCCATCATTCCCAGTTTTCCTATCCCCCCCAAAAATCCATGTGGACAATGCCCCCATCCACGTGGTTTCTCCATTCATCAGTCCCCCAACCCACCCAGCCAGACCACCCCACCTTGATTAGAAGGAGCTGGAGGGCACCCACTTCACTTTAAGATTGCAACCAGGGGAGCGCGCGGCGCCTTTAAGGCCCCACGTTCGAAAAAAGAACGTTGTGACAATGTTGCAATTTCAGCCGCTACATTGCATCCAGTGGCTTCCGCCTGGGGATTCCCAATCCCGAGACCTCGCTACAATCCCCCTGCGTTTCCCCTCCCTCCCTCACTCAATCTCCAAACCGCTACCCTCACTCAATCCATCCATCTCAAAACCTACTCCGTCTATCTCCCCCTCCTCCACCTCCTCGTCCCTCACTACCTTCCAGGCCGCCGAGAGAGAGAGACCGCTCCTCCCGCAGCCTCTTTTATAGCCCAGCCTCCAACCCCCCCCCCCCCCCCGGCGTGTTAGGCGATGAGGAAATCCGCCTGCGCTCCCAATGCCCCTGTTTAGTTTGCAAATAAACGTGTGATTTATCGGTGTGTTCAATGCGTTTTTTAAAAAATGCTTATCGTCTGAATTTTCTAAAAACGAAAGGATGAGGATAGCTCCAGGGCAGAATGCTAGCCACCCCAGCCACTCCGGGCTTGAGAATACCACTCAGGCTGCGCCTTAAAGTGAC